>NC_064292.1:27995693-28132861 GCF_019186545.1 Solanum stenotomum
AGGGTCTGATGTTCCTACCTCCCATACTCGTGGCTAGTTAATTCCATTGACTTCGAAGATTGGTGAGTCCTCATGTTCTAAGGCACACGTATGCATTAGTACATGGAATGTACTAATTATGGGGCAATAAGTATAAAGATAGACATGATACCATGAATGGCTTAAAACATGTAGGCATGATCATTTTTTTAACATTTAAATACTTAAAGAAGAAAAGACTTGAGAATCAGGAAATATAGTCAAATACATTAGCATAAGGGACAGAAGAAAACTTTGAAGAAACATAGTAATTTTTTTGGGATTTTAGCTTTAACTGGAAATAAGACCATGAGAGCTATATCATGGAATTTGGTATATCCCTCATATTGAAAGAAGGGGAATCTACTTGCGAAGATAGAATCTGTACTTATCATCATTTGATAAAGTGGATCCGCTAGCGAGGTCATTTAAGACAACCCTATGAGGGCACGTAGTTTGGGACTAGATGGTGATACTAGAGACTACCCTATTTGAGCCTCCACTTCAAATCCCTCACGGTGCTAAGTCTAAATTCCAACGAAATAGATAAGGTCAAATATCAATATAACATAGCAAAGGCAATGATCAATACCAATAGACATACTTTTAATTTCAAAACATACAATAGATCCTTAAACATAATTCAACACGGATGAAAAAATGATAAGCCGCGTATCTTCCATACTTATTCAAGGAGGAAGAAATGAAGAAAGATAGGAGAAGATAATGATTTGCATCTTCTCAAATTCCTGGAGGTTTCACCCATAAAGCAATGAGCAGTTTCTTACCGTTATTAGGAGTTATTTGGCTATTTTTTATGGTTACTAGAAGTTATATATCCTTATCCTAAATAGTTATAAAGTAGTTATAAGTTATCCATTATATAATAGGAGATCTAGTAAATATGTAGACAGATGGTAATATATCTTTTAAATGCAGAAAAAGTTGTTCTAAGAGATATGAGATACTTGTTTCTCTTTGTATTTTTTACCTTGTGACTCTCTTTGTATTTTCTATTACTTTTATCCAGTAAAAACCTCAGTTTCTATCATTGGTATCAGAGCAGTAAGATCTGCCATCGTTAACACAGAAACCAATGCTTCCCACAATGACCTTATCATATCGACTCCTGATCAGATTGGCCAGCAATTAACCACTATAACAACAAAATTGGGAGCCATTGAGGCTTTGGTTGCTGATGTGGCGGCATTAAAAGCACAAAACATGCAAAATCAGCATGGAAAATCTAATATTTTACTGGAAGAGGGTGAGGTTGATAGCACTTGGAGGCATCAAGAAACTTGTCGACGTTCGCACACAAAGATAGAATTTCCTAAGTATGAAGAAGGAGATCCTCGAGGTTGGATTTTGAAACCAAAGAAGTATTTTCAAAATTATCAAACACCTAATGATTCCAAGGTTGGTATGGCTTGAATGTATTTGGAAGGAGATGCATTAGACTTTTTTGCTTGGATAAACAGTGAAAGAACAATTTATTACTGGAATGAGTTAGTGAAAGTTATGTAGGAAAATTATGGACCCGTTGAGTTTCAAAATCTAGATCAACATTTATGTAGTATCCAACAGACTAGATCAGTGTTTGAGTATAGGCAGGAATTTGCAAAACGGGCAGCCCGTGTGCAAACTTGGCCAGAACATTGTTTGCTTGGAGTTTTCCTTAGCGGAATCAAAGAAGACCTTCATGTGGATGTTAGGATTCACAATCCTCGATCTGTGTATAAGGCGATGAGTTTGGCCTTAGAATATGAAGGAAAACAAGGACTAAATCAGTCCAGTAAGGTGCCTGTTTGGGCTTCTGTATCAAGACCTTCATCAATTGGCACTTCTTCTCCAACGGCTAGAGAATCCTTTAATTTTCAATCATCCCGCCAACCAGTTACACGCCCTTTTCAATAGTCATCTCTTCCAAAAACTCATCCACTGAATTTTGAACAACAAATTCAGCGAGAAAAAGGCCTATACTACCGTTGTGGAGACAAGTTTACCCTTGTTCATTGCTGTAAACCTGGGACTTTTGAACATTTGAAGTTAATGCAAGAGGAAAACCATGTGCAAAGAGTTGACGGTAATCAGAGTGAAGACATACCCCTTACTGATTTCAGGGAAATCTCTTTTCATGCAATTTTGGGCAAAGAATTTGCTTCAACTTTGAAACTTCAAGGCACTCTTTGCGGGCATAAAGTGTTGATGTTGGTAGATAGTGGTTCGACGCATAATTTTGTAGAAGAAGAAATTGTCACGAAACTTGGGTTGGAAGTCCAATATATCCCTACTTTTGGTATCCAGATAGGCAATAGTGAAATTATCAAATGCAACAAAGTTTGTCATGACCTGTCAGTAGAGGTTTCTAATTTGATCATAAATCACGATTTCTTCCCTTTTTCCTTTAGTGGCGCAGACATGGTGTTAGGAATACAATGGCTAGCATCCCTGAACACAATACAAGTCAATTGGAACGAGATGTTCTTAATCTTCCAATTGAATGAGAAAATTTATAAACTACAATGTGTTCTTCAGAAAACACTCACACCAACATCTTTCCAATCAGCCCTTGAAGAACAGATGTTGCCTAGAGATGCAATGTTAAACCTTATGAAGGAAGAGTATAAGCACATAGACCTCTCTTCTAATGTTGGTGATGCTTCTGTTTTACGTCTTCGACCATATGACCAAAAATCACTTTAGCTGCACAGTTTCCAGATTTTCGCCTTGAGGACAGGTCGTCTTTCCAGGAGCGGTGTACTGATAAGGCACGTATCTTCCATACTTATTCAAGGAGGAAGAAACGAAGAAAGATAGCATCTTCTCAAATTCCTGGAGGTTTCACCTATGGAGCAATTAGCAGTTTCTTATCGTTATTAGTAGTTATTTGGCAGCTTTTTATGGTTACTAGAACTTATCTATCCTTATCCTAAATAGGTATAAAGTAGTTATAAGTTATCTATTATATAACAAGAGATCTAGTAAATAAGTAGACATATGGTAATATATCTTTTAAATGCAGAAAAGGTTGTTCTAAAAGATACGAGATACTTGTTTCTCTTTGTATATTTTACCTACCGATAATGCATGTATCTTCCATACTTATTCAAGGAGGAAGAAACAAAGAAAGATAGGAGAAGATAATTATTTGCATCTTCTCAAATTCCTGGAGGTTTCACCCCTGGAGCAATGAGCAGTTTCTAGCGTTATTAGGAGTTATTTGGCAGTTTTTAATGGTTACTTGAAGATATCTATCGTTATCCTAAATAGTTATAAAGTTGTTATAAATTATCAATTATATAATAAGAGATCTAGTAAATAAGTAGACAAATGGTAATGTATCTTTTAAATGCAGAAAAGGTTGTTCTAAGAGATACGAGATACTTGTTTCTCTTTGTATTTTTTACCTTGTGTCTCTGTTTGTATTTTCTGTTGCTTTTATCCAATAAAAACCTCGGTTTCTATCAGAAAACCTTTCACCAATGTGAATCCATATATGAGTAATACTTTTAACAATCATGATCGTCATAGTTAGCAAGAAACCCTTTCACAATAGCATTGATACTTTCCTCTCAGAGCATCCCTAAATCATTTATAATCATTTCATAAAAACATGCATATTTTCATAATTCATAGTTCATAGATTCATGGGTTCATTATAGGTTCATAGTTGAAAAACATGATTTAGGCATGGGTCAATGTAATTTCAATAAAATATCATGTATTAAAATTAAATCATGCATTAGAAGAATTAATCAACAATAATCAATCATAATCAGATGAAACTCACAAAGATTGAATTGAAACCCTAACTCAAACAATTGAATTTGAGATTTAGAAATTGGAACCTTTGGGGACCCCATGGAAGAATGGATTCCATGTTTGAATACCCACATAGCTTTCTATACAAAGCCCAAGAAAGATGGAGAATTGGAGATTTGAATGGAACCCTAGCTCTTCTTCTTCTTCTTTAGGTTGAGGGAATTTTGGGAGGATGAATTTGGCTAGGTTTAGGGAATTTAGAAGAATGGGGTTGAAATGGGTAGTTTTAGGTCCTAAAAACCTTATATATGGCTTAGAGTAGAAGATAAAATGACATGGTTTCGATTTAAGACAATTAGGGAAAATAACCAAAAGCCCTTGAAAAATAATTGTTGAACCCTCTCTACAGTTTGGACCTATTAATTATATATACTATTTTATAGGGGAAAAGTTGGATTAAATTGCATGATTTAGTATTAAAACATTGTATAGAAACTAGCTAGGAGAAGCATTAACTTTTCACTGAAAAAAAGATTTATTGAACTGTCATCGATACACTATTAAGTATTTTAATTTCACATAATTATATATCAAGTTAAATCATAATCATGCTCAACTTTCTCCTATTTTCATCTCTTCCATATACTACAATGTCATCCGATAGTAGGCTTATTTTCATATTGGTCCTTGTGTGTGTATATATATATATATATATACTAGTTTTTCGACACGTGCGTTGCACATGATTACCAATTCAGAAAATATATATTATAGTAAATAGTATTGTTTATTTAAGCAAATATTTGAATAATAAGCTTTGCACAAAATAATATTGTAGATTTTTTTGTGAATGTTCAATGTGGATCATTATATATATATCTCTTATTCACGCGAAACTATGAAGATGGTCAATGAAAATTTTTATTAGCTAAATGCGTATATTTATTTCAATTTGATATGGTTCAATCATGTAATTGGCCGTATCTCAATAATATTACCTTATAGACGATATTTGTTGTGTATTTCTCTTGTCATCTAACCAGATGTGTTTGCACGTGTATTTCACATTAAACTGTTTAAATGTCATATGAACATGTGAAGAGAACAACTATATTTTATTTTTTAGAACTAATTTAAAATAATATATTTTGAAGTTAGAATTAAATAATATAATTTAAAGTTAGAAGATCTTGTTAACTTGATAGTACATTTGTGACAATATAAAACTTTAATTTAAATACAAATACCTACCCATATATATATATGAGCTTTTCTTCGTCAAACATACTGTAATATTAAGAAATAGTAAATAAGTAAAACAAAAAGGCAATGTTTATATAATAATAACTATTTTGAAGCAAACTTCCTAACATTCTAAATCACTTTGATAAATAAAGTCATTATTTTGTCTTGAACATCAAAAGAACAAATTGTGACCATTCTCTAACTCTTGAGAAGTTTAATAATTTTGAAAAAATATGTTCAAAAGGCATATATTTACGTACATCAAATGAGAAATTGTTAAAAAAAAACAAAATGAATTTAGGCTACATCATGTTTACTTTATATATTGGAACATTACATACTAATGTATATATTATGCAAATTGATGGCCTTTCGGTAGTGCCAATCTAGAAGTTCATCAATCAACAACTCTGAGGAAACAAAACAAGGCAGCTTACTCAACTATCAAGGATCACTATGAAAAGGGGAGGTAAAGACAACCGCATTTTGACAATAATAATGACGGTGTGTTCCTTCACAAACAGTTAAAAAAGAAGAGAAAATGTGAAGGTACAAAATGCAACGTAGAGACACCAGAGAAATATTGATTGAAGGAAAAGGATAGATACACTTCCTGTAATCCCCATAATAAAATTTCTCCTCTTTTTGCTTAATTCTTCTATTGTTGGTAGAACATTGAAGCATATCATCAAAGGGGAGTTAACACCACAACCATGTACTTAGCAAGTTACAAATGGACCACTATTAGCAATTGATTTAATTTTGATATGATAAATTATTGCAGAAAAGGCAGCACCAGGCTGTCATACAACACAAGTAGTACACCGACGAAAATGTACATTTTCTTTTTTCACCAAAAAGAAATCTTTCTTTCCACTCACAAACTCAACAGTAATCAGCATATACTAAGAGCAAAGGAATCACTTGCAACCTTATTCGAACTAACTCAATGACAATAAATCTCATGAAATCTTTTAAAATGCAAGAAGAAGAATAAGAGTAGAAGATAGAAAAAAATTGTGGTTGAAAAAAATGAGAGGACGCCCCTCTATTTATAGTCAACAAAGGGTGGTATGAACAAGTATTTTTGTGTCTTATCGGAAAAGTCATGACCTTTTGAGAAGTCACAACCCTTTGGAAAAGTCACAACTTATTGAAAAAGTCACAATTCATTGGAAAAGTCACAACTCATAGAAAAATCACAACCCTTCGAAAAAGATCACAACTTATCAGAAAAGTCACAACTCATCGAAAAAGTCACAACCTAAGTTAGGGATTTAATAGTAATTTAACATTTAAGTTAGGAGTTCATGCTTTTAAGGTAATATAGATATAGATATATATAAAATTAAGAGTCTACAGTTCAAAAGTATATCATTAAATTTACAATTTTAACTTCGGTTTCAGTTTTGTTGGTTTTGAATTTTTTTTTTGTTGTACATAATCAAGGTTATTGCATTTTTGTTGCAATTCTAGAAGCTAAAAACTTTTTTTAAAAAAGAGATAGAACCATATATGCGTCTCTCCCATCCGAAACCCCCAACATCCGTATTCCTAGAGAAGTATGCCAAAATTCCTGATAACAACTTCATTCTAGAAGCTGCCAAAAAAGTGTCTGATATTCTCACGGAAAACACTTCACCACGAACTTTTCTAGGAAATTCTCATACCTTGCGGCGTGTCATTAAGGATAGATCACCTAGTATTGAGATATCCCCATGATTTAACAAGTTATTCTAGTATAAAACTTGGAACCATAAACTAACAAAGATACTCGGGAAAAAATTCCAACATACTAGAATATAAAGAATATAAAGGGGGAATTTCTCTTAATATCTTCTTGATGAACCAACATTTCAATATTCAGATAGATGTTTTGATAATGACAAACTTGAACCAGCTTCACAAGTTTGTTCAAGAATTGAGTTGAAAATAGTGGGAAGACATAAATCCTTAATAAAAGTAAAGACGCCTAAATAAGGAAAAGAAAGTGCAGAAGAATCCTTATAGGGAAAGGAAAACTTTTTAAAGAAAAACTAATTACTTTCTTTGTCGGATTCAACTAGGGTTTAGTCTTCCCTTAAAAAAACATCTATCAACATAGAGAAAGATATTTTTTGCAATCTAGAAATTGAGATAACTTTGTGAAATGAACAAGTGTGGTGCTAAAGTGAAAGATGAGAGAAGAAATAAGAACTAGAGTTAGGTTTTCTTTCTAAAGCTTAGTTTGCATTGTTTCATCATAGAATCAATTTTTAGGAATGATTGTTCTAAGTGTGAAAAATAATTTGTGAGGTTTGTGAAAAGAAGTGGGTTTGAATTTTTGGAAAGAAGAGTGCACAACTATCGTTAGTTAGTGTAAGTAACAAAAAGTGGGTTTTACTTCTTGGAGAGTAGTGTATAGGAATATAGTTAATCGTGGAATAGTTTGAGTTAACTTTTCAGGTGAGGTACTACAGCTAGTCCCTTTGATTATTTAGTTGTAATCTCACGTTTCTTTTCGATTATAGTGAAGTTGTGGTGTGATTTTTCTTCCCTTGAGCAAGGAGTATTTCAAGGATAAACTTGTCATTCTATTTATTGTATTTATTCTCTGCAATGTTTAAACAAGAACCTGGTCAGGTTCTTGTTTAGGTGGTTAAGGTTTCTTGAATTTGTATAGAATAAGTTTTTTCAATAAAAAAAGGTTTACACCTTAAAGAGGATCAAAGTCTACACCACCAACTGCTCAAGAAGGAGCATCTCAAACAAGGACCCCACTATTCAACAAAAAATACAATGGATGGTGGTAAAATAAAATGATGGATCATCTAGTAGAAGAAAATCTCGATATATGGGGAGTTATTCTAGATGGTCCCACCATAACTATGAAAAACGGTACATATTGAATTACTCAGGTTCCTAAGTTGGAAAGTAATTGGATATTGTTGATAAACTAGTTATTAAGAACAATGTGAAGGCCAAGAAGATCCTAATATGTGGAATAGGTCTTGATGAGTACAACTAAATATCTTCATGTCAAAATGAAAAAGTAATATGGGAAACGTTGCAGACAATCCACGAGGGAAAAACACAAGTCAAGAAATAAAAATTGTTAACTTGAAAAGACAAAATGAGTTATTCTGAATGATAGACGGTGAAACAATTCAAGACATGCATACAAAGCTCACGACTATCATCAATGAAATCTACCCATTAGGAGAAGTTATTACAAATGGAAAGGCAGTTAGAAAACTTTTTAGTGTTCTTCCTTAATCTTGGGAAAGCAAAGTGGAAGAAATTACTGAAGCACGCCATCTTTATACTCTAACCATGGATGAACATATAGGAAATCTCATGACTTATGAACTCAAGAAGAATCAACAAAACTAAATTAGAAAAAAGAGAAATGAGAAGAACCTGCTTTTCAAGGAAACAACACTAGATGACTTCGAGGAAGAGAACATTACCCTGATGACCAAATGCAATCCCTTTCCTAAGTGGGCCATGAGAAATCTGATTTATCCTTTCACGAACAAATAGGGACCCAAGTGGATCTAGGTACCCAAAACTAATCTTTGACTGATTTTGCAGGAACCATTTGGAGAAAAGCTGTAGAAATGATAACTGGAAAGTGCATGCTCTTGAGACATAACATGCGACAAAAATAACTACCTCTCAGTGAGTGATTTCCAAGGCGGAAGTGTAGCCTCTGGAAACTGAAAGACTAGAGAAATAAAAAGAATTGGAAGAGTAGGGCCTACTCACTCTCAAGAAATAAACAATGTGTACTATGTTGATAATCCGCAACACACAGACTCTATTCCTGTCCTCAAAAGATGAAACATTTGACATGTTTGAAGTCTTTGTTAGAAATTGTTGCAAAAGAAATTAAAATGTGAACTATCTAACATCGACTTAGATCATGCAATAAAATTCAAAAACTAAAATTTTTTGAAATTTTGCACCAAAATGGTGTAGATCATAACTTTTATGCACCAAGAACAACACAAAAAATGGCATGATTGAGTGTAAGGACAGAACTTTGGAAGAGGTTGTGCTAGCCATGTTGATCACTAGCAATCTCCAAAAGTTCTATTGAGTAGAGTCAGTAAATACCGCCTGCTAGCTAGTAAACAGCTGTATGACTCGATCAATAATAAACAAAACACACTATGAACTATTGAAAGGTAGAAAACTAAACCTGGCAATCTTAGAGCTTTTGGATGTTTTTGTTATGTACACAACAATGGAAAGGATGCACTAGGAAATGCTAAAAGCGATGAGGGAATATTTCTTGGATATTCATCACACAATAAATTTTATATAGTCCATAAGAAAAGAACAAATTATGTTGATGAAAGTACACATTTTATATTTTACAAAGCTAGTTGATGAGTCCACAATTTGGACTCATTTAGAGCTTTATTTTAACAGATTCATTATCCTCGAATGCATATTTTGTGCCAATAACTAATGTAAATCCTTGATTTTCAGGTATTTGGATTGAGGAACAAAGATTTGACACTAATGAGGCAAAAAAGGAACAAGGCAGTTGAAAGAACGAAGAAAAAAGGGACTGATGATCGCCTAACCTGTTGGGCAAGTCGCCAAATGGCCACGATCTCGCCTAAAGTTCCATTGTGCCAAGCCCTGAAGGAGAAAATCAAGTCGGCGATAGAAAGGAGAAGTTGGCAAGTCGCCAAATGGTTCCGCGATGCAATGCTAGATCGCCCAAAGTTACAAAACATGAAGATGTTGAAGGCCAAAGCAAAAAGGCGATGGAATTGACCAAAAGGAAAATCATCGAGTGGATCGGCGATCCTAACTTATTGCGCCGAATGGTCTATCGCAGCATACTTTTGGAGACTATAAATACATTTTGAAAGATGAAATTAATCATACCAGTTGGTGAAAACACAATTTGGTAACGATTTCTATCTTTTTATGATGTCAATCTAAAACCCCAATTCTTGGGGTGTGATTATGTGATTATGGGTTGATTTAGCTGATGGGTATTGTTAATTGATAATTTAAATGCTGTTTAAAAGTGATTTCAATCATTAATTGTTGTTTAATTTAAAGGGTTGTAGTTACAAATGCAATTCTAACTTCCTGCTTTTGGCTTGCTCGAGAGAGAGGTTTTAAAATCAAGATTACTGATTTGATGGTCTGTGGGTATTAGGTTGTTATGGATTCAGCTCGAGAGAGTGAATCCTAAACCTTTTTCCACACATTCAACTTGATAGAGTGAATGGACTAAAGCAAAGGCTATTCTTAAATGCTGCTTATTGGTGTTCGAGGGAAACCAATTTGATTCGGGGTAAACTGTTCGAGAGAAAGTTTATCCCCACTAAAGTCTAGCTTATTCACTGATTTACAACAATTTACTATCAATTGCAATTATCCATTTGTCTACCTTAGCCCATAATCCAATCACATCCCAAGAACCCGTCTCTTTAATTGTTTATTTATGTTAATTGTTGTTGTTGTAGCTGATAATTACAATCAAAACCCCCATATTTGACACTTGTGTCACCCCTAAATTTGAAACCATGCGTTTATTCGTAAATGTTTTTGCCTATGATTGACTTGAACATATTTGTACTTGGCTCTTGAATCTTAAGCACGTACCACTCCTTGTGGGATTCGACCCTAACTCACTTAGTTGGGTTATATTATTGACTAATAATCATTGGGACTTAGTATTGGAAGAAGTGTCCTGATACGTGGAATCAAAATTGCGCTGTTGTCGTGGAATGGTGTTGGTTAAGATTCTTGAATTAAGATAAATTTTGTTATTGTTAGTTATAGTTGAACTTATTTTAGTTTTTGTTTTCGTGGGCTTGTTTAGAGCAACATAAATGAGCATATCTGGTAGCAACAGTGACCCAATAGATCACCCTCCTTTGAGATTGATGATTTTTATGGATAACATCCTAAAGTTCAAGCAATTGGAGGTTGAAGCCATTTATGAGTTGTGGCAAAGGGTGAAGACCCTATTGCAGCAATGCCCAACTCATGGAATTCCAGATACGATGCTTCTGGAATGCTTCTACCGGGGTCTTACCCCGAAATTAGAATATTGGCTGACCAAATCTCTTCAGGTGGTCTCATCCAGCAACCTTATGCTAAAGCAACCCAACTCCTTGATAACATGGCCAAGACCAACAAGGAGAAAGAAAAAGACTAAGAATTGGCCACATTGTTAACCTTGTTAGATGACTTGGCCTAGAAAGTCATGGAATTAGAAGTAGTGTCCAAGAGGAATGACATGTGCATCCCCTCTCATGAGCGTCGAAAGATGAAGAAACAAAATGGTGGGCAAATTGAAAAGGTCCTCTTACTCATTCTACACAAAGTTGAAAAGCACGACAGAGTGTTGGAGGAGTTAAGAGAGAATGTATTGATGCTGAACCAGATGACAACTTCTCATTCCATGCTCATTCAGCTACTAGGGTCCCAAATGGAGCAAGTGTTGTCTTACCTATTCCCAGAGCCAGAAGGGTTCATTTTGAAATAAGGCAAACCCCACTAATGGAACTTAACTGGGGACTTGCGTCGTGCTATGACGTTAACTGAGGCGCTTCTTGGGAGGCAACCCATGTGTTTTATCGCTTTATTTTTGTTTTAGAAATAATGGCGTGTTGAAGTGCAGAAAGTATTAGAAAGGTAGAGATTGGCGAGCTAAAAGTCAAGTCGGCGCATCACCGAAGAGGTCGGCGAGCCCGAGTTGTATTGCCGTTGTACTCAAGACACTTTTAAGCTGGAGTCTGTAAGACTCGGCGAACCCAGGAGCTGATTTGTGAATTGCCGACTAGGTCAATGATCACGACTTAGTCCGTCGTTTGGACCCTCACATTAACTGGAGGTCCTATAAAACTCGGCGAGGTAAGTGCCCACTCGACGTGTCACCGAGTGGGTCGGCGAGCAAAACTAATGTAGTCGAATGGATGAGAACTGGACGATTTTTAAAGGCCAAAGGTTTAAACTTTCAATCTCTTTCACTTTTCCTCACTTTTAATCTTCCCAAAATCACACCCACACAATATTATCTATATTTCTTGCATTTTTATCGCACTTTGGTCGTCGGATTTATGTTCAGAGTGGATTACTTTGCTGCCTAGCATTTCAATCCTTATTATTCGGCATCTAAGGTTGATATTCTGAACCTCGAGTTTACTTTTAGCAATTTGTACTCATTTGCTAGCAATTTGGTCTTAGTGATGTGTGTTGGGCCTCTCTGATCTTAATTGTTTATGTATGTGCCTGTGTTAATTCGAAAATCTTTCCCATAATGCCTTTATTATTGAATTCCTGTGATTTTGTGTATTAAAATTGGTTAAAATTTGTGGGGTTGTGCTTGCAGGTTGTCTGTTCTAGTCGGGTGAAGTCTAAGTAGCCCGCATTTGTGTCAAATGACGTTTTATGCCAAATGATAGAGTGGTTGACGTTATTCTTAAGGGCAAAAGTCGCCAAATGGCCAAATTTGGCCAAACCGGGAGAAGTCTGAGTATCCCGGGAGCCTGGGAGTAATGATTCTTAGTTTAATTTGATAGGTGCATGTTTTGATTTTGTTTTCGGGGGTTGCGAGGTTGAATTTGAGGAGTTGGGTTGAAAGTAGGCACGTTGGGTCATTTGGCGAGCTGGGTCGAGCTCGCTGAACCACTCAGCGGTTTGCCGAAGTTCCCCATACCACCTTTAATTTCATGTTATTTGTGAAGTTTGGTTCTGTAACTTTCGGCGAGAAGCCTAAGGTCGCCGAATGAACTTGGCGACTCACCGACAGTCCTCTTTAATCGCCCTTTGTATGTGCCCCTTAACCTTAATTGCATTGTAACCTTCGGTGGGCCAATGCTTGCTCGCCGAATGTTGTCGGCGATTCTTCGAAAGGTCTTCCCATCACTGACATGTCATATTTTCTGAGATTTTTGAGCAAATCCTTTCGGCGAACCCGACCTTACTCGCCAAAGAGATTCGGCGACTTGCTGACTAGTTCGGTGAGTCTATCTGCAACTGTTTTTTCTGTGCTTTTGTATGAAGTGTTTCTCACTTTTTCCTTATCTTTTGCAGATATTGTAAGGACAAACATCGACATGCCACCCCGAAAAAGAACACGAGGTATCACAATAAATGAACGGGGAGCAAACCCTTCCAAAAGGGGCAGAATAGAGCCTCCAACAGGAGGAAAGGACAAAGGCAAGAGGCCTGCATCTAAGGTTCATGAGCAAATTAGGGAGAGAGTGTCTACTGACTCCTGTGCTGCATTATTTGAGCCTAAGGACGATCAGCCCCTACAGTCCCGGCGGACAGAGCTTCGTGCTAGAGCTCGTCCTGATCCATCTAGGGTCTAAGTTGCTGCCCCTCCTCCTGCAGCTGATACATTGTCAGCTTCGACACATCATGTGGCTCCAGTGCCACTTGTGCTTCTTCCTCCCCAACTCTTTAATAGATTGAAAGTAGATGGGTTGCAGACTATTTTGGAGTAGAAGTTGCTTGCTATAGATGGCCTTGAGGGCAGATACTTCGATGTGAGGGACACCCTTCACTTCCACTGGTTCGAGCAGTTCACCAGACCTTGGGGACCCTATATTCCTTCATGGGTCCGGGAGTTCTATTCAACATATGGTGAATTAGTTCCAAAGAGCAAGAAGAAGGCTAGTGAGTTCAGACCGGTTAAGTTGGTCATGGTCCTGGCTAAAGAAGTTAGATCCAATAGCGAGTACATAAATATTGTACTTGAAAGGGGTCTTGGAGCTACGGAGGCATATGAGGGTTTGCCGGTTACTCAATCCTTGGATGACTTGAAGGGATTGTTGGTTCCATTGATTTCCGATACCACCCCGAGGTGGATCTAGGTAGTGGTCCCCATAGAAAAAAAGGATTTGAGCATTGGTGCTCGGTTCTGGTTTGGCTTCATTAGCAACACCATAATGCCATTCTAGAACGAGTCCATTCAACATTGCCCTAAAGTAACCTGCCTTGGAGCTATCATATACCAGAGGAGCATATAAATGGGACTCCTCATAGAGCAAGAGATGGCCATGAGGGCCAAGTAGAGTCAGACCTCCTTGCCATTCCCTGTCATGATGATGGAGTTGTGCAGGCGTGCTAGAGTACCTTGGGATGATGCGAGAGATATTGAGGTTACAACTTCCTCCTCTACTGACATCCGGCGTATTGAGGCCGAGCACAAATAAGAATAGGCCGATATGAGGAGAGCAACTCCGATGGATACAACCCCGGAGGTGGACATTGATTTGATACATGTAGAGGCATCTTTGCCTACTCTAGCCTCCGGGCCTTTCTGTACATCTGCTCCGACTTCTTTTTCTTCATAGGCTCCAAGTGCATCTACCTCTGCCCAGCCCAGCAAGATCATTCAGGCTATGATCCTGAAGATGGGGCAACTGGCCCATTAAGTTGATGTGAGGGCGACTAGACTAGAGAAATCTATCCCGTGGATGATTGAGGCTACCATCTTAGTTGCACTTACCCCTCTTTAGACTTCCATTGACACTCTCACTATGAGAGTTGAGGCTTGTGAGAGCAGACAGGGGGAGACCTTTAAGGTTACGACTTCGAAAGCCGATGTAGCAGATTTCAAGAAGGACGTAGATTATCTAAAGTCTACTGACTTCACTTTATTACTAAAGGCTGCTGATGAAGTGGATGCTCCTGAGATTTCAGAGATTCCTCCGGCTACCACCAGAGATGTACATAGGGATGATACAACAGTTGATGAATCAGAGGCAGAGACTAATGAGGAACAAATAGATATAAGGGATGAGAGCATATATGGAGATTTTCCAGATCTTGAGGAGATGATTATGCAGTCAGTAAACCATACATCGCTGACAAAGACATCCATAGTAGCTCCTAGTGGACCTACTCTTTCTGAGGTGACTTCGGGAAATGATGTCCAGGTTCCATGCACCACACCGGGCACTGAGGCCTAGATAGATGGAGCGACTGTTTAGACAAGATCCCTTTTTACCTCCCTCTCTATCATACTTTTTGACTTGTGGATATTATTTTGCTTTCATTTGAGGATAAATGTTTTTTATTTGTGGTGGGGTGAGGCCCACCTTGTGTGACTGTTTTTCTATATATATTTGGGTTTTTGAGCTATAATTGTGTTTTGCACTGTTTTTGTGGATGACTTAGCTTGTGGCTCCTTGTTTTTAATTGAAATGATTTCTTGACCCTTCTGAAAAATTTTGTGTCACCATTTGTTTGTGTTTGAATGTGGTTGTTCTCTTGCAATTTTGAGTATCGATCTTGATCAATACCGATGACTTGCATAGTGCTCATAATTAAACAAAAATAAATGTGCAGCTACGATTAGGCCAAATGAAGTTTCATAGACAATATGTGAACTTTTTGAATCTCGTTGTGACTAGCCAAGTATCAAATTGTGTCTCTTGTGATGAACATTGCACACTAGCAAAAGTGTGGAGTATTGTTTGACATTGGTGTCAATGCCTTGTGTCATGAGCTTACCGTGAACCATGCATGATGACACCTAGAATTTGCCCCGTTGGTCCGGTTGACTAAGTGATGTAAGCTCTTGAGAGAATCTTAGGCAACTTTGAAGAGTGTGAAACAATTTGACATTATACCTCTTTTTGTGGCCTTCCTTGTGAGTGTGTCAAATTCGCTTGAACACCTTCTGAGCATTACCCTTTTCATGGAAGATACTTGATGAAATTGTGACCTTTCCTGATCCATTAACATTAATCCTCATGATTTGTGGTTTATGTGAATATCCAACTTAGGCCAAAGCCCTAAGTCGGGGTGTGTGAAAAAGAGAAGGCAAATCAAGAAGTACAAAGAAGTCCCTTTTGACCCATGGTTTTGAGAAAGATGGATCCCTTCCATACAAAAAAAATAGAGAAAAAGTAAAAGAATGAAAAAGTTGTGGAATAAAATTGTGAAATTGCAAAAAGAATTGGGGTGTCCAACAGTCCATGGAAAGTGATTAATGGGGTGACCTTTGAGCATGAATGAGAATGATAAAGGCGACGAAGAAAGTGTTGTTCACGCCACATCTCATGAGGATAGTAGCCACTGAGCCTAAATGACCATACATTTACACTCATCCCCGTTACAAACCTTGAGAAGACCTTTTTGATCTAGAGTGAGCTGAAAAAAGTGTTGATTGGAAAATATGGGCAAACCTATGGGTGAAATCATGCATTGTGTTCATCTTTGTGAGTGTGAGTGTTGCATTTGATTACGAAGCTTTAAATTGTTGAACCATTGTGTGTGAATATGGAATCACTCTTTGTGTGAAGGCATTTGAGTACCTTTGTTGAGCTTGAACTTTCATTTGAAGCAAGTATTGTGAACTTGAGAGTTTTTGATAATGGTGAGTCACAAATTGAATCATTTAGTGCACTTTTGATCCTTGAATGAGTAAGTTGAGTCTTTATGTGTGCATTCATGATTGAGTCTTTTGTAGCACTATTTGAGACATCCTTTTTTGATCTACTGAACTTGAGTTTTGCTTGAGGACAAGCAAAAGTTTAAGTTGGGGGTGTTGTTGAGTTCACACTTTGGACTTATTTAGGGCTTTTTAAAGTAGATTTAGTGTCCTCAAATGCATATTTTGTGCCAATAACTGATGTAAATCCTTGATTTTCAGGCATTTGGATTGAGGAACAAAGCATGGACACAAATGATAAAAAAAAGGAACAAGGCAGTTGAAAGAGCGAAGAAAAGAGGGCCTGATGATCGCTTAACCAAGTGGGCGAGTCGCCGAATGTCCATGATCTAGCCTAAAGTTGCAGTGTTCCAAGCCCTGAAGGAGAAATTCAAGTCAACAATAGAAATGAGCAGTTGGCGAGTTGCCGAATGGTTTCGCGATGCAGTGCTAGATCACCCAAAGTTACAGAACTTGAAGATGCTGAAGGCCAAAGCAAAAAGGCGATGGAATTGACCAAAGGGCGGATTGCCGAGTGGATTAGCTATCCCGACTTTTTGCGCTGAATGGTCCGTCGCAGCATACTTTTGGCAACTATAAATACATTTTGAAATTCTTAGTTTAGTATCAAATTTTTATCCTTTTTAGTATCAGTATTTAAAGTTTTAGAAAGCTAAGTTTGGAGACAATATTTTTCTTAGCTTTGAAGATTTCCATTTTTGAGAAATTGGAAGTGGGTCTTTGAAATTCTTCAACCTTGACCTTTGTAAAGATGAAATTAATCATACCCAGTTGATGGAAACACAATTTGGTAACGATTTCTATATTTTTATGATGTCTTGCTAAAATTCCAATTCTTGGGGTGTGATTATAGGTTGATTTAGCTGCTAGGTATTGTTAATTGATAGTTTAAATGTTGTTTAAAAATGATTTCAATAAGTAATTGTAGTTTAATTTAAAGGGTTGTATTTGCAAATGCAATTCTAACTTCGTGTTTTTGGCTTGCTCGAGAGAGTTTTTAAAACTAAGATTACTGATTTGATGGTCTATGGGTATTGTGTTGTCATGGGTTCAGCTTGAAAGATGAATCCTAAACCCTTTTCCACACATTCAGCCCGAGGGAGTGAATGGACTAAAACGAAGGCTGTTCTTAATTGCTACTCATTGGTGTTCGAGAGAAACCAATTTGATTCGGGGTAAATTGTTAGAGATAAAGTTTATCCCCACTAAATTTTAGCATATTCACTAATTTATAGCTATTTACTATCAATTGCATTCACCCATTTGTCTACCTTAGCCCATAATCCAATCACATCCCAAGAACCAACGTCTTTACTTGTTTATTCGTGTTATTTGTTGCTGTTGTAGTTGATAATTACAATCAAAAGACCATATTTGACACTTGTGTCCTTAATTTGAAACCATGCTTTTATTCGTAAATGTTTTTACCTATGATTGATCTGAACATATTTGTACTTGGCTCTTGAATCTTAAGCACGTATCACACTCTATGGGATTAGACCCCAACTAACTTAGTTAGGTTATATTGCTGACTAACGATCGTTGCCACTTAGTATTGGAAGAAGTGTCCTGATACGTGAAATCACTAATCACGTTGCTAATAAAGATTTCTAGGTTGGTTCCATACATATAGGATTGGAAGAAAAGCCACACAACATTGGAAGTGGATTTGATAATGATGAAGAACTGGTTCCTTCCGAAGAATCAATTCAAGAACCTGCACCTGAAGTACCTGCGGCACCACATGTTGCATGAAACAACAATTCAAAGGAACCAGGTTCATCTTCTCGGGGAAATGCACCATATGTTGAAACCAGTAACTAGAAATACAAAAGTTCTCATCAAGTTCAAAAAATTCTCACTCCTCTTGATTAAGGGATTGACACTAGGTCCCAATTGAGGAACTTATGTGCATTCTCAAATTACATATCCCTAATAGAACGTAAAGAAAGCACTTATAGATGCAAATTTGATTTTTTCCATGAAGAAGGAACTGAATCAGTTTTAAAGAAGCAAAGTGTGGAACTTGGTTCCTAGACTCCGAATAGAACTGTGATTCTAACTAGATGGCTGATTAGGAAAAAAATTGGCGATCAGGGATAAATCATTATAAACATAGCTAGACTAGTAGTGCAAGTATAAAATCAAGAAGAGGTAACCCTTGTTGACTGCTCCTGCCTGCTTGATGATCATTATCCTGCTCCTGAGCCGGTCCTTCGTGGACCTGGTCCTGTGGCACAAGTGCTTGCTGATCTTAATGTGGCAAGGGGTCAGAATAGGGTGCTTCAAGATGAGGTTTATACTATATGGGCTGCTCTTGCTGAATCTCAAGGGGAAGTTTCCAAACTGAAGGACTAGTTGCTTCTCGGGTTGAAACTAATGTATATCAAGAATTCTTGGAATTCCTTTGGGATTCTTTAGTGGTGCTAAGCTAACTATAGCGCAAAGCCGAATCTCTTTGGTTAATAAAATCCAACAGCTTTATAGAGAAGAATCCTTATAGGGAAAGGAAAGTTTTTTAAAGAAAAAATATAACTACTTTCCTTCTAGAATTCAACAAGGGTTTAATTCTCCATTATAATAGGATCGATTGAGAAAGAGAAACACAGTTTTGCAATAAAAAAATAGAGAGAACTTTGTGGCAAGAACTCATTCAGCGCTAAAGAGTAAGGGCAGAAGAAAGAAGAACTAGAGTTATGTTTTCTTTCTAATTTTTAATTTGCATTGTTTTATTTTACAATCACTGTTTAGGAATAATTGTTCTAAGTGTAACAAAGAATTTGTGAGGTTTGTAATAAGAAGTTGGTTTGGCTTCTTGCAGAGAAGAGTGCACAACTGTAGTTATTTAGTTTATGTAACAAGAAGTGGGTTTGGCTTCTTGGAGAATGGAGTATATACTATAATCATGGAACCGTTTGAGTGAACTGTTGAGGTGAGGTACTTGAATTTGTCACTTTGATTATTGAGTTGTAACCTAAAGTTTCTCTTTGATTATTGTAAACTTTTGGCATGGTTTTTCTTCCATTGAACAAGGATGGTTTCCACGATGAACTTGTTGTTCTGTTTAATGTGTTTATTCTTTTCAACGTTTATATAAGAACCTGGTTATTGTTTAGGTAGTTAAAGTTTCTTCAAATAGTAGGTTTATTTTTCATTTTTGTGCTTGTATATATGTATCTCTCTTATTAAGGGTCTATAGTCAAATATCTATTATATCATTTACAATTTTCACATTGATTTCATTTTGTTGCTTTCGTTTTCTATTATGTTATATGTAATAAAGGGTGTTCCATTTTTGTTGCAATGCTAGAAGCTAAAACCTTTAAAAAAAAAAGGAGTAAGAATCATACAGAGTCACTCCCATCCATAAAACCCAGCATGTGTATTTTGAGGGAAGTATGACGAATATCGTGATAACATGTTTATTCTAAAAACTACCAAAAAGTGTTGGACATTCTCATAGAAAATACTTCACCATGAACTCTTGTAGGAAATTATCATAGCTTGAGGAATGTCATACAATGCCATTCAGGATATTGCACTCCATATAGATGTATCCGTCATGATTCAACAAGTTGTTCTTGTATAAAACTACAATCAAGAAACTAACAAAGATACATCCGAAGAAAAACCAACATACTAGAATATAGAAGAATATAAAAGGGGGAATTTCTCTTAATCTCTTCTCTAAAAGAATAAGACTCCAATTATTGTTAGGTAATATAATGCAGGTTATGATAATTAAAAATAACATTCAATTTTCAATAAGTGGCCACTCAATGATATTGAATGAGCCCTAACTGTCTTGAAGGGATTGGATTAGGAAGTATGGAACAATAATAGTCATTCAAGAATTGGAATCAATTATCTCATAATATAAATTGAAGATACAACAACAATACATATTCATTAGAAAAATATTGAACAGAAGAAAACTAAAGTTGCTAGAGCCAAAAATAACATGTGACCATACGGAAACTTCACAGTGAGAAACTTGTAAACTGCACGGGGTTTAAGCCACAACCTGTTGAGGAAATGATATTATAGCATGATTGTTTCTCTAGAAGTGCATCAGTAGTACCAGAGCTTATTCTGGGACAGTGTTGTATGTTTGATAAACCGTGAGTTTACGGTATTTCTAATACATTTCACTTACAAGTTGTGCATGTCTAGGGTCTTTTTGTATTGGTTTTTATGTGTTTTTATCATATTTTGCAGGAAAGACGTTCAAGCACGGATGTAAAGACACAACTGAAAGAAATACAGAAAAGGGCATCTACAGAGGTGATCTACGGACCGTAGGTCTATTGAAATTCCGTAGATGGTGGTCGTAGATCAGTAGGCAAGGCATGGAAGGCAAATCAGGGAAATCTGACCAAGTGTGGAAGCACGGTGACCATTGACGGTCCGTAGATTGATCTACAGACCATCCTGTTGATCCGTAGATTGATACTGCGAGGGTTCCAGTACCTGATTTTTGAAGATTCTAAGTGTGGAGCTACAGAGAGGGATTGACGGACTGTAGATCGATCTACGGTCCATACTGCAGCTCCGTCATTTGCTTCAGAGAAGCTGATTTTTGGAAGCTGAAAATAATTTCTAATTCTTGGCTGACAGAAAGGACTCACACACCGTAGATCCATTCAAGGTCCGTGAGTCAGTCTCGTGGAATGAAGACGTGTGCCTGAATAAACTTTCCTTCTTTTGTTTCCCTTTTAATTTGGATTTGTTTTCTAAAAATAGGGCTTGTAAACCTCATTTTTGAAGGTTGGTTTTTGTTACTTTTATTCTAGTTCTTGACTGGGGAGATTAACTTGCAACTTGGACAATTATTAATTTCCTAAGATCGTTTTGATGATTTGAGAGTTGCAATTTAAGTTGAATTTCTGAGTTTATTATTCTTTTTACGTAAGCTCATAATTCTTTCATCTAAAACAATGAATTTTGTTCATGTGATTATGGGTAACTAAAACTCCACAACTAGGGTTGTGGGAACTGTGAGCGATTAACAAAGTGTGAATAGTAAATAAGCAATTCTTGAATAGTATGGTGCATGCATTGACAATTCTTTCATTTAGATGTCTTTTTATCGATTGCAAACGTTAGAATTCGCCTTGTTGCTACTTGCCGGACCAAGGAGGTAATCAACAAGAAAAGAATTATTAACATAGATTTAGTGTGATACTATCTAATAGGCTAGTGTCAATTGGTGCGAAGTAATAACTAAGCCAAACACCGATGTGATGTCTAATATGAGGTAAAGGTAAGGGTTAGTAAATTAAACACACGTAGCCGGACCAAGTTGCGGGGTGAAATTCTCTAGATGCCGGACCAAGGATTTAGAGAAACCTAATTTATCACTTTGCATGTAGTACACTAGGAAAGGATTGCTATTACTAGGATTACCGCGTTATGAGCTTGTGGGGAACACGTATACCCTAGTTAATTCTCTCATCTTGATAACAACCTAAATTGACTTTTGATTATTGATTACTTATTGAGTTCTTACAATTTGTTTCACAAAACCCCCACTTTAATTACTTGTTTCTGGAAGTAATTTGACTAATTGAATATAATTGTTAGTTAAAGTAAAGTCTAAACCATTTTCCTCGTGGGATCGACCCCGACCTACAAGTTGGGTTCTTTACTTGATAACGGTCGCTTATTCTTCTTTAGGGAGGTGTAATTTGAGTGTATCAAATTTTGGCGCCGCTACGGGGGAATTTGGCTATTAGATTTATTTTAACTACATTATTGAACGTTAGTCAAATATTTCCTAATTTTACTTTTTCTTCTTCTTTTTGTCTCTCTCAGGTTCTTACTCTAGTATATGCCAAGTACACGGAGCCATGGTGAACCACTTACTCCTACCATCCAGAGTTGAACCGAACTTTGCGAAGAATGAACAATCAAGGAGTTCAAATTAATCCTATCGGAGGCAATCTAGGTGATGAAGTTGAGTCGTAACATCCGAGGGTAGTTGGTGGGGACAACCGAGTTCATGCTAAAAATCAATTGGGAGATGCATTGAGAGAGCAGGACCCACCACGCCCATGACTGCATGACAACTATAGGGGCAAAGTAAATATTGCTGACTCAGATGGACCTCTTGTCTTACCCTCTTTGCCTCCGGGGCACACATTTGTAGTGACCATTAGCTTGATGCAGATGCTTACAGCAAGGGGCTTGTTCTCGGGGTCACCATCAGAGGATACACATGCTCACATAGCCAAGCTAATAGTGGTTTGCAAAAGCTGTGTAGGTCGACCAGATTTAGATATGGATGTCATCGAGTTGCGAGTTTTCCCTCTATCACTGACAGGCGATGTTGTTGTATGGTTCACTGTTCTTTATTATAATTCAATCTACACATGGGAGCAACTGAAGGATGCATTCTTAGCAAGATATTATTCAGTGTCCAGAAGCTCAATCACAAAGATAGGGTCAATAATTTTGTAGCAATACTTGGAGAGTCCGTGAGTAGCTCTTGGGACAGATTCACTGCATTTGTAAGAGGTGCTCCAAATCACGTATTGATGATGAGTCGATGGAGGAATATTTCTATCGAGGTCAGAATGACAACAATAAAGTAGTGTTTGATACTATTGCTGGAGGATCGTATGGTGAGTGCAAACATGCACAGATTGCAGAAAAATTGGAGAAGATCTCTCGCAACAATAAAACATGGAGCACTAGGAGGTCGGACTCTGGGAGAAACATATTTTTCGTTCATGCTACGAACAACCAGTCTGTAGAGGAGATTCATGAAGAGATGGCTCAGATGAGGACCCGAGTTGGGGTTGATATTGAAGCATGTGAGCGGATGCGGAGAAGGTAAATGTTGTGAATTACTTGACTAGAACGCCACCACCAGTTGAAGAGTATTACTATGAAGAGGATGCTTATGCGGTGAATGATCAGACAGGGGGTTTCCGACCAAACACCCAAAGATCTAACACAAAAAATTGGCACCAAGGTCGGAACGATGGCAACTATAACCGGGAGGGTCAATATGTCCGAAATGGGAACTTCAATCTCGACAACAACTACAATCGAAACAACTATGGCAATAGAAACGATCGGGTTGGACCCTATGTTCCTCCTCAAAATCGAGAATCTGGTACTAGGGAAGCTGGAGGCAATATGGCGCGTATTGAAAATATGATGCATGAGATGATGAAAAGGTTTGATGCCACTGATGATAATGTGAAGGAGATGAGAAATGACTTGTCTGGTATTGGTCAAAAGGTTGATGCCCATGAAGTATCAATAAAGCATCTGGAGCAGGAGATGACTCAGTTGTCTACTACAGTGAACCCACGTCAACCTAGCACTCTTCCTAGCAACACCATCCAGAATCCAAAGAATGATGGTCATTGTATGGCAGTTACTACTCGAGGGGGTAAGCAAACCATAGATCCACGTATGCCGTCTGTGGTGGATGTTGAGATTAGAAAAGAAGATGATGTGCTAGAGGTTAGGGAAGATTCTGAGAATGCGACAGAGAAAGAAACGGAGCTATCTCAGAAAGTGGCCCCTATACCTAGACCTCTACCACCTATTCCATAGAGGTTAGTGAAGAAGGCTGAAGATGGTAAATGTCGCAGGTTTATTACTATGTTGAAGCAACTTTCCATCAATGTTCCTTTGATAGAGGCTTTGGAGCAAATGCCTGGGTATGCAAAGTTTATAAAAGATATGGTGACAAAGAAAAGGTCTGTGAGTTTTGAAGATGATGATAGATTGCAGCATTGTAGCGCTATTGCTACAAGATCTCTTGTGCAGAAGAAGGAAGACCCTGGTTCTTTCACGATCCCATGTACTATATAGGGTTGTTACACTTTGCTAAGGCATTGTGTGATCTTGGTGCTAGCATCAACCTCATGCCATTGTCTATTTATAAGAAATTGGGTCTAGGGGATGCAAAGCCTACTATGATGCGGCTACTTATGGCCGATCGAATCGTGAAAAGGCCCATTTGTGTACTCCATGATGTGCTAGTAAAAGTGGAGTCGTTCATCTTTCCAGTGGATTTTGTGATTCTTGATTGTAAGGTTGATTTTGATGTTCCCATCATCCTTGGAAGTCCATTCCTTGTCACAGGTCGTGCATTAGTTGATATGGAGAAAGGACAGATGAAGTTCAGACTGAACAATGAAGAAGCAACCTTCAATATTTGTAAGTCCATGAAGCAGAGTGGCGGGCTCCAAACGGTATCTACTATAACTTACAGAGTTGAAAGTGGAACAGAAGAGCAAATTGAAGAGTACCTTGGTGTTGAGGAACTAGCAGCAGTGATGATGAATTTCGATAGTAATGGTATTGAAAAGTACAATGAGTTGGTAGCTGCACTAGATAGGTGTGAATATCGGTCAAAACAAAAGAAGTATGAATTAGACATGAAGAAACGTGAGTCTCCTCCAGCGAGACCATCTATGGTAGAGGCACCGAAATTGGAACTTAAGGCTTTACCACCACATTTGAGGTATGTATTCTTAGGCAGAGATAACAATTTGCCGGTCATCATTGCGGCAGATCTAAATGCGAGACAAGTAGAGTGTTTGGTGATTGTGTTAAAGAGGTTAAAATGAGCTATTAGGTGGACTATTGCGGATATTATTGGGATTCCTCCTAGTATTTGTTCCTACAAAATCAACTCATGCCAGATCACAAACCTAGTATTGAGCACCAAAGAAGATTAAATCTGCCTATGCAAGAAGTAGTTAAAAAGGAGATCATCAAGTGGTTGGATGCTGGAGTTATCTATCCCATTAAAAATAGTAGTTAGGTATGCCCTGTTCAATGTGTGCCCATGAAAGGTGGAATTATTGTGGTGCCTAATGAGAGAAACGAGCTTGTTCCGATGCGGCCCGTGACTGGATGGAGAGTCTGCATGGACTACCGGAAGCTAAATGCTTAGACAGAAAAGGACCATTTCCCTATGTCATTCATGGATCAGATGTTGGATAGACTTGCTGGTAAGGGTTGGTATTATTTTCTTGATGGTTATTCAAGCTATAGTCAATTTTCTATAGCTCCTGAGGACCAAGAGAAGACCACATTCACTTGCCCTTATGGGACTTTCACCTTCATACAGATGCCCTTTGGGTTGTGTAATGCTCCAGTGACATTCCAGCGTTGCATGATGTCAATATTCTCTGATATGGTGGAGGACACTATTGAGGTATTTATGGACGATTTCTGTGGTAGGTGACTCTTTTGATCGGTGTCAGAATCATTTGGCTGAGAAACTGAAAAAGGTGTGAAGATTGCAATTTGGTGCTGAATTGGGAGAAGTGCCACTTTATGGTGAAAGAAGAGATAGTTCTGGGTCATCAGATTTCTGAGAAGGGCATTGAGGTTGATAGAGCAACGGTAGAAGTAATTGAAAAGCTTCCACCACCTATCTCTGTAAAAAGAGTTCGAAGTTTTCTTGGGCATGTAGGTTTCTATAGGAGGTTCATCAAAGATTTCTCTAAAATTGCACATCCTTTGTGCAAACTACTAGAAAAGAGTATAAGTTTGATTTTGATGATGCTTGTCTGAGAGCATTTGGAGATTTGAAGGAGAAGTTGTTTACTACACCTATCATTATTTTACCGGATTGGGGACAACCGTTTGAGGTAATGTGTAATGCGAGTGGAGTGAAGCTAGGTGTAGTATTAGGACAAAGGCGAGAGAAAATTCTCCATCCTATTTACTATGCTAGCAAAGCTCTAAATGTGGCCCAGAAGAATTATACTGTGACTGAACAAGAACTTCTTGCAGTGGTTTTCGCATTCGAAAAATTTCAATCCTACCTGCTTGGTACTAAAGTCATAATGCATATTGACCATTCGGCATTGAGGTATTTGATGGCGAAGAAGGATGCAAAACCGAGGCTGATTAGATGGGTATTGTTCCTGCAATAGTTTGATTTTGTGGTAAAGGATAGAAAGGGGACTGAAAATCAAGTTGCCGAACACTTGTCCAGATTGGAGGAAGAGCCTATGTTAAGGGTTGGTGATGGGGCAGAAATTAATGATGCTTTTCTAAATGAACAGATATTGGCTTCTTCTCATGATCTAAATCCTTGGTTTGCAGACTTTGCTAATTATTTTGCAAGCGATATTGTGCCCCCGGATTTGTCTTTTCACCAAAGTAAAAAGTTTATGAATGATCTGAAAAAATTCTTTTGGGATGAACCTTATTTATATCATAGTTGTACTGATGTGATTATTCATCGCTGTGTGCCCAAAGTTGAGATGTTGTGTTTATTTGAAGCATGTCATTCATTGTCTATAGGTGGGCATCATGGTGGTATTCGAACCGCACATAAGATTTTTCAGTGTGGGTAGTACTGGCTTACTATCCACAAAGATGCTCATGATTTCGCCAAGTCTTGTGATCGTTGCCAAAGAGAATGGAGGGATTTCAAAGAGGCAAGAGCATCCTATGAATCCTATATTGGTGATAGAGTTGTTTGATGTATGGGGCATTGATATTATGGGTCCATTTGTGAGTTCACATGGGATGAAGTATATTCTTGTTGCGGTTGATTATGTATCGAAGTGGGTGGAAGCAGTTGCGCTCCCCAACAATGAAGGTATAAGTGTCACCGCATTCTTGAAAAAGAATATCTTCTCCAGATTTGGTACATCGAGGGCGATTATTAACGATGGAGGTTCCCACTTTTGTAATAAGTTGTTCAAGGCGCTACTTGAGATATATGGTGTCCGCCACAATGTAGCCACTCCTTACCATCTGCAGACTAGTAGGCAAGTTGAAGTGTCCAAGAGAGAGATCAAACAGATTTTGGCGAAGACTGTGAATGCTAATAGAATGGATTGGTCAAGGAAGCTTGATGACGCTCTATGGGCCTATCGCACTGCATACAAGACTCCCATAGGTATGTCTCATTACCAACTAGTATATGGGAAATCTTGCCATTTACTGGTAGAGCTAGAGCATAAGGCTTTGTGGGCGATAAAGAAACTAAATTTGGATTAGGGCACCGCATCTAATCAAAGAATGAATGACTTGAATATGCTTGATGAGTTTTGCCTAAAAGCTTATGAAAGTTCAGTCATGCACAAAGAGAAGATGAAAAGGAATCATGATCAAAGAATTGAAAAACGAGAATTTGTTATGGGTGATCTTGTGCCTCAATTCAACTCTAGGTTGCGCTTCTTTCCGGGCAAACTCAAATCCAAATGGACTGGGCCATTTTTACTCACAAAAGTGCTTCCCCATAGAGCGATTGAGCTTGAGAACAGTGAGGGAACAAGGTTCATGGTTAACAGGCAAAGGATCAAGATCTATTTGGGAAACGCAAAAACTGTGCAAGAGGTTGTGGAGGCCTATCATCTTGATGAAGTCTAAGTAATCAAGAGGCCTGCGTCGTGCCGCGACGTTCAATCAAGCGCTGCTTGGGAGGTAACCCAAGAAGTACAATCTAGCCAACGATAATTTTTTTTAGTTTTCCATCTAGCAGTATATGTGTTTAGTTGATTCTTTATATTAATTTAGATAGGTGTTTTAGTTTTTTTTTGTAGTGTTGGATAAAATTATCATAGGGTCCGCGTCTAAAAGTGTTCCGAAAATGTAAAAAAAATAGCTTTATGGTTGCTACATGTGAATGTACACTATGTAAAATCTACAACAAATTGTCTGGTGTAGAGGTCTACGGACCTCATCGACGGTCCACAGACCTCATCGACGGTCCACAGACCTCATCGACGGTCCGTCGATCCATCCACGGACCGTGGATGGTGTCCCTAGATCCTAGGTAAGTCCCTAAACATTTCCAAGTGTAAGAGTGATCTACGGTCACATATCACATCCACGATACCCCGTCTACGGACCGCATATTAGGTTCGTGGGTGGATGCACTTGAAATTTTCACCTACTGTGAAACCACAAATGTGGACTACGGTCCGTAGGTCAATCTACGGACCGTTCTACACATCCGTGGTTTCCATCCGTGACCAATATTATTGGTCCTTTGATCCACGGAAGGGTTCCACGGATCGTAGATCAGTCTACGGACCGTAGGTCGCCTCCATGGATGACCACTGTAGCCACTGTTTGAATCTTTTTTAGGTATTTGTTACTGTTCGTTCTTAGTTCTAATATTTTTTTGAGTGTGTTTATAGTTAGTTTTGGCACTAATATCGCCTCCACAGGTACGATGGCATACAAGAAGCTAGTCACCTACTCAAAATAGGGCAAGTCAAAATCTGTGGCTCCTAGCTTCAGGTTAATCGATGAGGACACGGACTTAGAAAAAGATCCAGCATACGTTCCTCCAACGTAAGGACTTATTCCATTTCACCCCGAGCCACCAGAGGCACCCCTCGAAAGGTGATTCTCGACGTAGTCACTGTCTCCCAGTTTGATGAGGAGCATATACTGATCGGGTCACCAACTGGGGCTGCTTCCAGTTCAGCTACTAGGTCTATGTCTAGCTCTGAGTCTGCCCGTGCTTTGAGCTCTGAGTCTAGCCATGCATCAATGTCCGAGTTTGCCCATGATTCGGGGTCCAATGCCAAGTCAGCCACAAGGTCCGGCCAAAATGAACAAGCAGCCTCATCTGATGAGGCCACTAGCTCATAGTCAGTACCGTACCAATGAATGAGGACCCTACTCCACTGGCCGATGAGCTAAATAGATGTTGTGGTGAGGGCTAATGGCAAATCTATCAGGATGCCAAGATGATAAATGACAAAGAGAAGATGGCACAACTTATTACAGAGGAGCGCAGAGTCCTCACAGGGAGCTTGCACACTGTCCCCAACATCCACCGACTTTTTAACCTTCACAATTGTGACAAGATGGTTCGAGATCTAGGGAATTATAGTGAGGATATAGTACGAGAGTTCTACGCCTCCTATGCCGCCACTCTCCGCGGTTCGATCTCCAAGCAGTCAAAGCCCATAGCCTAGGACCCTCTCACGTCCACTATGGTCCGAGGTTGTCCAGTGGACATATCACATGACACCATCAGCCTCTTTCTCTATGGTCCTACCACGGGTCACTCTTGGTAACTAAACACAGTGGAGTTTGATTACAGATGGAACATCGTGCGGAGTGGCTCTTTCCAGAGGAATGCTGAGCAGCGAGAAGCTGTTATACTATGGTTTGTTAAGTACATTACTGCAGATGGTGAGCGTGCGAAGTGGGTCGCCACATCATGGTTGGGTATCTGAAAGGTCACATTGAATTTTGTGGCCAAGTTCTTCTGGTTATTGGTGCATAATAGGGTGTCCCCTACAAAAGCCGACAAGTAACTCACATGGGACAGAGCGGTCATGGTTGCAGCATTAGTAGCAGGACTGGAGATTGACTTTGCCCGCATGCTGCTGACAGAAATTCACGAGAGGGCATTCAAGACCTCCACTACCTACCCCTTTCCATGTTTGATTTTCCAATTGTTCGACGACTCTGGAGTGCCGATCTGGCATTGTGATAGGTTGATTCACCCTACAGGAACCTTGGATATAGGCCTCATTCGAGATGAGGCAAATGTGGTGGCACCCGCAGAGAGCCCCAGGTTGAGGTACCTCCCTTGGGCTCAGATCTTGCAGAAATAGTGGGGAAGGCACAAACGGTGACTCTATTATACCAGATCACACCGATACTATCTTGGCCTCCTCTTCCCATGCCCCTAGGAGGGCTCCTAGCTCATCCCGGTCCACAACACCATTAGGAGTTGTTGCTGTCCCGTTAGCCAGAGTATAGTAATTAGAGGCTCAGATGGCACACTATTGCATCACATCCAGCCTTGGATGCAAATATCGATAGCCGAGTTCGAGGCCAGAATGGAGCGAAGGATGGAAGGCATGATGAATCGAAAGATCCAAGCCGTTAATAAGCGTCTCGATGGCTTTGATTTGAGAGTGCTCGAGCGACCAGCCCAAACCATAGATCTATCCTCTTTTTAATCCCAATTAGCCAGTCTCCGGGCCGACATTTATGCCATTCTTGCCACCCCTACAGTTGAGCCTCAGGCTACACCTATTGCGTTGGCTGATGATACGGTGCTGGATGCTTTATTTAGTGTGACCGCCAAGGAGGGGCCTGAGCCTACACATACCAAAGGTAAGAGGCACCATTCTAGTTGGACTAGGAAGGCTTCAATTTTAGATGAGGAGTTGCGCCAACTGAGGGTGCGTGAGTATGTTGCAGGGGCATGAGTTCTGCCCTAGTTATCGAGGTACTGCCTGTTATGAGGGACGTTGTAAGCACCACTGATGGTGCGGTTAGAGTGGCCGAGAGCACTAGTGAGGGTGCTATGATTATTGATGTGGGCACTACTGAGGGTGACCCAACTATTGTTCCAGCGGGCTATGGGAAACCGGACCTACCCGTTTGTTGATAAGTCTTCGGCGCTATGCACCATAGGTTTGCTTCACCCTATCCATTATCTTTTACTGTTTTATATGCATTGGGTACAATCACATCTATTTTTTTGGGGCGTGGGCTAAATGGATTGTGAATGATAGGGTGAAGTCTGAGTAACCCAACTCATAAATTCTCTCTTGGGGTTTTCTTGCCTGTGTTCTTTTTCCACAATAGACTATTTAATTTATGTTGAACCAGTATGTGTTAGGATCGTATGTGTAAAAGCATGAAAAGAATAAAGGATGTTGGCTTATTAAAAAAAAAATCATACCCGTCCAAATTTTGTGATGTGTGCTAGAATATGTAGTCTAAAGATAAGTTTAATGTGTTGGGTCTGAGTATGACATGATAATAAACCAACTTGATGGCATGACTTAAGCTTCAACTTGAACTGAGTAATCTGATAATCTTATAATGAAACTATGTGCCAAGAGTGTGTGAGAATAGTTGATTGTTCAAACAGTTTTTCTGCAAAACTAGAACTCGTCCAGTTAGTCCTACTAAGACAATTCACTCTAGAGGCCTCTAGGAAGTGATCATAGGCCCTTGTTCTAATAAGTCCACCAATTCCCTAAAAGAAGGATCCAGCCAAATGAAAAAGATGCTCCATTTGATCCAAATGCTTTGAGCATAAAATTAGACCATTTCTTTCTAAACCCCGAACTCACCTTCCCATAATCGACTATGTTGGCCCCAGTCCCTCCTTGGACATGTGCACCTCGACTTAGGCCAAAAGCCTAAGTTGAGGGTGGCTAATGTAAAAACAAAACAAAGTAACTTCAATTGGCCCTGACCCAAAATCAGGTATTGTGCACCTTAACCAATGAAAAATACATAAGTTGAGGGTGGCTATGAAAGAGGAAACTGAAAGAAACATGGGTATGAAAAGAGTTTTGATGTTGAAAAAGAGAGGAACGGATGTGACTTGTTGAAAGCTAAAGAAAAGAATAAAATGCAAGAAAAAGAAAGAAGATACATATATATATATATATATATATATATATAAAGAGCTACAAAGTCTAAAGTCACATCCATGGTTGAAGAAAATCAAGGGAAAGAAGGTAAAACAGTAGGATGGCAAAAATAGGGCAAAAAGAGGTTGGAAGCCTAGTGTAATGTCAAGGAGGGAAGAAAGTCACTAAGAAGTACCCAAATGTACCACACCTAACCCTGAGCCTACATTACAAGCCAAGAAAGTCCTATAGTGATCCTAGAGTCTAGTTTGTAGAGTCTAAGTAGTGAAAATAAGGGCAAGCCTATGGTATTGAGCACTAACTATACTTGAAGTTATTTCTTAGTGTGAGTGTTGAATGAATCCTTGTACTCAAATTCATAGTCATTGTGTGAAAGAAAAGGGATTTCGTTTGAAGTAAGGGCACTAGTTACATTGTCGGAAAGTTGGTACTTTGGTGATAGTGAAACAATGTATGTTGTGTGTTGGTTGGTCGATCGTTGTCATGGTTTGATCCACATGAATTAGCTTGTCGAGTCTAGGAGAACAATTTTTTCACCTGGAAAGTGAGTGGGATAGAGAGCCATGTGATTGCTTGTGCTTGAAATGTTTGCTTCTATACAAGTGTCGTTTAGAGTCTTAGTGCGTCGGCCGAGGACAAACAATGAATTTAAGTTGAGGGTGTTGATATACCGTGATTTTATAATATTTCTAATATATTTCACTTACAAGTTATGTGTGTCTAAGGCCTTTTTGTATTGGTTTTTATGTGTTTTTATCATATTTTGTAGGAAAGATGTTCAAGCACGGAAGTAAAGAGACAGCTGAAAGAAATGTAGAAAAGGGCAACTACGGAGGTGATCTACGGACCATAGGTCCATTGAATCTCCGTAGATGGTGGTCATAGATCAGCAGGCAAGGCATAGAAGGCAAATCGAATCAAGTGTGGAACCACGGTGACCATTGACGGTTCGTAGATTGATCTACGGATCGTACTATTGATCCGTAGATAGATCCTGCGAGGGTTCCAGTGCCTGATTTTTGAAGATTCTAAGTGTGGAGCTACGGAGAGGAATTGACGGACCGTAGATTGATCTATGGTCCGTACTGCAACTCTGTCGTTTGCTTCAGAGAAGCTGATTTTTTGAAGCTGAAATTTTTTTCTAAGTCCTGGCTGATGGAAGGAGCTCACCGATCGTAGATCCATTGACGCGTGCCTGAACAAACTTTCCTTATTTTGTGTCCCTTTTAATTTAGGACTTGTTTTCTATAAATAGGGCTTGTAAACATCGTTTTTGAGTGTTGGTTTTTATTACTTTTATTCTAGTTCTTGACTTGGGAGATTAACTTGCAACTTGGGCAATTATTAATTCCTAAGATTGTTTTGAAGATTTGGGAGTTGCAATTTAAGTTGAATTTCTGAGTTTATTATTCTTGTAACGTAAGTTCATAATTCTTTCATCTAAAACAATGAATTGTGTTCATATGATTATGGGTAACTAAAACTCCACAACTAGGGTTGTCGGACCCATGAGCGATTAACAATGTATGACTAGTAAATAAGCAATTCTTGAATAGTGTGGTGCATGCATTGATAATTCTTTCGTTTAGAAGTCTTTTTAGCCGTTGCAAACGTTAGAACTCACCTTGTTGCTACTTGCCAGACCAAGGAGGTAATCATCAAGAAAAGAATTATCAACATAGATTTAATGTGATACTATCTAATAGGCTAGTGTCAATTGGTGTGAAGTAATAACTAAGCCAAACATCGATGTGATGTCTAGAGGTAAAGGTAAGGGTTACTAAATTATACACACGTAGCCAGACGAAAGTGCTGGGTGAAATTCTCTAGATGCCGGACCAAGGATATAGAGATACCTAACTTATCACTTTGCATGTAGTACACTAGGAAAGGGTTGCTATTACTAGGATTATTGCGTTATGAGCTTGTGGGGAACACGTATACCCTAGTTAATTCTCTCATCTTGATAACAACTTAAATTGAATTTTGATTACTGATTACTTATTGAGTTCTTACAATTTGTTTCACAAAACCCCCCCTTTAATTACTTGTTTTTGGAAGTAATTTGACTAAACGAATATAATTGTTGGTTAAAGTTAAGTCTAATTCATTTTCCTCGTGGGATCGACCCCAACCTACAAGTTGGGTTCTTTACTTGATAATGACTGCTTATGCTTCTTTAAGGAGGTGTAATTTGAACGATCAATGTTCAATATCTTTAATTCCTTAACCAAATCGTGTAAGAAGGGTAAGTTGTTGTCCAACACCAAAGGGAAACTTGACAGTGAGAGGATCCAAAAATGGAGCAGTATAGCACTAACCCATGTTTTAATACAATAATCAGTGATTCCACAATTAGGAACATCCGGTTCATTATGAAACCAACAATAGTTTGAATTTTTTTACTACGGTTGAATCGATAACATGTCTGCAACCATCTTTGATAAGAGACTTCAGAGATCTCTAGTGTCGCTCTATTATGGCTGAAATTGATTTCTCCGACACCGAAGGGCAACCAGACAGTGTGAGGATCCGCAAATTGAGTGGTTTAGCATTCACCAAACCTATAATCCCATAATCGGTGATTCCACACTTGGAAACATGAGTTCATTAATCAAGCAGATAGATTTTGAAATTTCTTCTAAGGTTGAATCAGTAACACGTCTTGAACCATTTACAATCAACGAGTTTAGAGATCCCCCGTGCAACAAAACTATTGTTGAAACTACTTTGTCAATAATATTGACATACCCGCTTATATTCACTTCCACAAAATTATTAGACATACATCATTGAACAAGACGGAAGATCCCCTTGTCAATTATATCAAGAAGCTGACTCAACTCCATATAAGTCAGTTTGTGATACAATCTACATACTACATCAATGGTTGCATTGCCTACTCAAGGACAATTGCAAATAATTGAAGATACTCGTGAGTTGCAACAAGGAGCAACCAAAGGGAGTTCATGTTTTACATCATTCATACCAAAGCAGTTTACCAAGGAACTATTCTTCAATTTCATACCACGATTCAAAAGTATACCGAAAAACCTAGCCTGGGTAATTTTGTGCCATTCCTTTGACATAACCAATCAGACAATCATCTGAAAGGACATTACTTTTTCAGGCACAAAACACATCAACTTTGGACAACACTCGCAAATAACTTGAAGATCTAAATACTTGACTCCATTGCAAGCATTTATTAAAATGACCATAAGCTTCTACAGATGTTAACTTGTTCACTAGAGCCATAAACCCTTCTCTTTTACTTATTCAAGACAACTAAGAGCTAGATTTTTCGGTGTAGTTCCATGATGTGAAATAATATCTAGAGAGATGTCATTGATGTTTAATCTCTTGAGCTTCACCTTTGTTAAAACATGACTAGTTGAATGAAAGAGATCGGCGATTCCTTGATCCGCAATGAGTAGACAATTTTTTTAATATAACAAGCTTCAGATTCGGGCAATATTGACCCACATCTTTTAGAGACTCATTCCCAATGTATGAACAATCATTTATTGACAAACAGGTCAGATTGGGACAACTTTTCACAATGTCTAACAAAGAGTTATCATTAATGCTTGGGTATTAGAAAAGAGCAAGCTTCCTTGACAGATGATAGTCATGAACAATCTCACATAACCCTTCATCACAAACAAAGACACATTCCACGAGGAAAGTTCTCTGAGAGTAGGGCAACCTCGATGGATAGACTTGAGACCAACATACGTCACAACACATAAAAGGTTGTTTCCCCGAATAGATAGCTTTATTAAACCTCCAGGATTTGCAATTCCAATGTCAATACCAGCAAGTCTAACATTTGTGATTTCCTACAAACAAGGGACCTATCAAGGTATCCATTAGATTCTGCAATTTCATCCTTGCGAATGTTGTTTCAAATCATAAGCCATTGCTCGAAAACACAAGCACATGTACTTTTCTCTTGCCACTAGGAAGATATTTGAATACCTAAAAGAAGAATTTTTTAGGAAGGATTTCAATAGAAGGATGATTCCTCTTGCTCAAAATTTTCAAAAGTAATAGTGACAGAAATGCTCTTCCCATTTTTCCCATGTGATAAAAGCATAGATGATTGTCTTGGACATGGATGTGAAGCTTGGAAGAAAGCACCATTTTTTGAATACCACAAGATTAAAAACATCAAAGTATGATCATATTCTCTTACCACCATCCTATATAAACTATCACTTCAATAGCTAGTTTCCTCAACAAATATTTTGTTCTTGGGCTAAACATTATATAGATTTAGAAAAAATAACATGTTAAGGGTCTGAATATATTCCAGCCCATTGACAAAACAAGCTAGCTAGTCAACATGACTTTAGATTTTTTTATTCATAGAAACATCTTCAATACAATCACGTAAATTTCGTTAGCTTTGTTTTCAATATCGACTAACAAGGAAAGTGATTGAAGCAGAATTCTGAACCTTTAGAATTGAGCTTCAATCACTTTCCATGTTATTCAATATTGAAAACAAAGCTAACTAAATTTACGTGATTGTATTAAAGATGTTTCTATGAATAAAATAAATCTAAAGTCATGGTGACTAGCTAGCCTATTTGGTCAATGGAATAGAATATCCAGGCCCTTGACATGTTATTCTTGTTAAATCTATATAATTTTTAACCCAGGAAGAACAATTCCATAGATCAGTTTGGGAAATTGAATGAGTAGGTCTCACTTGCTGCACTTTCTCCTATTGCTATTGGAATTGCAAACCGTGGAGGTTTAGCAAAACTATCTATTTCGAAGAAACAACCTTTCTTGTGGTGTGATTGATGTTAGTCTCAAGGCAATCGCTCAAGGTTGCCCTACTCTCAGATAAATTTCCTCATGGAATGTGTCTTCTATTGGTGATGAAGGCTTATCTAAGGTTACTCATGACTGCCATCTATTAGGGAAACTTGATCTTTTCCAATGCTCAAAAATCATTGATAAGTCTTTGTGGCGCCTTTAGTTTTTGTCAGCTCCAACTCATGTTTGATAAACTTGACCAATACCATGCATCCTTGGATTATTTATTAATTATTGTCTATGTTACAAGGTACATTTGATTGTTTCCATCCTTGGAATGCAAGCCAATAGTTCACCTTTACATGCACCCTTTAGAAATGCACTATCAAAACAAATTATCCCTTTTTTGTGCTCCAAGACAAATATAAATTCCCATAAATACCTCTATTCCAGGAATTGTATTTCTTGGATGTCCTAACAACCACAATAGTTCCTGAATTTGTAGACTTTAAATCCTCAGCATAATCATACAATCTAGAAAATTCCTCTACGAAATCACCCATATGATCATTCATAACTTTTATTTTTGCTCTTCTACAACTTTTTTACTAATATATAGTCCATAATCCATTTCTTCACAACCCTTGAATTTGATGGAGTCTGATGCTAGGCTCACTCATGATTCTCTCTTCGTAAGTCTTATTAATCCACTGTGGAGTGCAGTACTTGTTTCTTGTTCTTTTGCAACACTTATGGATAGAAAAATATGTATTCAAAATAAAATTTACAGTATTACCATCAATACTTCCAAGAATATGCCAAGGACAACCCTTCTTATACTTGGCCCTGATCCTCTCCTTTTCATTAGGTTTTTGTTTAAGGTTCACACCCTTCTGAATACAGTAAGTTTGTAGTGCTTCTCTGAACTAAACATTCTTCACAAAAAACATATACAACTTAAATAAAAAAATTTGGAAGTTGAGTCAAAATAGACCTTGGTACTTGCATTCCTAGCTGGTGGATCTTCAACCTCATTAGACTCAACATGATCCCCGTCATTTTCACTAATATCACATCCAGGATCTAAACTACCAAAATACAGGTCATTCCCACCCAATTTTCCTTCATATCTTCCTTTATTATTCTTATTAATATCTTCAAAGCAATATCTACACGTACATGACCTGATGGTATCTCCTCTACATTTACTCCAGCAACTATATTTACTAACTTGTTCTTGAATGTTTGGTTGTATAGCTTTATCAAACTCATCATCCAGTCACTTAAGTCATCAATGTTCTCATCAACATCATAACGTGACTCAGAATTAACATCAATATCAGCCCTAGCATTTATAACAATATATGTGGGGCCTTACCTTTTTGGGAGTCATCAATTGGGATAGTTTCACTTCATTATAATCCTCAACAATTAAAGGAGTACTATTTTGATGTACTATACATCAATAAAGTCCCAACCCTTAGAGTTGTTGATAAATCTTAACACATCAGCATCATTATTTAACATGTAATAGCCACCTCTTTTGTTAACTTATCACCCAAAGGTTTCAACTTTATCAACTCTCAATTCTCTAGCTAATTAATTGAAAAAAAGATATGCTACTCATCCACATGTATTGCTATTTTTTCAAGATAAAAAATTCCATTGCCATACCTGAGTTCTGGGTCCTATAAGAAAAAATGTCTATAATGCATTTGAAGCATTACAATTATCGAAGCCATAATGTTACAATGCTGGCAGAGTATCGAGAATACTTTAAACAAAAAGCCTAATTTATAAGTAATTCTTTATGGATTACAACAAATTAAAAAGCTCTATAATAATCCATAGAGATATACAATCATGCTAAAAAAACACTTCATGTCATGAAAAGACCAAGTTAAAACAATAAGAAAAAGGTTAGAAAACATCATAGTAATCATGGTCAAATGCAAGTAAAACTCATCTTTCAACACTTGTGAGATACTTCTTGAAGTTGCCTTAGTTCATCATTATTAATGTAGTAAGTAGCCTGAACTTACATAGAGACCATGTGAGCTATAACATGGAATCTGGTGTCTCCCCCACACTGAAATGGGGTGTCCTTACTTGTCAAGGTAAGAACCTAAACTTCTAGCCTACATGGATCCACTAGCTAATGTCTATAAAATACATTCATCCTACGGGGGCACATAAGTATGGGATAAGCAGATAGCTACTAGAAACACGACCTCTAGCTACTGGAGAGCTTCAATCTCAATATCCACTCAGTGCTAAGAATAAATCCCACGGAATAGTCATAAATTATTACTGGACTTATCTTTCATGGAAGCACATCAAATAGCCAATCCAATATAAGTTTCTTTAAAATGGCTCCTAAATCTTCAATCAAAGTTAAGTTGAGAAAACCTTTCAACTCTAAGAATCCGTATGCGAGAAAACCCTTTGACATTCATTATTGAGTAGTATGTGAGAAATCCTTTCACAACATTAAAACTAACATTATTTAATTGTTACTCTCAAAGAAACTTAAATGAATTTTCATCAATTTCATAAAGAACATGCATATCTTCATAAACTCATATTTCATAGATCAAAACCCACATTATAACATCTTAGCTTAGACAACATGGGTTATGCATGGGTTCATGGGGATTCATCATAAAAAATGGAATTATCTCAACTCATGCATAATACTTCATAAAACAATCAATTGAATCAACATTTAAAGGAACCCATGACATAGAAAAAAACCCTACCTTCAATTAAAGATTTCTAACTTTGTAAGTTGAAAAATTTAGGAACTCTATGGAGGAAAGAGCTCCATAGATGAATACTATCATACCTTGATGCCAAAAGCTTGAAATCAATGGAGGATTAGAAGACTTGATCTTGAAAACCCTAGCTTGACTTCTTCTTCTTTTAGAGAGAAAAATATTTGGGGCAAGAACTTGGAGGTATTTTGTGAAATTTAAAGAGTGGTGTAGAATGGTTAAACTTTATGCTTAAAAGACTTATATATGGTCTAGGATTAGGATTAAAATGGCTTAGTTTATGTTATAGATGCATAGGAAAAGACCCATATACCATTGAAAAAATTACTGACGGGACCCTTTCACCGGTCATTCATTGATTCACATTCCATGAAGGTTATTTTAAAGAAGAGGCCTAGATTTTTTTTCTAAGTCAATCTCCGTGGATAGTTCTACCATTCGTGGACACTTCTACTGGCCGTGAACCTTTCCATGAATCATTGCCTTAGATTAATTTTCACAAGGGTTGGGTTCAAGGATGTTCATTAACTGTGGACTCTTCCACCGTCCTTGAACCCTTCCTTAGACCATTGCCTTAGAATTTTTTAACAAGGCTTGGGTTCAAGGATGTGTTCACTGATCGTGGACTCTTCCACCATCCCTGAACCCTTCCTTAGACCCTTGCCTTAAAATATTTTTCACAAGGATGGGTTCACTGAATGTGGACTCTTCCAGCGTCCTTGAACCCTTCCTTAGACCCTTACCTTAGAATATTATTCACAAGGCTTGGGTTCAATAATTGGTTCACTAACCGTGGACTCTTCCACCGTCCTTGAACCCTTCCTTAGAACCTTCCACCATTCTTGAACCCTTTCTTACAAGTCTTTTTTTGAGGTGTTACATGCCTTTTACTTAATGCCACACTCCGAGCCTACATCCTAGACCTAACCGACACTTGAGAACCATTGTTGGTCCCCAAGCAAACCCTTAGCCTCTCTACATAGTGGAAGACTTACTCAAGCGATAATAGGCTAAAAATAGAATTTACAATACTTAAACTCAAAAAAGTACTCAACTAAAACTGCTTATAAAATACTCAATCACATAAGTATAAAAATTTGCAAAAAAATATATCAGGGAAAAGTAAATACTGAGAGATTTAACTCTAGCTTTCTACAAAGCCTCTATTATTCAAGATTAATGTTGATACAAGACTCACGACATCTCAAGAAAACTTACTAGAACATAAATGTGAAGTCCTCCAGAATGAAAGGAGGCTCACCCAATCTATCTGAAGTGCCAAGTGATCTCAACAAAGAGCCTATTTATAATGCTAAACACGTGTATCTACATCATAAAAGGATGTAGGTCAAAATACATCATTACATTTAATGTACGAGTATGTAATATAGTTGAATGGATAAATAACTGAGCTAATAAGGCTGAAAGAATTATTTCTTCCACTCAATTCAATACAAGCAATGATAAGAGATGAATATATTTAATGAATCATAAATAAATGATTTTAACTCATGGATGTATATAAAAATACAATAAAAATAATCTTTACTCTTATTTGTTAGATTATATGACAAACAACTATCACTATGAGTTACGTGATGATACAGTGTCTCGCCCACGATGTCAGAATTGTCATAGGCTCTGTCGGGGTATTGAACACTTCAACTAAGTGGATCCACTAAACCTCTTCATGAAAGCAATAAGGTGTCTCTAAAAAGTACGATAACTTACCTACGTAAGATGTGCATTAAGATTAAGATGTCGTAATCTGAATGTATATCCGAATATTAAGATGTAGTTTCTAGGTATAAACACTGAATTATTAAGATTGTTTATTTTTAATATATGAATGTGCATAACTTATTTTATTTTTAAAATTAAGAATTAAACACTGTATCAATAAAAGTTATAATCCAAACCAAAGTTAAAAAAGCTTAGGTATTATCCTTTTCTTCTTTTTATTTTCAAAAAATTAAAGTGGTACCTAGAGCATCTAAACAAAATTAGAAGCCTAACACCAAATTATAACAAGATGCCTTAAATATTTATACACATGCACAAAAATACTATTATATTTGGGTTTCCTTTTCTATTCGTACATACTACTTATTTTTGTTTATATTTTTAAAAGGCCCTAAGAGTTTAACCTTACATAGTAATATTATTATTTATAAAACTAAGAATTTGTTTTACTTAAAAAGGTTAGACATTTGTTTGTGTTGCCTTTGTTTATTCTTATACATGCATAAAACTATTATTAATTTAGGGTTGCCTTTTTTTTTCTTACATACTACTTGTTTTTTTGTTTATATTTTCAGAAGGCACTAAGCATTTAACTTCACATAGTAATAGTATTATTTATTGCCTTTTTTATTCTTATATGTTTTTGGATCTTTGCCAAGAATGTATCAATAAAATTACTAGTATATTACCAAATTATAACAAGAGGCCTAAATATTTACACACATGAACAAAAATATTAATTATTAGTTTTTACGTGCATTCAGATGCCAAAAATCAAAGAGTCTTAATCATTCCATGTTCAGATCTAGTGAGAACATCTTAACCATTCATACATACGTTTAGATTGATACGTTTTAATCTTAATGAAACAAATAAGACCTAAGACTCAGATATAGATATGAGTCATTCAGACACATTAGGATGTTCTTTAAAAAAAAGAAAAAAAAGATTTAATAGGCTGAATCTGAATGATTAAGATTCAGACCTAGGCTGAATCTCAATGATTAAGATTCAGACCTCCATTAAGTGCCAACAAATTGTTGGAAAAATGATTCTAGTATCTCTAAATGAATTATTTTATTTCCTGTTATACTTGAAAGAGAATATTATGTACGTCGTAACTATTTTCTCTCCATGAATAATATCTATTGCCATTATTATTATATTTTAATTACCCATAATTTTCTTTCATTATATGGTTGTTGCCAATGACTCTTTGATGAAATGAATTGCCTGCTATTCATTGATGGTATTAAATTCCTTTTATGTTTTTTTGACCATTTCAACCATTGATACATTAGAGAGGTTACTGATTTTCCTATATAAATCTATGTCGTATACTTGTGGTTTGGGAGAGAAGAAAAGATAACAATTCCTCTTTTAATATATTCTTATACTAGATTCTCTTTCTATTGAATCTTTGTTAATTTCTTGCTCCTATTTTTAACTAGAAGATCTTATTGAATCCTAGGGGATACAACTATACCAGGTGAAATATCCTTAAGTACAGTGTCTTTTGACTAGCCTCAAGCTATAAAAATTTTCTATAAGATTTCGTGGTGAAGTACAAGCTTTGGTGAGTTATGTACAAGTGTCCATGATAAATGTATTTTGCGTAAGATTTCCAAGAACCTTAACAATATATTCAACTTTTTTCTTTCGAAATATACTACCACTCTCTCCCAAAATAATCATGAAGAAGATTCTATCATTTAAGTCTCTCTTGTACAAATTTCCTCGTGATGCTTGTCAATTGTATGGACGTGATTTGCAATAGCTAGCATACCGATGATTTTTTAATTGAATTTGTTAAATTTCTTTTAAAAGTAAAAAGGGAGGCAAAAAGTTGAATTTGAAAATTTATTGAAATAGTGGTACCAGTTGTGTGATTAATTTGTAAGAGGAAAAAAAAGAGAAAGAGAGCAAGATTGGAATTCTAGTTGACCTAAAGATGAGCTACTTAATTGACGTTTACTACTTGGATTCTGATCTTCTCGAATTTGATATATAAACTAATAGATAAGTCCTTATTATGGAGGATCTTTGAACTCATGCGGTTGTGCTATTAAGCTAAGGTATGTACCACACTTCTTTACGATTTTAATGGATGTGTATGTGGTAAATTAAGTTATCATGTCCCTCAATAGAGAAGAAGATTTGGAAAAATGAGAATCTTGCTAAGTAAAAATAAATTTTACTAAGAAGATGATATAAATTTTTGTGGTTATCTTTTGAGCAAAATCTTATGCCTAATATGTGAAAGTGAGAGATCGGTGTTAGACTGTGGTGTTTTTGAAGATTATTTGTGCTAACTAAAATTATTGGGCCCACACCCAAATTGGACAAGAAGAAAACATTATATATCTTGGTGACTCTAGAACTACGTGATGTTCTTAGAATGAAAAATTCTTCTTAAATGTTCACATCTATATATTGGCATTATCTGAGGTGATATATGATTTTAATATTTGTGCTAGATTAGTACTTGGGATTTTATGAGTCAAAGTTGATTATTGTGAAATTGTGAAAAGATTTCATGAATGATTTATTTTAATTTGATAATGTGTTAACAAATGTCAATATGAGCAATGATGGTATGTTAAACTTGGTTTATTTGTGGTTAATATTATTCAAGATGAAAATGCTAGTGCATGTATTTACTTTATTGATTCATTTGAATTGTGATATATTAGATTTGTACATTTTAATTAGTGTATTTAATATATATATATATATATATATATATAGAGAGAGAGAGAGAGAGAGAGAAATAGTACATTGTCCTCTTGAATGACCAACTAATGAAATGACTGTTTTTGTAAACTCTTAATTGCTCATATTATTTACTCTTAATTAAACATTGGTACTGCAACTTAAAGTCTAACTATGTGAAAGAGAAACTTCTAGCCTATATATTCCTATATATGTGTTTTTCACTTGAAAAAAGTCTAAGACTTTTGTTGAGAAATAAATATTGAGTCTTTTGGTATAGTTTAATATGCTATTGTGGCATACAAAATTGAAAACTTTATGAACATTGAAAAAGTTTTCCTCTACGGATTGTTGGTAATTACCCGAATTACCAACAATCCTATGAACCATAGATCAAACCTATGATCCCAATCTCCCGATTAGGGCAGTTTCCACCATTAATTCTAGATCAAAACCCTCTCACATCGATAATTACCAATTAGATTACGTTCTACGGATCAAAAAATGGATTCGGGGAGTGAAAATCTTACCTTTAGCCTAAAGAATGGTGGAAAACTGTCATGAAAAGACAAGGGTTAGTTCCTTAGCTCTCAAGTTCGAAAATTGCAGAATAAAACGTTTTTGGGATTTATTTTTTACTTTAAGTCACTTCTGCCCCGCCATGACGGCATCCACCCTACTACAGCAGCCCCGCCCTGGCGGTAGAAATCCCACCTCAACGGCTTGCATGGAACTAGTGAGCAAAATTAATAATTTCAAGACCCCATTTCAGAACACACCTTCAACCAATGACACTCAAAAACTACCCATTCACGCTAAGATAAATTTCTGGAGTTCTACTCGCTCGAATTCAATTCTGTAAAGTCTTACGGGTTCCTTAACGTCCTAGCTATCTACTCATGTATTCAAAATCATAATTAAATCGCCAAATTGCTACCAGATTTCCCTAGACCTTACTAACTTTGATTTGATCCAAATCTGGACTAGGTTGGGAAATCTCAAGTTACTACGAAAAATTTTCCGGCCCAAAATTTTCCCCATTGGCTTTTCTTTAACGATGGTAATCGGTCGTTACACTTGGCATGCTCTTCCTCATTTTTTGAATAAACCAAGACGTTATCAATGAACATTATCACAAATGAATCAAGAAAATGTTTGAACACACCATTCATCAGACTCATGAAAGTTGTGGGCACATTTGCCAACCCAAACGACATCACTGAAAAATCGTAATGCCCATAACGGGTCCCAAATGCCCTTTTTGGTATATCCTCCGGCTTAATCTTTAATTGATGGTAACCAGACCTTAGATCATTCTTAAGGAAAACGGATGTGCCCTGCAATTGGTCAAAAAGATCATCTATCTAAGGCAGTGGATACTTGTTTCGAATGGTGGCCCTATTTAATTGGCGATAATTTGTGCACATTCTCATACTACCATCTTTTTTCTTAACAAACAAGATAGGAGAACCCATGGGGAAGAACTAGGACGGATGAATCCCTTATCAAGAAGTTCTTAGATTTAAGCCTTAAGATCTCTTAATTTTGCCGGAGCCATACAACATCGATGGATGGAAATGGGACGAGTACTATGCTCTAAATCAATGCAGAAATCTATATCCCTATTTGGAAGCATACCTAGCAAATCAGTAGGGAACACTTCAATAAATTCTGACACCACAGAAATAGACTCAATGGAGGGAGACTCAACCTCAACATCCCGAATATGAGCCAAATAAGCCAAACAACCCTACCAGTTTCCTAGCCCGAATGTAGGGTATGATCTTTGCTGGCTTAGGCTTGTAAACCCATTCCAACTCTAACTTTTCCCTTTCGAGGATTTCTAGATTCACAAACTTAGTATTACCATTTAACACAACATGATAGAGGGACAACCAAGTCATGCCTAAGATTATATCAAAGTCAGTCATATCCAAAATCACCAAATCACCCCAAGTCTTAAATCCCATAAACAAGATAGGACAAGCACGATAGACATGGGTGACTATTACAGACTCTCCAATAGGGGTAGAAAGATGGATGTGGGGATCAAGTATATCACAATTCATATCAAATTCTGAGGCAAGTCATACACACATAAGAATAAGTAGAACTCGGATCAAATAACACATTATCCATTCGGTCACTGACAAGAATAGTCTCTGTGATCATTGTGTCAGATGCCTCCGCATCGGTCTTGCTCGGAAAGGCATAACACTAAGCCTTGTCATCATGATGGGCGACTTCCCTGCCTTTTTGCACTTTTCTTCTACCAGTGTTAACATTTCCCGGACCTCCACGGCCTCATTGATTTCCTCCTCACCCACATTATGGATGACCTCGACCATTATTACCATTTCCCGCGGGTACCACTACTCTAGTCTGCTAGTGCACAAATTCCATGATGTTTGGGTGGGGACGATCTCTCCTCATATTGTCAAGTTCTCCACAGTTATAACGAGTGCAATCGAAAGATGGCCTATTGCCCGCCGAAGGTGCTGCTCCCTGGCTATGCTTGATCAAATTTTGAGGTGGAGTTCCCGAGTAATTACCTATAGAAGAGGGCATGGCAGACTGAATTGGTCGTGCTGCAAGTGTCGGCCTCCCAGAACCATTGGAACCTCAAAGTTACTTGAATTCTTTGATTTCTTAGCCAATGCTATAGCCTGACCATCGCGCCTCACCCCCTCCACTTTCTTCACAAAATCTGTTACTTCATTGAAGCTTTTTCCAGTAGAGGTCACGTGAACAGACAATACCTGCAACTTAGAATTTAGTCCCTTAACAAACAGACGGATCCTCTCTTCCTAGGTAGTAACCAATTGCGTAGCATATCTAGACAAAGCATGGAACTTAGCCTCATAAGCAACCACAATCATACCAGCTTGCTCCAATGCCTTGAACTCATCTTTCTTGCGAACCCTCAAGGTCCGGGGCACATATTTTTCTAAGAACGAAGCATGAAACTGGGTCCAAGTGAGTGGGGGTAAAGTTAAAGATCAGCATTCCACGTAAGCTCTCCACCACTTCTTAGCCTCGCCCTTGATCTGGAAGGTCACAAACTCTACTCCATGCTGATGGACAATTTCTAACTTATGAAGCCTCTCATAGAAATCTAAAATGAACTCATAGGCGTCCTCACTCTCAGAACCATGGAATACAAGGGGTTTCAATTTCGCGACCTGGTCAACATCTCATGCTCCTTATCAGTCATAATAGGACCCACCAAAGGATGAAACAAAGCATCAGTCCCTACATGTCCACCCACCTTGGGGACAATGATAGCAATGGGGGGATTGGAGGGAGCGTGAGTTGCTTGAACAGAGGGAAGCACTCCACGACCAACCAATCCTTTCAAGAACGATATAATATGTTGAGCTAACACTGGGTCTAGAAGGGGAATACTTATAGCCTCAACTTGCATCTCTTCCTCTTGTCCAATATCCTCCTCATTCAAAACCTCATCATTCTCCTCTACCTCTTCATGATGCGCAGAAGGATTCTCATTTCTAGGATAATTCTCAATAGGAGCTCCATCCCTAGTAGGTGCTACCCTTCCACTGCCTCTACCCCTTCCTCGACCATGACCTCTTGCTGCGGATTCCTCAACAGGTGCATTGACGGGATCTATGGGCCTAATGTCGTTGAACCTAGTGTTAACCATCTGCAGACAGAAGAGTGAATGACATTAGATACCAATTTGGATCACCTGATACTAATTGGAACCAAGTTATAGCATGAAATGAGACAAGAGAAAATAGAGAGAGTTCCTAAAGTCTTATAGCCACTTGAAGAAAAGTATAGACATCTCAGTACCATTCCGCAAGACTCTACTAGACTTGTTTTGGTACATCGAGATCAACGAACCTAGGGCTCTGATACGAACTTTGTACCATCGTGATTGGAACCCACACTAACTCTCCGCTGGGAGAACCATAACTACTAACCAACTAACTCTAACTAAGCATTTAAAGATACAATTTAAATGCAGAAAATTAAGTAGAGTTCCCATAAACTCCAAAAGTCTAACAATGAAACTAAACAATGCCGAAGTAAATCCGTAGAACCTGAAAGTCAATGTACCAAAACTCTAACCAACATGTCTAAGAAAATGGGTATAACCCAACTAAAAAGAGAATTATCTAAAGAACTAGTCAAAGTCAAAAACAAATGGACTAAACCCAAAAAGAGAACTCGTGGAAGCCTGAAAGAGTTGGCTCACCCTTGAATTCGATTAGCGATCACTGATCTTCTAGACGTGGTCTGTCAACAGCTGCTTGAATATGTCCTATACGCAACAAAGAAAGAGCAAGTGCAGTACCAGTACACAACAACACTGTACTGGTAGGATCATGAGGCTATCTCAGTAAGTGCAATATAAGTAAGTCATTACAACATTATAAACATGCACACATCAAACATTTACAATATTAAGATCATTTTGCATCCATGAACAATTCCAAGTTAACTATGTTACACATATATGACAAGTCATTGACCCTCTCACGAAATCCATACTCAAACAGTTAGTGTGCCGGATCGTGAGACCCGTTCCAAGTTAGTGTGCCGGTTCTTGATACCTGATCCAAGTTTATGCCAATATGTGGTAACCGATCTCAGTTAGTATGCCAGTACGTGACATCCGATCCATTCAACATACCACAATCACATTTTACATTCTTAATAATCATACAATTAAGAGGTGATTCATGGAATATAGTTATTCGTTCACACTCATTTAAGATTACTGTGATCCATAATGCAACATTCGCATACATACATGCAATATAATGAAGCAAGACAAACATATATGACACAAACATGAAATCACAACCATCACCTACCTTGTACAAAGCTCGAATCCCCTAAGAAACTTGATTTTTCCCTTTCCGGATTCTTTCCACTTGTTCTTGGTCTACAAACAATCAATATAATGCTAGGATCAATAAACAAAACTTAATTACCAGTTTATAATCAATAACTTCAACCCTACGTCAAACCCTTAATCCCCATACCCAGATTAGGGCTTTTTCCACCATAAATCTCAGATCAAAACCCTCTCCCATCGATAATTACTCAAGAAACTAGGTTCTACAGATCGAAAAATGGATTCGTGGAGTGAAAACCTTACCTTTAGCCTCAAGGATGGTGAAAAACTATCAAGAAAACACCTAGGGTCGTTTCTTAGCTCTCAAAGTCAGAAAGTGCAGAATAATGGCATTTTTGGTGTTTGTTTCCGACATAATTCGCGATTGAGCCCCTACGGTGGCCTCAATCCCGCCATGCCCTAGTGGAAATAATTCCACCACAACAGATTTCACGGAACCAGTGAGTCGATTTAAGAGTCCCAAACCCACAATTCACAACGCACGTTCATCCCACGACACTCAAAAAATACATGTTCTCGCTAAGGTCAGTTTCGGGAGTTCTACTCACCCAAATTTGATTCCATAAAGTCACACGGGTCCCTTAACGTCTTAGCTATCTACTTATTAGATCAAATACATAATTTGATCTCCCGTTTGTTACCATATTTCCCTAGACCTCGCTGACTTCGATTTCATCTAAATCTGGACTACGTTTGGAAATTTCAAGATACTATTAAAAGTTTTTCAGTCCAAAATTTTACCCCGTTGGATTTTCTATAACGACGGGAACTAGTCGTTACAATAATTTATGGTAACTCCCACACCTCCATAACCTCCCCCTTGATATTCCTCCATTACTTATATGGTTAATGTCTCCATAACTTTCATGGTTAATGTCATGTTTATGACTAACCTTTTGTATGTCTCCAAAACTTTCATGGTTAATGGTATTAGATTTCATATTGGAGAGACTTGAAGATTTGGTGAACACTTGAAGACTTGGAATAATAAGAAAAGTTATCATCTCCATTGTCTCTATATTTCTACTGTTCTCTTCTTTTATATTTCTTGTCTTATTTTGTTTTAGTTTTACAACACGTTATGAACACGATTCTCTAAACTCATTTCAATATCATCCCGGAATAGAGTTCAATTTGATTTCGTTAGTGACGACTGATTTTATGTCAGTAACTTGAACCTAACAAGGTAAGTTATTAGTATTGTTGAGATTGTGTTATTTTCTTTTTGTAATAACGTGAATGATTATTTCTATTACGTTGTTAGTATGCATTTTTCGCTCGTGACTGTTTATTCATTATTTTGTGTGTGAAATTTATTTAATACTTTATTTATGATTATGTTTACTATATTGGTTATTACATAAGGTTTTAATTTTTAAAAAATTGTGTGTGAAATATTTTGGGTTCACATGAAAAATAAAAAAAGGTGATGACAGTGAGACATTTTATTTTAGTGTAATTCGAATTATTATTTTCTTAGTGTGCAATTGATTCCTTAATTTATAACTGTAATTCACTAGTTTAGTTATAGTGCACCAAACAAAATATAATATAATACTATATGTAACTTTCTATTTTGACAAGTTTAAGATATTAGTACATACTTTGTTGATAATATTTTTATTGCTTTTGTTTTGTTCTATATTTATTTGTGAATGTTAATCACAAAGTGGTAATATTTTTTTAAGGCTCAATGGTGAGTCTTATTACATTTGGCTTTGTAACATCCTGAAACTTTCTAAGTTAAGACTCAAGTCATTCTTTATGGTAAATAAGATTTGTACCGAGTTATTCTAAATATTCTTAGATGTTAAGGTAACTAGAATTCTCTAGCATAAAGTTGAGTAGGAAACTTTCTTTCAATCGAGTTTCAATATGAGATGTTACTTGGGTCAACTTTAAACAATCATATTATTTTTAGCACAATAACAACTAGGTGGCCCATCAACTATTTAATTGAATGTCTTTGTGTCCTCTTTCCAATGCCATTGAGATAAATAAATTCCAAACTCCGAGTTAAAATTTATGCCCGTTTGAGTAAAGCCTCTCTAGTTAATGCTTTCCATTCATTTTAGGAAAGGGTATTTTGGTCTTTTCCTTTTTCCTGCTTGTCTTAACACGTTTTTCCAGACCTAATTAAGGGTATAATCATATTCTAAATACCTATTCAAGTTCAAAACACTTAAGGCTTTTAGAGCGAGGTTTCAAGAGGAGAAAAATGACGTTTTCAAGCATTCTTCAAGATTCATTGATTTTTGCTAAGAACCTGATTCTTTCAAGTATGTGAGGTTTCCCATAGTGATGGACTTGTTGTTCCTCACGCCAATCATGTACTTTTTTCTATTAATTCATTCATGTAATCGCTTATGTAAAGATTCTTGAGTAGTTCTTGAATTTTAGCCCCATTCTTTATCAATGGAGGTTTTCAGTTCTTGAGGTGAGGGTCTTGCGAATGAGTGGTGGTTATTGTAAGATTTTGAGTGAGATCTTGATAATTTAGTGTTGGGTTTGTAAATCAAAAGGACCTTGGAGGAAACCAAACGATTCTAGATGACTTACGACACAAAATATAACAAGAATATTCATCGGATTTCTGGATCCGGCCTGGGCAATGCTCCCGCATAGCACCAAGATGGTTGGGGAAATGCGCCCCCACAACTCCAGGAGGGCTGGAGCCCTGCGCTTGCAGTGTGCCCCAAATAAGCCTTAGGACCTTAGGGAATGGTGCGATGCGCCCCCACTACGCCAGAGTCGTCTGACCGTTTTCTTCTCTATTCTTCATTTTGTATGTGTTCCTTTGAATCATGTCTTCGTTCTTTCCTTGAGATTAACTCTTAAAGTCTTCATTAATCATTGAAAGATCCTACATATTCTAATCATCTCTGCAATTACATTTCAAATTGAAGAGAGATTAAGAGGAAAGTTCAAGAGGGTCCTTTGAGTCAAATTTGAGAGTTCTTTTGAAATCAACCATAGTTTTGAACTAAGTCTTGAAGAAGTAAGTATGAGAATGAGAAGAGTTCTACCCATGATTTCTATATTTATATTGAGATCCTTGAGTCGAATCATTCATGCCCATAATTCCGCATGAAATCTATTAATTGAGTATTCTTGAGAAGAGTAGTGTCGCTGAGATTTGAGTTCCGAGTTCTTGAGTTCTTGAGTTTTGAGTACTGAGTTTCCATATTGCTATTAAGATGCCTGAGTTGAGTTGTTCATGTCCATAATTTCGCATGAACCCTATCAATTGATTTATAGATCTTGAGAAGATTTTTAAAGCCAACACTTGAGTTTTAAATTGATTTTCTCCGGAAGCAAAGATGAGTTTTGAGAAAAAGAGTTTCTAAAACATGATTAGTATGAAAATAGAGTATGCCATCAATGTTTATAAAGTATGGTATCTAGATTTGGGATCAATGTTTATGTAGTATGACTTCCCGAGTGATCAATGATCATCTTACAATATGATTTTGATATATTTTGGAGAAAGAGTTTTCATGTACGAATCCAACACTATGAGAACTTACATACCTCGTTATGTTCGAATCCTTGGCGAAATGCCTCGACGATCGCAAGAAAATCTTGAACGCTTGAATCTTTTTTCCCTTTTTCTCTTCTTGAACTTCTCTCTAAAACCCTCAGCGTGTTTTAGAATTTTGAAAACTGATCTAAGGCAGTTTAAACCCCTAAAGTATTACTAAAAGTGATTTAATCTAGTGGGGTAAGGAAAAGACCAAAATACCCCTCCTTAATTCAGATGAATTTCCTTAATCGAATAGGCTGAACTCAAACGGGCATATCTACCTCATCCAAACTCAAAATTTAGCAACCTCAATGAGATTGGAAAGAGGACTCTAACATATTTCATTTGATGCCTTATAGGCCACCTAAATCATCTTGTGCTTAAAGCTATGGTCATTTGAAGTTAACCAAAACTCACAATTTAAGGCTAACTTACAAAATTCTCAATTTAGCTCTTTCCAAATTGGTTCTTGCTAAAATTAGTTCTTTCTATGACTGAGGTGTTACACTAATTTAACTTGAAAGGATTTTATGATGATGTGTCATTGTGTTAGTAACGACCAAGTATAGGTGTTGAATAGAAGCAAATAGTATTTATGAGCTGATAGATCTAAGCTAGGCTTATGATTTTTGAGGAATAACCCATAATATTTAGAGAATTACAGAATTAATTAGGAAATGATATATAGTGAATGGGTAAATAGTAATTAAGTTGTGAAAGTAAGTGTGATGGTAAATGGTTAGTGTGAAGATTGAGAGCTAAACATTGACTACTTGTCATGGGTCTTAGTGAGCGAGTGCTTCTTAATTTTTATCTAATAGTTGTAAGTTAGTACAGTAAGCGAGCAATAATATGGATATCCGGGTTTAGTAATAAACATTAAGTTTGAATTTGAGATGAGCTTCATGATCAAAAGAATGACAACATGAGGGTGATGATGTTAGTCCTAAAATTTGATATGGTAGACTTGACATAGAGTAAGTGAGGAACTGAGATGTTAGCTGCAATGAATATGTGTTGTACAATTGAGAGATCCTAACTTTTGAATAAAGGTAGTGAAGTGTGGCTAAGTCATAAGAGTAACAAGAGCATTAAAAGGTGTACCCAAGATTGTATGCAATCAGAAGAGGTTCCAATTAAGTTAATGATTTTTCATGTGTGCGTAGATAGTATATTGCAGTTGTCAATGTGGAATGGGCTGATGTAAGCATTATTTTTCCTTAAGAGTTAGATGAAGCGACCTTATAAGCCGATGATAAGAGGTTAATAGAATTATCTTAGAAATAGGTTATAAAAGGAGTCTTAGTACCTTCTTATGCGGAGTTCAGTAGCCATAAGATAAGCCTTTTCTTAGGTATTAGAGTAAAGGAAATGTAGACTAGTGTAGAGATGAGGGAATAGATCCATACCTTTCAAGTGTCAGATTTAGACATAAGGGGGAGATATAAGATGAGAAATCAAGTCAAGTGTTGAGAATGAGATAGTAATGTCTTCAGAAATAGTTAAAGTGGCATACCGATCCATTCATACTCTAGCGTATCCCTCAAAATCAGTCTTTGTAACATTGGGTTGATGTTTCATATATCGGAATTGTGTCCATGACTTATGCTCATACACTTTAGAGAGGTTCACATATATGCTCAGTTTTCAGAATGAGGGACAAAAAGTTTAGCCCATTGATCTTAATATTATTTCATAAAGTTATGGATATCAGTCTCATGCTATGAACCTATTCATATACGCATTCATGTCTCATGGTATGTTAAATTCATGATTTACTCTCAATGGCTAGAAACATAATGTAATTCCATGCATATTCTTGTATCAAATATGTCGAATGAATCGTGCTTATGATAGAGAAGAGGATTGCTATTTTCTTATTATGATAGTGATGGTGTGTTTATTCCATCCAAGGTTATAAATATGGAGGGAAAGAAGAGATGAGGTTTTTCCATGAGTAATAAGTGAGTTCCTGGTAATAATGCATGAAGTTCTATTGGTAGAAGTGAGGAGAGAATGAGGAACTCTTATAAGGAGTGGTTAGTAGGAGTCCGTGGAGTGCTTATAGTATTAGGCTTGAATATGGTGGTGGTAGCATGTGGACGAAGGCATGATGCATTAGGTGACTCGAGGTTGGTTTGATGTAGTGGTAAGGAGTAGTAATCTTGGGATGAGATTTCCTACAAAAGTATAGAACCTGAATCTTGTGATTTAGATCAGAAAAATCACCCTATCTTAAGTACTATGTGATTTTGAGTTAGGCTTGAATATAGTTAGAGTAACCCCTTCCCATTCTTAGTCCAACCGTCATTCCAAGGACAAATGATCCCAATTGTAACATTCAAAAAATTTCTAAGTGAAGACTCGAGTCATTCTTTATGGTGAATAACATTTGTACCGAGTGATTCTAAATTTTCTTAGATGTTAAGGTCACTAGAATTCCCTAGCATATAGTTGAGTTGAAAACATTCTTTCCAATTGAGTTTCACTATGAGATGTTACTTTGTCAACTTCAAAAGACCATATCTTTTAGCACATAAATAATTAGATGACCCATAACATATCAAACCAAACGCCTTTGAGTCCTCTTTCCGACGCCACCAAGTTTGTTAAATTCCGAACTCCTAGTAAAAAGTTATGCCAATTTGAATGAAGCCTCTCTAGTTAAGAGTGTCCATCCGTTTTAGGAAAGGGTATTTTGTTCTTTTCCTTTTTTCCACTTGGCATAACACGGTTTTCCTGACCTAATTAAGGGTGTAATCAGAATCTAAATACCTATTCACATTCAAAACACTTAGGGTTTTTAAAGCGAGGTTTCAAGAGGAGAAAAGCAAGGTTTTCAAGATTCATTGATATTCACCAAGAACATGGTGTTTTCCAGGTATGTGAGGCTTCCCATAGTGAAGGACTTGTTTTTACTCATGCAAATCATGTAGTTCTTCCATTAATACATTCATGGAATCGTTTATGTAAATATTTTTGGGTAGTTCTTGAGTTTTAGCCCCATTCTTTATCAATGAAGGTTTTGAGTTCTTGAGCTGAGGGTCTTGCCAATGGGTGGTGCTTCTTGAAATATTTTGAGAAAGATCTTGATAATTGATTGTTGGGTTTGTGAATCAAAAGGAATTTGGAGGAAACCAATTGATTCTAGATGAGTTGAGACCTGAAAATTAACAAGAAAATTCATCGAATTTATGGGCCTGGGGTGGGGAAATGTGCCCCCATAGCGCCAGGATGGATGTCGCCCTGCGCCTACAGTGCGCTCCAAATCAGCCCCAGGACGTTAGGGGCTAGCGCGACGCGCCCCTATTATGGCAGAGTCGTCCAGCCTTTTCTTCTCTGTTCTTCGTTCCGTATATGTTCCCTTGAATCATGTCGTTGTTCTTTTATTGATATTAAATCTAAAAGTCTTAATTAATCATTGAAAGATCCTTTATATTCTAATCATATCTCTTAAATTACATTCCAAATTAAAGAGAGATTAAGAGGAAAGTTCAAGAGGGTGTTATGAGTCAAATTTGAGAATTCTTTTGATATCAACCATAGTTTTGAACTAAGTCTTGAGGAAGTAAGTACGAGAATGAGAATAGTTGTACCCATGAGTTATATATTGTTTGTGAGATCCTTGAGTTGAGTCATTCATGCTCATAATTCCGCATAAACTCTATGAATTGAGTATTCTTTAGAGGTGTAATATCATTGAGTTCTAAGTTTTGAGTTGTTGAGTCCTTGAGTGCTTGAGTTCTGAGTACTGAATTTCTATATTTGCTATTAAGATCCCAAGTTGAGTAATTCATGTCCATAATTCTGCATGAACCCCATGAATTGAATTTTAAATCTTGAGAAGCTTTTTAAAGCCAAAACTTGAGTTTTAAATTGAGTTTTTGAGGAAGTAAAAATGAGTTTTGAGAAAAAAGAGTTTCTAAAATATGATTAGTATAACAATCAAGTATTCCATCAATGTTTAAGCAGTATGGTATCTAGATATGCCATCAATGTTTATGCAGTATGACTTCCCGAGTCGTGAATGATCATATTACAATATGATTTTGATATATTTTTGAGAAAGAGATTTTATGTATGAATTGAGTAAGAGTAGAAGTGAACTAAGTATTCCCAAAGGTATCAGTTTTTACATTAATAAAAGAGAAACTTTGATTTCTAAATGAGTTATGAGTTCAAAGATATTTCAAGAGTAATTATCTCTTTTAAGAGGATAGTTTGAGGAATTATCTCAAATCATAGGAAGAGTATGTTTTTCAACATTGAGCATGAGTAGATAATATTGGGAGCAGTATTGAGCACTGATATGAGGATGAGTTCAGAAAACTCATATTACTCATAAACCATTTATGCCAACATGCGTATAAAATTATACTTTTTAGATGAATCCTAAGTGCCTTCAGGTAGAGCTTAGTTTATCCGCTTCGTTGAGGTGTCCTATATCCTGGCAAGGTATAGGACAGTTTTGGCACCGTGGGCAAGACGCTATATAATCACGTAGCTTATAGTGATGAGTGTCGATTAGATAATCTTCTAAATAAGAGTAAAGAGTATTTTATTGTATTTTTATACAACATTGAGTTTTATCTCCTGTTTTATAATGTATTTAAATATTTCATCTATCATGGTTGCTTTGTATTAAGTTGAGTTGAGGTGAGTATTTCTTCCAACCTTGTCAGTTCAGTTAGTTATTGCTTTAAGTCATTCAAGCCAATTAATTGTTTACTCTAACCTTATCACATACTCGTACATTCAATGTATTGATATCATTTGACCTGCATCATTTTATGATATACATACATGTGCTCAGGATCATCAACAAACATTTTGTTGAGTTCATTTGACCTTCTAGTCAGCTTTAGTAAGCCTTCATATATTTCGGAGGACTTCACGTTTACTTTAAAATTAGTAGTTTTGAGATGTCGTGGGTCTTCTCTCGATATCCTTCTGTAATAGTAGAGGCTTCATAGATAGATAGAGTTGAGAAGTTTTTTTTTCCCATTATTTACTTTCTTTGAGTTGTTTTATAAAATATAAGTATTTCTATTGTGTATTTTTCAGATGGACTTTTTAAAGTTGAGTATTTGAGTTTAATTCAGTTTTAAGCTTATGTATTCTAGAGTTAGGCTTCCGCTTGTAGTTTGCTATGATGAGGGTTCGATTGGGGACCAACAGTGGTTCTCGAGTGTCGGCCACTTCCAGGGTGTAGAATCTGGTCGTGACATGCTTATTATGTCATTGATTGAGGGTAAGACGAAGGATTCAAGTCCTATCACACCAAAAGAATAAGACATCGGGTGAGAGTCCTCGTGCATCATGATAATAAAATGTTGGGTTGGGTCCCAACAAACAATGACCTTAAACGTCTTCTTATTGGTAATATGTTGGGTTCAAGACCCAATGCAATATAATGAGGATATAATAATGACTTAGCAAATTGATATGCTCTTAATAAAAGTCATGAAATTTGTCATATTTATTTGCTGTATTATTTTTTGTGAATGTGGTAGCAGTGCATAGTATGTCCAAAATATGAAAATTGATTGAATATATTAATATAGGCGTGGTAAAATGTTAATGATCATCATCGTGGTAATTAAAATGAAGAAAATTATGGGTACGTAAGATGATCCTTCAAATGTGAAGGTATTTTTTTATCATCAAAGTGGTATGAAAAGTTATTGGGCACATTGTTGTTGGTGCAATCCAATTTGAAAAGTTTTATAAATCCTCCATCAAAATAAGAAATATGAAGTGTTAGTACATTTAATACATTTGAAATTTTAAAGTGATGTTGAGGTGGGTCGCATAAATTTGATAATGCCAAGATATGACAATGAGTTGCTGATAAAACTTATGGAGCATGTACAAATGGTTATGGCTCATTTCTTAAAGAAAATGTGACTTGTATAAATGTCACATCTCACCTCTATGGGAGGTTTGAGAGATTGAAAAGAAATATTTGGCATAAACAGTCATTTTGTTACTTTGAGTGCTACACAAATATTGCGGTATTTTTTATTATGAACTATTAAAGGACAAAAGAAAGAAATAATTCTTTCCTATAAAGGTTGTGCCATGATCAAAATAAATATTTATTGTGTGGCAACACAAATTTGTCATTGATTGTCACAAAATAAGTTTTGCATGTAATAACCATGACAATAATAAATAATTTCTCTTTGAAGGAGATGGTCACCTTACAAATAGTGTTGTTAAATTTGTGGCAATACACCAAATTATTGAGCGTTTCGAAACGATTAATTTGTTACTATTCAGAGAAATATAATTGTTCATATTATTGAGATTGTACGAAGTCTCAAAAGAAACTTTTTAAGTTTCGGAGGAATTAAAATGAAAAATTATTATATTGAGACTATAAATTATGGAAAGATTTAAAATCTTTGGATTACTACAACCGACGTGGGTTATAAATATTTACGTAAAAGATTACCTATTTTTCCTCTTGTTTATTGTATACAAATATGAGCATGATGATGGAATCACATGTAAAAGTAAACTAAGAGTTTACTAGAATTAATATCAGTTGACATAGTCGGTTGGCCATTTCGATTCAAAGATGCAAAAGAAACTGAGAATTCACGTGCCTATATGTTGAAGAAACAAATGAGTCTTCAAGAATTCTCTTTTCTTGCTTATTCTCATGACAAAATGATCATTGTACCAGCTAAATTTGGGATTGTATCCCAGAAATTATTTGGAAAATATAAAAAGGTGAATATGAGCCCATTTACCTGCCATATGGACCAGTTAATATTATGATTTAATAGATGCATCTATGGTATGGTCACATGTGCATTTGTATCAACTTACAAATTGATTTTTGTAAGGTTGTTTGCTCGAACTGTTAAATTAAGAGCATAGTTCCAAACTATAAAATTATGTTGATAATGCTGTTAGGTTTAGCTTTCTTGACTCTTTTCAAACAAATACTCTATTCTACCATAGTCTACCCAATCACTAAAATTTCATAAATATGATAGAGATAAAAAAAATGCTAAAAATTCATAAAAATCAATAAACAGTCCTGAAATTGGCTTGATTTTACATCTTGGGTTAGCCTCCCAAGTAGCGCTTGATTTAACGTCGCGGCACGACGCAGACATCTTGATTACTCAGACTTCATCAAGGCTCAATTTTTCTATCATCTCTTTAACATTCTCAGATTGCCCCAAGTAGATATTTATCCGTTGACCGTTCACCTTGAACCTCATTCCGTCATTATTCTCTAGTTCAATCTCTCCAAGTGGAAATACTTGAGTCACTTTGAATGACCCGGTCTACTTGGACTTGAGCTTTTTAGGAAACAAGCGCAACCTTGAGTTGAATAGGAGTACCAGATCACTTGGAACAAATTTGCATTTATTGATATTTTGATCATCATACTTCTTCATCCTCTTCTTGTACAAGGCTGAAATTTCATACGCTTTTAGGTGCAGCACATCAAGCTCATTCATCTCATTCAATCTTTGACTTGATGTGGCACCCCAATCCAAATTTAGCTTCTTGAGTGTCCACATTGCGTACTGCTCCATTATACAGGCAAATGATATGATTTCCCATATACAAGTTGGTAAGGGGACATGCCTATGGGAGTCTTTAATTTAGTGTGGTAGGCCATAGAGCATCATCAAGTCTTCTTGACCAATCAGTTATATTTGCATTGACAGTCTTAGCAAGGATTTACTTGATTTCTTTATTTGACACTTCAAGTTGCCCATTAGACAGCGGATGAAAAGGAGTTTCTACATAGTGATGAACACCATACTTCTCAAGAAACACCTTGAATAACTTATTATAAAAGTGAGAACCTCAATTGCTAGTAATTGCCCTTGGTGTACCAAATATGGAGAATATATTATTTTTCAAAAATGCGGTGACACTCTTTCATTCATTGTTGAAACGCGCTGCCGCTTCCACCCATTTTGACACATAGTCAACCGCTACAAGAATATATTTCATCCCACTTGAACTGACAAACGGACCCATTAGTCAAGACCCCATACATCTATCACGACCCAGGGGTACCCCTAGATGTACCAAGGCTTATATATAAGACCCCGAGAGGCCTCATACAAGCCACTTAGGATATCATAACATAAAGTAATAGAAAAGGTGCGACAATTTAAAACTTTTCAATACAATCAACGTCTTTTATAAAACGAGCATAAGTCTAACATATTTGTCTCAAACCATCTAAACAACATGAATAAAGTCTTGGGTCACAGTCCATACAATAGTCCAAGACATAAAGGAAAAGCATAAATAAAGTGGTGATCACCTCCTCGATCACAAATGAGGACTCACCAAAACTTCACTTCCTTGATCAACAACAAAGCTAGCCAAGAGTGTGAGAATCAATGTCGCCGGACCCTACATTTGATAAGAATGTAAGCAAGAGTATGCGTTAGTACAATCAAGTACTAACTATGATGGCTAGCATAAACAACATAACATAAGCATTAGTCAACATAAGACATAACACATAAACATAAATAAGACATAATCAACATCATGATAAAAAAAGAATACTTCCGTAAGTAACCTTACTTATCATTAGCCAAGACATAGGTCATCCGCCTCTAGTCAATCTTGCATCATGGAAGGCTTATCTAGCAACACTCCAATCAAATCATCCTCATAACATAATTACATTATTCATACTTACTTTTAAAGACATGGGGATTTCCCTCAATGCCTAGATTATAAAGGCTAATGGGTATTTTCCTCTTTCCTTACTTACTTTTAGATCGTGGGTACTCGCCTCCACAATCTCATCATATGACACAGGTACTCGCCTCCACATCAATTCATAAGGATCATGGGTACTCACCTCCATGTCTATTCATCATAGTAAGAACGTGGGGACTCACCTCTTGTTCAATTCTAAAGAGTATGGGAATCAATTCATATCCTTACATATGGAGGTAAAGGGTAATCACCTCTAGCCTCATCAATTTCATAAGCTTTTAGTCTAAATTCATTTTAGGTGAGCAATCCTTTCAACCTAGAATCATTCATATGAGTAAGCCTTTCACATTCATACATTCATAATTAAGAAATTTCAAGTGGGAAGTATCCCTTCCTCAATAATAACATCAATTACCAACAATTCATGTCATAAGCTTTACTCTCAAAGCCCTAATTCTCATGATCATCATCTAAGATTTATTCTCAAACAATTAACATCATATTCATCATATATGCTTCAATTTCAAGCAACTCTAGTCATAAGTCATCAGTCCTATAAGGAGATATCAAAACCCATAAGGTTTCCCTTCAAGGCATCAAACCCAATTATATCAATTCTAGGTCAAATCATAAAATAGGCATGAGTACATATAATTTCATCCTAAAAACACGTATTCCTACCAATTAAATAGTAAACAATCACAATACACTCAATTGGATCAACATTCAACATAACCCACAATATTGGAAGAAACCTTAACTAGAATTGGGTAAATTCTTCTTCAAATTGTGGAATTCTAGGGGACTCCATGGGAGGAAGCATCCCATAGATGAAAAGCCAGCATACCTTAGTCACGATGCCCACAAAAGATTGAAGATTGGGAGACTTGATCTTGACCTTGCTTCAATCTCCTTCTTCTTCTTCCACCTTTTAGACAGAGAATATTTGACCGAGGATTTGGGTTTTCTTTTTGGGAATCTAGAAAATGACTTTAGTGAGGGGTTTTGGGGGTTAAAAATACTTATATAGGTGTTTTAGACTTAGGCAAAAGAACACCACATTGATTTAATTAAAACTAGAAAAGACCCATGTGCCCTTAAAATAAATTTCCAGCCGTGAACCACGGATCCCCGACCAACGGACCGTCGACTGACCTACGGTTCGACCTGGTCAATCCTGGTTCTTGGTTAGAGAATTTTTGACAAACGACAGTTGCTGGGAAGACGAGGCGTCGATGGACCTACAGTCTATGGGTTCCGTCGTCACCCTCACCTAGGGTGTTGCATTATCTCCCCTTTGGGATCATTCGTCCTCAAATGAGATTCTAAGCACGTTTCTAGACAAAAACTCTAGACTAGTAGCTCATCATGCATGCAACTTATCAAAATGCATTCCACTATGGAGGAAACATAATCTCCAAGCCAAACATACTTAATGCACCATAAAGAAGTAGGAACTACATCCAACACATGATTTGGAGTTGGCAGCGGTAGTGTTTGCTCTTAAGATCTGGCGGCATTACCTCTATGGTGTTAACTGTGAAGTGTTTACTAATCATCGTACTTTGTAGCATGTGTTCACTCAAAAGGATATGAATTTGAGACAACGAAGGTGGATGAAGTTACTTAAAGATAATGATGTCACCATTCAAAACCATCCGGCTAAGGCTAATGTAATGGCAGACACTTTGAGTCGAAAGCGGTGAGCATGGGTAGTTTAGCTTGCTTAAGTGTAACCAAGCGACCTTTGTCTAAGGAAATTCAGACCCTGAAGTCTAAATTCATGCAATTGGGCATCTTAGAAAAATGTGGGATGTTAGCTAACATTGAAGTAAGGGCCACGTTTATGGAAGAGATGTAGGCCAAACAATTTGAGGATGAGAATTTGAATGAACTTAAGAAGAAAACTGCGATTGGTAAGGCACAAGAGACCACTCTTGATGTGGAAGGTGTGCTCAATTTTAAAGGAAGAATTTGTGTTCCTCGAGTTGATGACTTGATTCAGAAATTGTTGGCAGAATCTCATGGTTCATGATATTCCATTCATTCGAGTGTGACCAAAATGTACCGAGATTTGAAGCGAATTTATTGGTGGCCGAGCATGAAGAAGGATATTGCAGAGTTTGTGGCTAACTGTCAAAATTGTCAACAAGTGAAGTATGAACACCAAAGGCCTGCAGGTTTGCTTTAAAGAATGCCAATTCTGGAATGGAAGTGGGAGAGGATAGACATGGATTTTGTGGTTGTCCTTCCCAAGACTTTGGGGAAGTTTGATTCTATTTGGGTAGTGGTTGATAGATTGACTAAGTCAACCCATTTTATTACGGTAAGAATAGATTATAATGTTGAACAATTGGCTAAAGTTTATGTGAAAGAGATAGCGAGGTTGCATGGGGTGCCCCTATCTATCATCTCAGACCGGGGTTCCCAATTCACCTCCAAGTTTTCGAGCAGATTGCATGACGAATTAGGCACCCAACACACTTTTAGTACAACCTTCCATCCACAGACGGGCGGACAGTCAGAAAGGACTATTCAAGTGTGATAAGACATGTTGAGGGCATGTGTGATTGATTTTGGAGGGCATTGGGATAAGTTCTTACCTTTGTGTGAATTCTCTTATAATAATAGTTATCACTCCAACATTGATATGGCACCATTTGAGGCACTCTACGGGAGGGGATGTAGATCACCCATAGGATGGTTTTAGGATGGAGATGTGAAACCATTGGGGGTTGATTTAGTGAATGATGCTCAAGATAAGGTGAGGAATATTCAAGCTAAGCTTCTAGCAACCCAGAGTAGACAGAAGAAGTATGCGGATCATAAGGTAAGAGACACGACGTTTCAAACAGGTGAGAATATTCTTCTTAAGGTATCACCCATGAAAGGGGTGATAAGATTTGGCAAGAAAGGCAAACTAAGTTTGCGATACATTGGTCCCTTTGAGGTTCTTGAACGTGTAGGACCGGTAGCGTATAAATTGTCTTTACCTCCTAACCTATCGGGAGTTCATCTGGTATTTCATTTGTCCATGTTGAAGAGATATCATGGTCACGAGGATTACATCATTAAGTGGAACTCAATTGTGTTAAATAAAGACCTCTAATATGAGGAGGAACCGGTTGCAATTCTTGATTGTGATGTGCATAAGTTGAGGACCAAGTAGATTAAGTCCGTGAAAGATCAAGTGAAGAATCATCTAGTCGAGGAAGCTACTTAGGAGACTTAGAGGGACATGCGAGACAAGTATCCCCAATTCTTTGTCGATTCAGGTACTACTTCATTCCATCTTTAGCTTATTTTTCTTAAGTTTGTCACTCGGGGGTGAGTGATGGGTATTGGGCTGAAAAACTTTTTTGTAGTAACTTGAAATTTCCCAACCTAGTCCAGATTTGGACGAAATCAGAGTCTATGAGGTCTAGGGAAATATGGTAGCAATTAGGTGAGATAATTATGAATTTGATCACATTAGTAGATAGATAAGTCGTTAAGGAACCCGTACGACTTTACAGAATTGAATTCGACTGAGTAGAACTCCCGGGATTAATCTTAGCATAAACGGGTAGTTTCAGAGTGTCTTGGTTGAAGGTGTATTGTGAAATGGGGGCTTGTAATTATAAAAATAGCTCATCGGTTTCGTGCAAGCCACTGGGAGGGATTTCGCTCGCTGTAGCGGGGTTAGGACCGCTGTGGTAGGTCCGACGTGACTTAAGTCGGAAATAAACCCCAAAACGTCTTTATTCTGCACTTTTTGACTTTGAGAGTAAGGAGACAAACCCTAGGCGATTCTTGACAGTTTTTCACCATTTTAAAGGCTAAAGGTAAGGTTTTAAGTGCCCGAATCCATTTTACGATCTGTAGAATGTAATCTAATGGGTAGTTATCGAGGGGGAAGAGTTTTGATCTGAGAATTATGGTGGGAAAAGTCCTAATTTGGATAATGGGATCATGGGTATGATCTAGGGTTGATAGAATTGTTAGTAATTCGGGTAATTAGTGATTGTTTATTGATTGTGTGTTATATTGATTGTTTGTAGACCAAGAACAAGCGGAACGAATCTGGAAAGGGAAGAATCAAGTTTCTTAGGCTTTCAAGCTTACTTCGAGGAAGGTTATGGTTATGATTCTATGATTGTATGATATATGTTTGTTCTTGCTTCATTATGATACATGTATGTATGTGAATGTTGCATTATTGATCACATTAATTATAAATGAGGATATCTGAATGGTGAATGTCATGAATCATGACTTGATTGTATGATTATGAAAATGTACTTTGTGACTGTGATTATGGCTTATTGAATGGATAGAGTGTTGCGTTTCGACATACTAACTTGGATCGGTTGCCACGTTCCGACATAAACATTGGATCGGGTCCCATGTTCGGGTATGCTAACAATTTGGGTTTGAGTTCCATGAGAAGACCATTGACTTGACATAACTGTATAATTGAGACTTGTGAAATGCTCTGTTATTCTTTAATGATATTGATATTGTATATATTCGGTGTATGCATGTTATTTTTTGGTTGTATTAGCTTAGATATGCTGCACTTAGTGGGATAGCTGTGTGATCCTACCAGTACATTGTGGTTGTGTACTGATACTGCATTTGCTCTTTCTTTGTTGAGTACGGGGCATCTTCAGGCGGCTATTGCATACCTTGCTTAGAAGATCAGTGATCGCCGATCGAATTCAAGGGTGAGCCAGTTCTTCCAGGCTTCCATGAGTTCTCTTTCTGTCTATGTCCACATTTCGTACTTAGATTTTCTAGTTAGTTATTAGTACATTAGTTTGGGGTTGTAACCCTTTTTGTTTAGACTTATGGATCTTGTTAGAGTTTTGGTACATTGACTTTCAAGTTCTAGGTATATTTTCCGCATTATTTAGTTGTTAGATCTTTTGGAAGTTTATAGGAACTTCAGTCTTTAGCTATTTAACTTGCTTCCGTAACTTAAATGCTTTAGTAATTGATAAGTGTTGGTTAACTAGTTAGTATTAACGGTTTTCCCACCGGAGGGTTAGTGTGGGTGTCAATCACGATGGTCTGGGTCGTGACATTAACTTATCCAAATAATGACAAATGTCAGCATTTTAAAAATAGATTTAATTAGTAAAAAAAAACTGAATTTTTAAATATATGGCAGATTCAATATTTTAAAAAAAAAGATATTTATAAACTTTTAAAAAAATAAACATTAAAAAATTAAATTACAAATCAGTTAATTTTTTTTAAAAAATTGTATTTTATTTAATATAATCTTTTTAAAGATAGTTACCATAGTTAATATAACTCTTTTTAATTTTTAATTTTTAAAAGATAACTGATTGCACATGTAACTAAAGTTTATGTTATTTTGGTCTCTTATTTTTATCATAATTAAAATCTTGATTGCCACTATTTAATTATTTTAAAAAATAATAAAGAAGACAATGAAAATAAAAATAAAAACTACACATTAATATGACTCCACTACATACTACTTTCTCATTCAAAATCAAAATATTTAGAGTAAATGAATTCAAATGAAAAATTAAAAATACAATAAACTTAAAAGATAACCTAAATGTAAAGTATATACATATTAATAAAAAAATTCAAGATAATATGCCATATTTAAAATAGAAAGAAAAAAACCGTCAATTAAAAAAAAAGATAAAACTTACATCCTTAAAAAATGCCAAAATCAGCCATGATCAACTGCCTAAATAATTAATTTAAAATTTAAAATTTAAATTTCAAAAAAAGAAAACTAACCTTATCCTTAAAAATCATATAAACCCTATATGGCACATCTTTGAAAAAATACTACTCTTAACTTCATCATTTATATCTTCTTAAAATCAACTCTTCAAAATACGATTTCAAACATGTTTTTAAGAAAAAATAACATCCAAAGAAAAATAGGATTCAAACAAAAATATGATTGCACTCACTAAGATTATAAAAGAAGAATTGCTATTTGAATTAGTTCTTCTGCAATTAATTTTTACGATTGAAGGGATCACCTCTCCAATGCAAGGAGGAAGAAAAAGAAATTGATAATAGAGAATTAAAAAACTTCTGAAGAATTTCATGTCAGTGAATCATGTACATCATCTTTTAATATTTTAAGTATATGAATTACTACTATGATAATAGTATTGTCCATATGCTATTTATTTTTTAAAACTAATCTAGTCATTTTCGATTCATCATTAAAACAAATATTGCACTGAACCCCTTTATATGATTTATTAGTTCTTTTGGTATTTAAATTTAGGTTGAAGTTCCTAACTTATGTTGTTTTGTATTAATATTTTTGACGATTGCAATAACTATTTCGTTTAGTAAGAATAAAACAAATATGAATAGTGACGAAGATGGTGAAAAACTTGAGAAGATTAAGAAATGGAGATGTCGACATACCTTAGGTAATTCCTTTCATTAAATTATTATTGTAACTTCAATTGATTCTTTTGGGGGGAAATCTTACGTTGTCTAACTTTATCATATTTCATCCTTGATTATTTGGATAGGCACTATGATAGTGGTCAAAAGGCCAAATGGTGGAGCAACAAAATTGACATGAAATTTGTTATTGAAGTCAAAATTCTAATACAAAAATCTGGTAAGTTTATGTAGTTATTGTTTTATTTAAAAAGAACGTTTAGTCTGGTTTTAGAGTCGCCACTTAATTTTTAAAGTAAAATTAAGAAAACTACTTTTTCAAAGGATTAAAATAGAAATCTAATGAAAATATTTAAAGGGCTCAGGGTTCATATTCGCATTTTGGAAAGGGTTTGAAAGCACCCGAAATGCCCGCTAACACGCGGTTATCCAATAATTAACTAATTGGCTAGAATTTAAAGATGCTTAATTGACTTAGCTACGAAAATAAACAGTTTATAACTTAAAGTTATTTTTTAAGAAGAGGGGAAATATTGGGGAATATTACATAAGTGAAAAACTTGCAAATATTCTAAAAAAAAAGGGTGAAGTAGAAAATGGATAATCTAATTTAATATTAGGAAAAATGTTAAACTCAAAATGGTTTCTTTTGGGGAATTGAATTTTTTGCAACCTTAAAATTAACTTTAATATATAAACACATAATAACAATAAATGGATAGGGAATGAGAATTTGGGCCCAAGTGTGGATCTGTTCGCCAAGACCAACACTTGGGCCGATTTTCAGTTTTGGGCCTTTGGCCCATTTGCAACTGTCCTATGATTAACGAACTTTCCGTTGGGCTTTAGGCACATTTCTTGCATTTCGTACATGTCCTAATAACTAACAAGGAATAACAAGTGGGTTTAGGCCCAAAGTTAACAAAATATGACTTCTGAAATTTTGGCAGCATTTTAGGCCCATTTCTTGATTTTCGTATACACTAGGTGTATACAATCCCGAATCAGCTCCAATTCATGTTCGTCATTTTTTTAGGGACCTGTTCTTCAATTTTACGGCTGGCTGTTTCAATAAAGGGAATTTATGCCTTTATGGCTCTCTCGAAATGCAAGAGGAGTGATTGGAGTTCATGGCGAACTCGGACAGATTCACATACATAAAAAAAATCAGACAGAATGTAAGTAGCCATTCATTCATTTAATACGGATAAATATCAAACAAAACAAAATCAGTCTACCACTATTCTCAGTCTTATTATTATTATTATTGTTATTATTTTTAACCACTCGAAAGAAGAGTTTACAAACTCTATTCCAATGTAAAGGATTTAATGACTTAAAGCAAATATTGACTATAGTCAGACATTAAACAAACACAGAATTCCAAGAATAAACAATTTACCATCTCACCTAAGTTTTCAAAACAGAAGCTAGGTTGTATTTTATTAAAAAATAAAATGTGGGTAAGAAAAATAAGAACTTTAAAAGTTAAAATATAATGAACACCAATTTACAATAACTCAAAGTAACATAAGTAAATGAATTTTTCTCTCTAACATATAGTAGATGACAACTGATGAAGAATAAATGAAGCTTATATTATTATTATATTTTTTATAGTTGAGGAAGATGGTAACAAAATCACATGACATTAAAGAAGCTAAGCATATTAAACAAGGACCAAATGAGCACATAATACCAATGGAGAATCACAAAAAAATACATCATTTCTAGAGATGAACGAGAGGGACTTTGGGCACCATGATTGACACACACTCCTCTAATGACCAAGACACAAAAGAGAAACAATAGCTAAACTTTTTGGAGAATGACGTAATCCAACTGGGCCCAAACACGCCTAATAACAATAGACACTACCAAATGAGCGATGAAGGAAAAATCATGCACATCACAAGACAACCACAATATTATTAAACTTTACTACTTTTGGCAAAACTAGTGATCTAAACTCGAAGATAAGCTCAAGAACGGTGAGACAAATCCCTTTTAGACATATCAAACTCAAAAGAGAAACACAAAAATCACTTTAGCAAAGGGGGAGACAACATCATGACAATAAGAGTGAACAAACAACAATACAAGTGAAAAGGCCACAAACTCGAGAAGGACACAAAAAGGACAAGCTAAAACGAGCATTAAGCTATCTTAGAGTCTAAACAAACATTATTCACTTCAGAAAAACAAGATGAAAGTTAAAGCCATCACTTAGATCCGAACACATCATGTAAGAGCATCTCGAAACTCACATCATTCACAACTCACACGTAACCGTCTGCTGGAAACCAAACAAAATAAAAGAGATTAGAGCCATTTACCTCTTGATGGGCAGTAAACATGGACAAGATGAGCAGAGAGATGAAACCTTCCACACAAATACGAACCAAACAACGAACAAGAGACCTAAGCAGCAACTCAAAATCGAACTAAAGAAGAACACTGGTAATCAAGCTAGAAGAGTGAGACTCGAATGGAAACTAACTCTTCTTTCTCTTTTTTGAATGTATTTCATATATCCTATAACTATTTGCTGTGTTTTGCTCTTTCTCCCTTTTTGAATTGCAAACCTCTACAATGGAAAAAAAGAGATGTTTATATAGGAGAAGATTTAGGGTTCATTTTGGGGGGAAAATGGTGAAAAAATTGGATGAGAACGAGGGTGGAATAGGAAATTCCATTCAATTCCACAATTCAAAATTCCTCCAAAGGGCTAGAAAAACCTATTGCTCGTACGAGAATTCACCCAAATCCCACGAAATCTGGATGAAAGGAGATAGCATGGATGGCTCGGATTCATCTGCTCGTCGTTGAGCTTCGACGTGGCGCAATCCCGTAGCCACAAGGATGATTAGACGTGGCTGGCAAGAATGGAATGGCTCTGCCTGTCCCTGATGTACGAATAAAGTTGTAACAAGAAAGGAAGACGACGCGAGATGCTTTCGGTCTACTTTGACGGTGGAATCGGACGCCGTTTGGGACCGTTCGAAGAGCCAACGTAGTTTGGCTGCTTCTTGCATAATAGTTGATGTTGTTTTCGTATATTTGATGTTGTGTTCATGCTAGCCAAACGTTTGTGAATGTTGCCGCTCACTCTGTGGGGATTGCTGTCATCGTTTTCATGCGTGAAGGAGAAAATACGCCTACAGGGGTCGCTTTGCTTCTGCGTACTGGTATGTGCTGTTGTTGCTGATCGCTCGGAATGTTCTGGGATTCTTTTTGGAGAAATTAATTGGGCCGGGTCGATTGGGAATAAAAGAGTGGGCTGAAAGAATGGAAATTGGTGTTGGGCCAGAATAATGAAAAGAGTTGGGTATGCTGGGTTGGAATTAGGCATTGGGTCGGCTGAAGGGAATAAATGAGGCCCAACATTTGATCTTTGATATAGCTAAGAGAGTTACTAATTAAGCCAAATTGAATTGTAATTGGCCAATTGAGATTGCACACTTAACCAAATTGAATTTTATTTGCAAATTCGGTTAAATTCTAAATAAGAAGAATTAATATAATTAATTTAGGAGCTTCTCATTCTTAACAAAATAAAATGATCAATTCAACTATAAACTAATTAATTTTTAAAATTAATCATAATTTAAATCAAACTAAATTAATAAGTTATTCAACTTAAAAAATGTAAAATCTTTTGAGGCAATTTTCTGATATTCATAAAATATACTAATTATATATACGTAATTATATGAACCATATTTATCGCTTAAAAACTATAAAAACGAATGAAATACTTAAAATAACCTTGAAAAATATTTGAATTTTATAAGGCTAATTATTCTAAATCGTTTGAAAATTAAGAAGCTCGGAAATTAATTATTATCAGGGAGGGTCAAAATTGGGTGTCAGCAATTGTCCCTCATTTTACTTGGATTGATGCAAGAAATTCGAGGAAAATGAAATTGACTAATCAAATTTTGACCAACCACATCTTCATCTTATGAAAAAGAGATTTGGTACGGACTTTAGGATTTATGACCGAACCTCAAAAGTGGTTTTCCTACATATCTTAGGCTATATGAGAATTCTTCCGATATCAAATTATGAAGAGACCGAAACACTTGGGAATAAGATTTAAGAGAGAATGTCAGTACACAACCGAGTTTTCAATACTGATCCCGCCTACATATCCCTCAACTCAAGGAATCAGGCTGCTTGTTGTTCGACTCAATCGGTTGAAAAGGAAATCTATTATGCAAGATAACCTTTGGCTCTGGAAAAGCGACAAAGTAAGTCGAGTATGAAAAATAGGCTTGCAACCTCTTAGCCATGAATGTGGCGTGCTTCACACCTATAATTAAGAACTTACACTGACATAATTTCCAAAGCTCTTGGAGCATTGTCACTCCGATTGGAAAGTTGCCTCCAGTGAACGCTTAAATTTTCTAGATGCGAAACTGAAACCGATAAACCTAAAGAAAAATAGACATGCCTTCTGATAGGGGTGTGGTTTGATTGTGGTGGAAGTCGTTCCTCAACTCACGTCCTAAGAGTTTGATACTCCTTTTTGGAATATGTCCTAGTTCGCTGCTAAGAAAGAGTTACACGTTGTGCCGCATCCTTTTTTATGTCGTCCGCACCTATGGTTTGTTTTGGAGAATTCATCATTTCGAATGCTCTCAACAAAGACTGAGATAAAACTCATTAGCATCAAAAAGCTAGTTCAAATGGGGAGATAGTGTCTTTTACCGTGTTGACACTTAATTAATATCCTTGAACATTAGACGTCAACTTCATTGGACTTGACGTAAAGCAATTAAAAATTATGTCTCATATTTGCAATATAATCTCCAATGCACTCTTTCTTTGATGTCGAAGTAATAAAATAGACTGATGTAATATGTTGATAGTTCTCTTGAGGTCGTTATTGATGCTCTATTGATATTGTTCTTACGAATGAAAATGATGTTGATAATCTTGTGATGGATGAATCTTTCTCTTCCGATGCACGAATTCTTTCTGTTCCGATGCATGACTCCTTTCTCTTGCGACGGATAACTTTTATCTCTTCCGATGCATTACTCATTTCTCTTGCGATGCATGACTTTTTCTTTTGTGACGCATGACTCCTTTCTCTTGTGATGCATGACTTCTTTCTCTTGCGATGCATGACCCCTTCTCTTGTAATGGATGACTCTTTTCTCTTGCGATGCGCAACTCCTTCTCTTGTAATGCATGACGCCTTTCTCTTGCGATGCATGACTCCTTCCTCTTGCGATGCATGACTCGTTTCTCTTGCAATGCTTGACTCTTTTCTTTTGCAATGCGTGACTCATTTCTCTTACGATGCATGACTCCTTTCTTTTGCAATGCATGACTCTTTATCTTGATGATGTCTCCTTCTCTTGTGATGCACGACCCATTTCTCTTATGATGCACGACTCCTTTCTCTTAAGATGAATGACTCCTTTCTCTTGCGATGGATGACTCATTTCTCTTGCGATGCATGACACTTTTCTCTACAATGCATGAATCTTTTGATGATACCTCTCTGGTACTGAATAAAGATAATGATTCACCGAGCAATATAGGTGATCTTCTAGATAGAGGTATCGTCTCAATCGACAATAAAAAATGACCCTCAGAGTAATGGTACCATCTCATTCGACAATACGATATAAATGACTCTTCGGGTAGTGATATCATCGTGTTTGATAAAGTGATGCAGACAAAAATCCTCTAGGTATCTTTAGTTGCTGTAAAGAATAACATTGCTTTCTTCGAGGTTTTCATTTGTTCCATCTCCAAACATAGTAACATGTTCGTTATGGACATCGCCTTGCTGAGAATTGAATGAAATAATGCTATTTCTATTCCCAATTCTTTGATATAAGAAGCATAAAATATTTCCTGCATCCACAGAAAAATTGTTAATTTTGAAGAGCTCCTCGCCCTTTTGACTTCTCCACATTCATTGAATGGAGAAATATGATGATCTTGAGGCAAATTTATAGACCTGCATCCACATAAAAAAAATTTAGTTTGAAGTGAATTGATTTCTGGCGATCTCTTTGGTCATCTGCTCCTTGTCTTGCTATCTCCGGTGGACTTCTCCGATCTCCCGCTTCTTGATAGATAAGACAACATTTTTATGCAAAATAATTTGTCCATTAGAGGTGGCCGACTCTATTGGACGAATGACATCTATGCCCGAAGCTACAAACGGCCACGGTGAACTCATGTCATTGAGCTCATGAAGCGGCACTCGAATCAAATCACCATGCACTTGACACTTATGACATTTCTGCACAAACTGGAAACAATCATGCTCCATAGTCATCCAAATATAACTGGGTCGAAGAATCTTTCTTGCCAAACTGAGCCCATTCATATGAGCACCACAGACTCCAGCATGTATCTGTTCAAGAAGCTTTGCAGCTTCACTAGCATCAACACATCTAAGAAGACCTAAATCTGGAGTCCTTTTATAAAGTATTTCCCCACTTGAAAAGAAATTGTTAGCCATACGGCATATTGATTTCTTCTAGTTGGACGTTGTATTCTCGGGATAAGTCCCGGTCTCCAAATACTTCTTTATATCAAAATACCAAGGCACACCATCTGGTTCTGCTTCAACATGTGAACAATGGACAGGTTGCTCTGTTACTGATATATCCACTGGATCGATATAACTTGTATCTTGATGTTTAATCATTGAGACAATAGTGGTGAGGGCATCAGGCAACTCATTTTGTGTCCTGGGAGTGTTCCTGAATGAAATGTTGTGAAATCTCTGGCACAACTTTTATATATATTGCACATACGGTGTGATCTTTGGGTTCTTCACTGCCCACTCTTCTTGAACATAATGAATCAACAAATCTAAATCTCCAATTACTAGTAACTCACGAACATGCATGTCAATGGCCATCTTCAAACCAAAAATGCAAGCTTCATATTTAGCCATGTTGTTCGTGCAATTGAATAAGAGTTTAGCTGCCATAGGATAGTGTTGACCAGATTCTGACACTAAGACCGCTGCGATACCTTTTCCTTGGTGATTTGCTGCTCCATCAAAGAATACTCTCCAGCCAGGGTATGCTTCTAAAATATCTTCCCCCATGAATGTGACTTCTTCATTGGGAAAATAAGTCTTAAGCGGTTCATACTCTTCATCGACTGAATTCTCCGCAAGATGATCAGCCAAGGCTTGTGCTTTTATTGCCTTCTGGGTCACATACACAATATCAAACTCATTCAAAAGCATTTGCCATTTGGCCAACTTCCCGATCGACATTACTTTCTAGAAAATATACTTCAATGGGTCCATTCTGGAAATAAGGTATGTGGTATAAGAAGACATGTCAAACCACAACATGCCCTCTCCAAAAGAGTGTAACGAGCCTCATATGAAGTGAATTTGTTGCTCAAGTAATAAATGGTTCGCTCCTTCTTCCCAGTTTCATCATGTTGACCGAGTACGCATCCGAATGCGTTATTCGAGACAAATAGATACAGCAACAAAGGAGTTCCTTCTCGAGGAGGAACCAACACCGGTGGATTAGACAAATAATTCTTGATGGCATCAAAAGCAGTTTGACATTCTCCATTCCACTTGGTAATGGAATCTTTTTTCAACAATTTGAAGATAGGCTCACACACCACGGTGGATTGAGATATGAACCGACTAATGTAGTTCAACCTTCCCAGAAAACTCATCGCCTCTTTCTTGGTCTTCGGAGGAGGTAACTCTTGAATCGCATTGATCTTGGAAGGTTCAAGCTCTATGCCTCTCCTACTGACTATAAATCCCAACAACTTGCTAGCTGGCACTCCAAAAGCCCATTTAGCGGGATTCAACTTCAAATTGTATAGATGTAGGCGATCAAATAATTTCTTCTAATGAATCAAGTGATCTGAACTCTCGCGGAATTTGATTATGACATCATTTACAAACACCTCAATCTTCTTATGAATCATATCATGAAAGATGGTTATCATAGCCCTCATATAACTAGCACCGGCATTTTTGACACCAAAAAGGAATCACCCGATAATGATATACACCCCAAGGCATAATGAAGGCTGTTTTTTCTGCATCTTCTTCATCCATCAAGATTTGGTGATAACACACATAACAATCCACAAACGACTGCATCTCATGCTTGGCACAATTATCAATGAGAATGTGAATGTTTGGCAATTGAAAATTATCTTTCGGGCTTGCTTTGTTGAGATCTCTGTAGTCGAGACAAATTTTGATCTTTCCATATTTGTGAGCAACCAGAACAAAGTTGGCCAACCAAGGCAGATATTGCGTCACTTCCACCACTTGGGACTCGGTCTGCTTTGTAATCTCCTCTTTGATGTTCAAACTTAGCTCATGCTTGAATTTCTATGTTTTTTGCTTTATCGGACTGAAATCAGGATTGATCGGTAGTTTATGAGACACTATTTTTGTACTTACCCCCGGCATATCTCTATAAGACCAGGAAAATACGTCGATGTATTCTCTGAGTAAATGAACCAGGTCCCTTCATTGAGCTTCATTCAGATGGACACTGATTCTTACTTTTTTGACACACTTCTCATCTCCGAAATTCACAATATTAGTTTCTTCCAAATTCGGCTTGTGTTGGTTCTCAAATTGTCGGAACTCTTCAGCAACATTCTCGGGTACCACATTTTTTTCTTCATATTCCTCTCATTCATCATCACCTGCCTCATTTTGTTCATTCGGCTCGTGACATGATATGACATTAGTAGGTTCTAAATTATTATTACTAAAATCATAAACGAACAAACTTAGAAAAGTAAAATATAATCAACTAGGTAAACAAACAAATTTTTTGATAAAAGAGGCTTTTCATTAAAACTTAAAATGGGCGCAAACTTTGGCCATGGCCAAATGTCATTTTGCCTTCTTAAACATCACAGGGGAATTTAAAAACTCAAACAAGTAAAAACTGCATAAAGGGTGGGTCTCGGGCCTCTTCCGGACTACCACCGATTTTAAAAAAAAATATAAACACATGTCCTCTCTACCCAGATGAGCGGAGAATCAGGAGTGGTGTGGAGGTCCAATTTTGCAACTGCTCCTCTGGTTTAGCATCACAAATGCCTGATGTCCCAGCCTCTCCTTCGATGATTACATCAATATCTTCTAAAAGGCCCGAGATTCCTTCCCTGAGACCACCATCATTGACATATTCTCGCACCAGGAATGACTGGTACAAATGAGGAATTGGCCTGGCCAACGCTCGATCAACACTCTTGTTTATCACCTCTGCTTCATCATCATCTGCGGGGACATACCCCAAACAAAACTTTGCTCATTTGGCGAGGATTTGAATAGGCTCAACGTGTGGAGCCAAATCATCACCGGTGGCATTTACCAGCTCCACCGTGTAAAAATCACAACCTCGAGAGACATCATCAACAATCGGCGCATACCCATTATAGTTTCTCCCTTCACCATGAATAACTAATTCCTGGTCCTTGCAACCAAATTTCATTAGTTGGTGAAGGGTAGAAGGCACAGCCCCGGCCATGTGGATCCATGGTCTTCCTAGAAGCAAATTGTAACTGGTATTGATATCCAACAACTGAAACTCCACATTAAATTCTGCATGACCCATCTGAATATCTAAGTTCACTGTACCCAACGTGTCTCTTTGCTCTCCATCGAAATCCCTCACATTGACTTGGTTCTGGTGAACCTTTCCCAAGTCAAAGTTTAGCTTCTTGAGAGTCAAAAGTGCGGAAATGTTGAGACCAGGTCCGAGATCGACCAAGACATGATTTATAACCTTGTCATGGCACATAATGGTGACGTGTAAAGCTTTGTTGGGCATCCTACCTTCAAAGGGTAGCTCTTCATCACAAAAATTGATGTCGTGTCCTCGAATGGCTTGGCTTATCATGGCCGCCAGATTATCACTATTCGTACCCATAGGCAGATAAGTATCATCTAAATCCTTCATCAAAGCTTGCCTATGCAGTTGTGAACTCATCAACAAGGCCCACACAAAAATCTGAGCTGGTGTTTTCTCAAGATGCTTAACAATCGAGTAATCTTTTGGTTGCATCTTTCTCCAGAACTCTTCTTCTTCAGCTTCACTAATTGGACTTTTAGACTGATCTTTCTTCTGCACTCTTTGAGCTAACTCTTCTAGTGTGTAACATCTGCCGGATTTAGTCATACCCTGGATAGCTGCCGTTTCAATCACAAACCTTGGTCGGGTGGGAGTTTCTCTTGGCAACAACCTTCTCGGGTGTCAAAATCACAAACTCTTTCTTCTCTCTAATGCATAACAAAGCTATAGCCCTTTCCAGTTCATCGGAGCGATTGAAACTATAGCCTTTTTCAGGAACCAATCATCATCCGTCTCTATCATACTGATAGTGACACCTCCATGATTTGACAAAGAATTACTATTGACATTGGGCGCGACTATCTGGAGAGACACAACTTTCTGGTCAATCAGGTCTTGGATCTTGTACTTTAGGTTAATACAGTCCTCGGTATCATTTCCAACACCGTTGGAGTGATATGTTCACCTCTAATCAAATTTGTAAAACGTTGAGCTAGTGTCAATCGGCTTGGGCCCCACTGGATGCATAAAACCTGTCGCGGTCAATCGCTCAAATAGCTTCGTTCGTCTTTCAATGAGCGGAGTGAAATTTTTAGCGAGCTTCTTCTCAAACCTTCGACGAGGATCGTAATTGCCTTTTTGAGGGGGAGGCATTTGATGATAATCGGGAGCATTTTGGCGGGGGGGCTTGATATCTTGGATAGGAATTGGTTTGGTAATTTGGTTGTGGAGCTTGGTAATTTGGAGTTGTATTTTGGTAGTTTGGGAGTGGGGTTTGAAATACTGGAGGAAGAGTTTTGTAGTTTGTGTGGACAGTTGCACAATTTGGGGCAGCATTGCGGTAATGAGGAGGTGGGGTTTGGTATATTGGGGGAGGAGTTTGGTAAACAGGGGGAGGGTTTGATTATCTGGATAGGAAGAATTCTGGTAATTGGAGGAGGGGTTTGATAATCAGCCTGTACATAACGAGCCGGGTATGAACTCTTCGAAGGTCGAGAACAACCTTGGTACAATGAGGATTTTCTTGAGGGTTTCTTTCCCTCAGATGCACAAGAAATAGAAGACACATCTTCTCTCTTCTTCTTCAACAGCTCCGTGGATCCGGCCGAGACAGCAACACGGGCAATCTTCCTGATTCTTAGTCCGTCTTCAATAGTCTCACCTACCTTGACTATCTCAGCGAACTTCGCTCCAAAGAGCAATATGATCCTGTCATAATACTCAGGCTCTTGAATCCGCACAAATACTTCAAAAATTTCTTTCTAAGACATAGGGGGCCGAACCCTAACTCTCTCCCTTCTCCATCTATATGCAAATTCCCTGTAACTTTCAGTTGACTTCTGCTTCATCTTTTCTAAAGAATAGTGATCAGGATCGATCTCGATATTGTAAGCAAATCTCTTAGCAAAATCTCTAGTAAGCGCGCTCCAATTGGACCACTGTTTCACATCTTGAGAAGTGAGCCATTCTAGTGCCTCCCCTTTCAAGCTTTGACTAAAGAGCCGCATTAACAAAGCTTCATCTCTACCAACTCTTATGAGTTGGTCACAATAAGCTCTTAGATGAGCCAACGGCTCCAAAAGTGTCGAACTTCGGCACTTTGAATCCTTCAGGGAGGTCCAAGTTTGGATGGATGCATAAATCTTCGTAAGTGAATCTGGCAACCTCTGGAGTGTAATGCATGTCCTTCACAGCTTTCAACATTTCCTCCTTTAGATTCTTCTTGGACGACTCTTCTTTATCCTTCCACTCCTTTTCATGTTCCTCGTAATGATCAAGTTCGAAATAGTTTGCATAAGGCCTGATGTGAAACAGATTACTTCAAAGCCATTTACGAGGAGCCAGGCTCAAGACCTTCAAAGGATGTAGGGGCTATTCATGAAGATTGAGGTGCTTGAGATGGTATTGACTTCAAACAAGGGATTACACGCCTTGAAAGTTGCAGCTGAACACTTTGGTGAGCCAGAGCCAATCGGCGAATCGCCCAAGTCCCTAGGCGATGACCCCAGCTCGCCCATTGTTCCAGAACGTGGCTAAGCTGAGGACCACGAAGGATTACTCGCCAACTTGGTCGGTGCATCGCCCAATCCACTAGGCTACCCGACCCAGCTCGCCCTTTGGCATTTCGGGTCACTTTTGGGGCCTTTATTTCTAAAACTATAAATAGCTACCTTGGGTTCATTTTATAGTCAGATTATTATTGATGTTAAAAACTGAAAACTCGGGTTTGAGTGTTGAGAGCTTGGTTAAGCTTTTGTTGCCTTTTGTTAGAAATGTTGGTTGCTTGGGATATCGATTCCCTTGAGGTCATCGAAAGAGATTCGGTGCTTGATTGTGGATCAATCAATTGAGGTCTTTAGGTTTAATATACCTTTAGGTTGCTTTTGATTTCCTTTTCTTGTGTAAATCTATTTATCTTTACTTTCCATCTTTGATTTCCGCATTAGATCATAGTTCTTCTTATGAGAATTACATCATTTAGTATCAGAGCTGAGTCTAGCTTCGTTCCTACGAATCTAGTCTTGGGGTTTTGTTACCAAAATTTTTTTTTGTTCATTTTCGTTTTTGTGAATTTGCTGAAATATGTTTCTTAGATTTGAGTCTTGTTTGAGTTTCTAAGGTTGGAATAGTGTTATCCAACCTTATTTGAGTCTTAGGCTGAGATTGGAAGGAGTTTGGAGGCTTGTTGAAGAATCCACCATTGAAGAAGCTTGAACAAGATAAAGTGGGTTTTAAAATTTGAAGGATTTGGTTTGGAATTGAAGGCTAAAAAGTATTGGGGATTGTTCCCTATATCTAAGAGAGCTTGTATCTCGCATTTCGTAAAATTCCGAGCTAAAGATATTTGGGGTTTTATTTTGGGTCTTCATCTTGTTCTTGAAGTTTTAAAAGAGTATTCAAAGCTTCGAAGGGAAAAACATTTGAAAAGAAGGGGTTTGATCCAAAAGGGGAAGAAAGAGAAAGAGTAGAAGTGTTTATTAAAGGGGAAATTACAAAAAGGGCAAGTACTAAAAAACTAAAGGACAAGAGCAGGGGGGGACCACCAAATTTCAAATTTCAGAGCATTGAAGGAGTTGCAGAGGGTCCATTGGGCGAGCAAAAGCGTGCATCGCCTAACCAACCGGCGCCTCGACCTTTGGGCAGGTTGCTCGCCAATTTGGTCACCCATTTGAGGGAGATACTGGATCATTCGGCAGAGCCAACCCTTGGTTGCCAAGTCCCATTGGTGCTTCGCCAAACTACCACCCCTATCACTGAGTTTCCTTGTCCGTTTGCAGAGTTTGGTGAGTCCATCTTCAAGTTGGCGAGCTGAACTTCAACTTAGGTGAAGAAAATAGGTCATTCGGCGATCGAAAACTCTAGTTATTCCCAATCTCAGGCTTTGAATTCTTAGTTTCTTTTCTTTTGATTCTCAAACGTTTCTCAAGAATCCTAAACCGATTTTCAACTCGTAAATACTCTACTTGTTGACCATTGGTTATTGAATTCACTTCTTTGTTTGTGCCTTTTCTTTTCCTGCTTTTCTCGTTTTACTTCGTAGTTAATTCTTGATTCCAGTTCGTTTGTTTAATCGAGTCATCCGTTCTTCTTCAAACAAGAATCCATTCTGACCTAGAGTTGAAATTGGTACCTTATGATCGACGGAATATAACAATTGTCAACATTTGCCGCTCCAATTGAGAAGCAATCAAAGGTGTGTAAACACGAGTGATTGAGAGTTCAATTTATTAACGCTAACGTTGTTTGTTGTTTGTTTTTGTGAGTTGTTTTAATGTCAGGTACAATGGAGGCAGGAGGAGATACTCAAGCACCCGTTGGAGAAATTACTTTGGCAACTTTGCTAGAAGCGTTGAACAATGTGAGAGGTGATATAGCACGGATGGGCGGTAGGATTGCTACGGTGGAAGGTTGAGTCAATTCCAATGACTCTACACCACAAGCTACTTTTGGTGCTTCTACCAATGGGCACGAACACACTCACTCTCCCACTCTCACACCCGGAACCCTCCACCAAACCTTGCACCCAACATTTGTGCAATTGGGTTCAAATAACAAAAGTACCCATCGACCATTCCATTTTCCGCTTAGTCAAAAAGCTCCATCAAATCAAAGCCATCCTTACCAAACGCCACCTAACCAGAATATTCCCTACCAAAGACCACAACCACAACCCAATCCCGTGAATGAGGTGAGGAATGATGAAGATCAAGGAGGTTATGAGGGTGAAGGTGAAGAAGCCCAATAGAATGAGTCACCAAGGAATCAACCAAGAGGTCAATTATTGCAAGGTGGACCAAGAGGTAGATTGGGTCCAATGACATTTGATAGGAGACAACATGGAAACCACCCTCAAGGTGGAAATCAATGGGAAGCCAATGTCCATCCTGAAGTCTGCCAAAATGCTAGAGAAGAACATGGTAACCGCTATCAAAGGGGTTATCACCACAATGACCAAGGTGGCCATGGAGGCCGAGATGTTGGCATCAATTCTATCAAAACGACTCTTCTAACATTCAAAGGGGAATGCAATCCCAATACTTACTTAGAATAGGAGTCGCAATGTGACCGAATTTTCAATGTTAATGAAATGGCGGAGGTCAAAAGTAGTTGCTATGCTATCGCCCAATTCGAGGGGTATGCTACAAATGGTGGGAATACATGAAGAGGTATCATTTAATTGTCCAAGAAGGTCATCTTCCACTATGGCCCGAGTTGAAAAGGCTAAGTATGTGCCAGAAAGATACCACCAAGGATTACTTGCCAAATTGTATAACTTGAGACAAGGAAGCAAAAGTGTTGAAACATATCATGACCAGTTCCAAAACATAGTCATGGAGCTGGAATATAGGAAAATTGAAGAGCATGCCGTAATTTTCTTCAAGGTAGGGTTGAACAAAGAGATTTCTTCTAAAATGACCCTTCATAGGTTTGCTACTTTGAAATATGCCTTTGAAGCCGTCCATGAGATAGAGCTAGAATTAAAGGAGGAGAAGGTGGCTAAGTACAAGACTTGATCTTCCAATTCTTGGAACAAGAACAAAGGGGGAGCTCAAACATCGTCTGGTTGGAACAAGGGTTCAGATGTTAAGAAGCCTTATGAGAAGAAGCCCTTCGAAGGAAACACTCAAAAGTACCCGCCTAGAGACAAAGGTATCCCCGACCCAACCAAGTTCCCTAAAGGTATTCAATGTCACTAATGTAAGGGATGGGGTCATATAATGCATGAGTGTCCCAATCGATTGATTGCTCTACTTCAAGGAGGGGAAATATATCTTGGTAAAGAAAGGGAGCAAGAAGATGGTGGTGAAGAACATCCTCAAGAAGAGGATGAGTTTGAAGATGGAAAAGATGAGGAACCAAACCTTTGCGTCAAAGAAGGAGAGAGTGTCGCTCCTCTATATGTGGTGAGACGAGCTATGGTTAGTAAGGCCTTGGATGATCTGAGCCAAAGAGAGAACTTATTCCACTCCAAGTGCTTCATCAAGGATAATGTGTGTTCATTAATCATTGATAGCGGGAGTTGTGCAAATGTTGCTAGCACTACATTAGTGGAATTCTTAAAACTTCCTACCCTAAGCATGCTACACCTTACAAACTTCAATGGTTGAGTGAGTGTGGGGAATTGAGAGTGCATCGACAAGTGATGATCAAGTTTAAGATTGGGAAGTATCAAGATGAGGTTTTATGTGATGTGGTCCCAATGAAAGCTTGTTATGTGCTACTCGGGAGACCTTGGCAACATGATCATTCAACCAAACATGATGGGAGAACCAACAAGTATTCACTTGTGTTGAATGATCATAAATATGTTCTTCATCCTATGTCCCCTTCTAAAGTCAATGATATATACCAAAGGATGAGTAAGTCGAGGGAAAAGAAGAAGTGTGAAGAGGAACATGTGGAGGTCGAGAGCCAAGAAGAGGAGGAGAGGAGGAAGTTGAAAGGAAAGGCCCAAGTGTTGTTGGCTAATTACAAAGAGATAAGGGAGGAAATTGAGTCCGGAAGTTCTTTGATCCTTATCACATATAGGGATCATGTACTACAAACTAACCAATCTCATTCTTCCCCTCTCAATTCTATTTCCTTTCTTTTGCAGGATTATGAGGATGTCTTCCCAAAGGAGCTTCCAAGTAGATTGCCCTCTCTTCAAGGAATTGAGCACCAAATAGACTTTGTGCCAGGATCACAATTGCCAAACAAGCCGGCTTATCAAAGAAATCCGGAGCACACCAAGGAGCTACAAAGGCAAGTAGAGGAACTCCTCAACAAAGGTTATGTTAGAGAAAGCATGAGTCCATGTGTCGTGCTGGTTTTATTGGTTCCAAAGAAAGATGGAACAGGGCACATGTGTGTTTATTGCTAAGGCATCAATAAGATAACGGTAAAGTATCGTCATCCTATCCCTAGGTTATATGATTGCTCGATGAGTTGAATGGTTCTTGTGTGTTTTCAAAGATTGACCTTAGGAGTAGTTATCATCAAATCCGGATGAACCCCGGTGATAAGTGGAAGATCGCATTCAAGACTAAGTTAGGTCTATACGAATGGTTGGTGATTCCCTTTGGTCTCACTAATGCTCCTAGTACCTTTATGCGTCTCATGAATCATGTGATAAAATCAGGAAATTTCTAGTTGTTTGTTTTGATGATATTTTGATTTATAACATGACAATGCATGATCAAGTTGAGCATTAGAGATGTGTGTTTGATGTGCTTAGGAAGGAACAACTTTATGCTAATCTTGATTAGTGTTCATTTTATGTTGATGAAGTTGTCTTCTTGGGTTTTGTTTTGAGTTCAAGAGGGGTTGAAGTTGACGAGTCTAAAATTGAGGCTACTAAGAATTGGCCAATTCAAAAATCCATAAGCAATGTTAGAAGCTTTCATGGGTTGGCTAGTTTTTATAGACGATTTGTCAAAGGATTTAGTACCATAGAAGCCCCCTTGACTAAGGTAATCCGAAAGGATAAACCTTTTAAGTGGGGAGAGGAACAAGCCAAGGCTTTTGAAGCTCAAAAATCTATGCTTAGTTCCGCTCCTTTGTTGCAATTACCTGATTTTGATAATATGTTTGAAGTGGAATGTGATGATAGTAAAGTAGGCATTGGAGCCGTCTTAATGCAAGATCAAAAGCCCATTGCTTACTTTAGTGAAAAGCTAAAAGGTGCTACTTTGAATTATTCCACTTATGATCTTGAATTGTATGCCTTGATTAGGGCTTTGGGTAATTGGCAACATTACTTGTGGCCCAAAGAATTTGTCATTAGAACTGATCAAGAGTCCGTAAAGCATATTCGGGCCCAAGGAAAGTTGAACAAGAGGCACGCCAAAATGGATTTAATTCCTTGAAACTTTCCCTTATGTAATCCAATACAAAAAGGGAAAGAAAAATGTTGTGGTTGATGCCTTGTCTAGAAAACATGTGTTGATAAATACTTTGTCTTCCAAATTGATTGGCTTTGAATGCTTGAAGACATTGTACCCCAAGGATCCCGTGTTTACTCCAATCTTCAAAGATTGTGAGGAATGGGAGAGGGAAAGGTGGATGAGGGATAGATCTTCTACTCCCTATTCCAAGTTTGATGGTTTCTTGTTCAAAGGCAGGAGACTTTGTGTTCCCATGAGCTCTTGGAGAGAACTATTTGTGAGGGAGGCACTGATGGGGTTTAATGGGTCATTTTGGTCAATGTATCGAATGTCGACACTAAGCCACGCCTCCTTCCCCATGGTTTATACACTCCTTTCCCCACCCCTCAAAGACCTTGGCTTGATATTTCAATGGACTTCGTTTTGGGTTTGCCGAGGACCAAAAGAGGTAGAGATATCATCTTTGTTGTTGTTGATCGATTTTCAAAGATGGCTCATTTCGTTCCATGTCATAAATGTGATGATGCTTCCAATGTAGCATCTTTGTTTGTTGAGCATGTTGTTAAATTGCATGGAATTCCTCAAACAATTGTAAGTGATAGGGATCCAAAATTCCTTAGTCACTTTTGGAGGGAATTGTGGGGTAGACTTGGTACTAAGTTGTTGTTCTCAACTTCTTGTCATTCCCAAATAGATGGCCAAACTGAAGTTGTGAATAGAACCTTGGGTTCTATGCTTCGTGTCGTAGTGCATGGGACGTTGGCCGCATGGGAGGAACATTTTCCTTTACTTGAATTTGCATATAATCCAGTTATTCATAGAACTATTGGCATGACTCCGTTTGAAGTGGTTTATGGTTTTAACCCCCTTACTCTTTTAGATCTCACTCCTCTTTCTTAAGATGTCATGTTAAGCTTAGATGGGAGTAAGTGAGCTGAAGCCATGAAGAAGCTTCATGAAAACATGCGGTTGAGCTTAGAAAAGAAGAACCAAGATGTAGCCAAAAAGGCTAACAAAGGCCGTAAGAGGATCGTGTTTGAACCAGATGACATGGTGTGGGTTCGCTTTCGCAAGGAGCGATTTATCACCCATCGCAAGACCAAGCTGATCTCGAGGGGTGATGGACCATTTCAAGTATTGGAGCGGCTCAACGACAACGCCTACAAGGTTGCCCTTCCGCCAGAATACCAAGTGCACAACACTTTCAATGTGTGCGACCTGTCACCCTTCCCAACTGTTGCTGATGATGATCCGTTGAATTTGAGGACAGATGATTTTCAATAAGAAGAGAATGATGTAAAACGGATTACATCAAGGCCATTTACGAGGAGCCAGGCTCAAGACCTTCAAAGGATAAAGGGGCTATTCATGAAGATGGAGGTGCTTAAGATGGTATTGTCATCAAACAAGGGATTCCACGCCTTGAAAGTTGCAGCTGGACACTTTGGTGAGCCAGAGCCAATCAGCGGATCGCCCAGGTCCCTAGGCGATGACCCCAACTCGCCCATTGTTCCAAAACATGGCTAAGCTAAAGGACCACGTAGGATTACTCATCAATTGGGTCGGTGCATCGCCTAATCCACTAGGCGACTCGACCCAGCTCACCCTTTGGCATTTCAGGTCACTTTAAGGCCCTTTATTTCTAAAACTATAAATATCTAGCTTGGGTTCATTTTAGACTCAGATTATTATTGATGTTAAAAACTGAAAACTCATGTTTGAGTGTTGTGAGCTTAGTTAAGCTTTTGTTGTCTTTTGTTAGAAACGTTGGTTGCTTGGGATATCGATTCCCTTGAGGTCATCGTAAGAGATTCGGTTCTTGATTGTGGATCAATCGATTGAGGTCTTTAGGTTTAATATACCTTTAGGTTGCTTATGATTTCCTTTTCTTGTGTCAATCTATTTATCTTTACTTTCTGTCTTTGATTTCCGCATTAGATCGTAGTTCTTCTTGTGAGTATTACATCAAGGCTCATTTGGGGCCGGGATTTGGAAAGTAGTTTTTTGAGGTAGGGGTGGAGCGATGGAGAGATTTTGGGACCTTTAAGGGGATTGGTAATTTTGGGGGAAGGTTTGGGGATTGATGTGCTGATTTTGGTAGTGGGGGAAGTTTTACGGATTATTGACATTTTTGTTTTACTGGATAGGGCAAGCTTGTGGGTTGGCATTTTGAAAAGGACGGAAGGTATGAAGATTGGTATTATGAGGGTAAGGTGGAGCTTGGTGGGAAGTAGAGGCATGATGGGGGTTTGAGGCAGTTAGATCAATGATGGGGTAATTTTAAGCAGGGTTCTGGATTGGGTTCTGAGCATATTCCGTTCTTGAACTTGGATGAGGGAAGTGAAGTGAAGGCCTTCCTTCGTCTAGAGGGTTAACAGAAAGAATTGGATTTGATGGACCTTACTTCCTCTGCGCCTCAGCCTTTAACTCCATAATCTGCTGCATCATTTGCATAATTAATTCATTCTGATCAGCGATAATGGCCTGAGCCACGATAACATCAGTTAGACGAATCTCTTCATCGTTATCACCCATTGTTGTATTTCCTTTCTGTGAGCTTTGATAAGGGAAGGAATCTTTAGGAGCCTTAGATCTGGTGAAGTAAGGATGATCAGTCAGCTTATCAACACAGACCACTTCTAAGTACTTGTAGCAGAAAAACAACTCAAAGGCAAATTTGTTAGTTTTGATTTGTGACAACTTGGTGCAAAATATCATATAGAAGGCATATAAACACATAAGAGTTGCTTCGTTTGAGGACACATTAACCCACGAATAACGGGGACTGATTTTTTGAATACACAGGAATTTGCTAATTTTATTTGAGACTAGCGACCCAGAAAAGTTGAACTACGTTGAGCTAAGGCCTTCTTGGTGCATCTCTCGGCATATGTTGACGTGAATTCAGTGTTCTTTTGTAGAATGAAAGGGGGGAAAGAAAATTTTAAAATGACAGGGACCGGGCCTTGAAAGGCTACCTACGTATCTCATTTTTGAGAATTCAGGCCCTACGTAGTTCGAATACTAAGGGAATTTGGTTTTCATTTATTCATTTTTCTTATTACAAGGAAATTGAAAACATGCGACAAAATTCTTAAAACATATATTGTTCCTTTATCAATGCTTCTTCTTCTAACAAGTCAAAGCATTCTAGCTGCCGCATGGTCGATCAGGGGAGAAACTCAACTTGGATCCTTCCCATGTTGATTAGGGACTCCATATTATAGCAGAACCCGAGGCACATTCAAATGTTGTGATCTATGTCGTCGTGATAAGGGCAAGGTTTCCAGATTTTAATTTCAAAGGGATCGACTATTTCATCATCCCTTTTTTTAGGGGTCAAGATACCCGTTTGAACCAACTGACGATAGATATCCCACCATGTTCCCTTAAAAGGTGTAAAGTAGTGACAATAAAACAACGTTTGCTCTGTGACCGGTATACTAGGTTCCGGTTAATCAATATACCTTTTTATAAGTTATTGTTAATTGGGTATCAGAGCTAAGTAATAAAAAAGGAGTATAAAAATGGATAATAAAGAAAATCATAGATACGAATTAATAAGAACAGTAATAACAAAACGACAAGAGTTAAAACATAAGAAAGAAAGACTACAATACAACATATATGCAGGAGTATGTCAAAAGTCTTTACTAGCACAAAGAAAAGTAATATTTAAATTACAATTAGATATACAAAAAATAGAGTATAAATTAAAACATAATTTAAAATGAATAAGGAAGAGTTTTCTATAGAAGAAAAACCTATGAAAATCCAGAAGGATTAAAAATAAAAATAATATTTTCAAATTTAGGAAGAAGGTATAAAAAAATAGGTGAAAATTTATATCTAATGATAGAAAAAGAAACAGTAAGATTAGAAGATAGTCTAACTGCAATGGTACGAATAACTAGAGAAAATGAAGAAATAGATAGGAAAAACGAAATAGATACAATAAAACAACAAGCAAAATTAGAAATACAACAGATTGAAGAAGTAAAAAATGATAAAATAATTGCCTTAGAAAAAGAACTAACTATGCTTAAAGAATTATATGCGGCTAAACAAAAAGAAAGAGAAAAAGAAACAGACTTAAAAATGGAGATAGAAAAATTTAAGGAAAAACTAACTAAAGAAACCACAGATATAGGAATTGATAATGTTGTTATAGATGAAAACTGCTCAGAACAAGGCTCAGATATAAGTGAGACATATACGGAAATAATAGAAAGAATAGAAGAAACCGAAACAATTAACAATAAGATAGAAATAAATACGGAAGAAATTAAAAATGAAGCAAGTACGAGTACACCAGAAGTGAAAAATCCAAAAACACTAAGACCTAATTATTATACAGTTAGTTATGAAGATTCTGACAGATATGATAGTTTATGGAATAAAAGATTAAACAAAAAATGGACACCATCCACATCATCATCCCGAAGTAATGGGTTTTTAGATTTAGACTGTGTAACGGATATAAACAAAACAATACAACTATGGGTAGGATATATATCAAAACAACTAATAGATAATAAAATCGGAATGACAGAAGTACCAGGATATATAGAAAGAACATTTATAGGAACAGTAAAATTATGGTTACAAAATTTAGCAGAAGAAAGCATAAAAACATTAAGAAATAATAAGAAAATAGACGGAGAAATTGCGACTACACCAATCGATATATTAAATAAATATGAAATGGCAATAAGAAATGAATTCAGTAGTACAACTACAGAAGTAGAAGAACAAGATAAAGAAAAACAGTTACATAGGAATTTAATGCTAAAATTAGCTATATGTAATATGTGCTACATAGACGAATATACATGTGTATTTAGAGAATATTATTATAAAGGAACATATAATGCAGAAGAATCAAAAGAAATAAGAAAATTATATTTTACAAAATTACCAGAACCATTTAGTTCTAAAATAATAAAAGATTGGAACGAAGCAGGATTACAAGATACACTTGGAGCAAGAATGAGATATCTACAAAAATGGTATTCAGCAATATGTGAAAAATATAGAGAAGACATAAAAATGGAAAAAACAATAATTAAAAACCTAGCATGTTGTAAAGATAAGATAGCACCTCAATTCGGATGCAATGATAATTATTATAAAAAGAAATATAGAAAACCAGGGAAATATAAAAAATATAAATCCCAATATAGGTATAAAAGACCAAGAAGAAGATATTACATAAAAAATACTAAAGCAAAAAGACCTTTTAGACCAAAGAAAAAAATAACAGAATGTACATGTTATAATTGTGGAAAACTAGGACACTTTGCTAAAGATTGTAAATTACCCAAAAATCCAAAGAAAAAACAAATATCTGAAATAATAATTAATGATGAAACATATACACAAATAGATTATATAGATTATGAACCAGATAGTGATGATAGTATATATGAATTTGAATCACTTGAAAACGAAATATCTGAAAATGAAATAGAAGAAAATAATGACTGAAAAAGACGTACAAATGATAAATAAAGAAGAATATACAAGTGAAGAATCTACGGAACAGAAGGTAATATTTGATATCAATATATTTGAACAAATAAAAGGAAAAGAATTAGATCTCAGTGTAGAAAAAATATTTAAGATACCATTAATAAGAAATATATTTAAAAGACAAAAAGAGGAATACTATGTAGTAAGCCAAAAAGAACACATAATAGATTGTAAATATACCAAAGGAAAAGCAAGAATACCTATAATAAATAAAAGGATAATAAATAAAGAAATACAAGAAATTAAAGCTAAAGAACCAATAAAATACGTACACTTAGGTGGAACAGAGATATTAATAAAAGCTTGTTTTAGAGAAGGAATAGATACACCAATAGAAATATATTTGGCAGATGACAGAATAGTAGAACCAATAGAAAGAAGTATAATAAGCGCAGTAAAAGGAAATTTAATCTACCAAAAATTTAAGTTTATAATAAGTGCTAATTATTCAGTAGCAATAAATGATAGAAATATAGATAAATCATTAGTATTATATTGGAAAATGTCAAGAATAGAGTTAGCCCCAGGAAGTAAAATATTTACAGCCCGCTGTAAAAATCTATATGTATTAACAACAAAACATAAGATAACAACAAAGAATAAGATAAATAAAATAAAAATAGAGAATCCTTTTGAACAAATTGTTACAGTAATAGATAATAATGATTATAGTTACAAAGAAATAGACATAGAAGAGGATCTAGAAATAGTGAGTGATAGGATAAGTACATCAAAAAGGATAAAAAAAATATAGATAAAAATATTGATACGTCCTAACCCTTAAGAAAATCAGTAGAATACCAAAGAATAAAAGAAATTGAACCATATCACTACTATATAACTGGAATAATAGAACAAAGAAAACATATCATCATAATAAATACCGGACAAGAAGAAAATTTTATACTATCGGAAGAAGAAATAACCTTTAAAGAACAAGTATGCCCAGAATTACCAAAAGAATTGTTACATATAGAAGAAACAACTCAAGAAGAAATAATCATAGGAGGTATAATAATATTAATAGACTTTAAAATATACCAAGAAGATAATATAATATTAGGAATAAAATGGTTAGAAGAAATGAAATCATATAATTTAGAAAATACCCAATTAACAATAACTTATAAAAATAAAAAGATCATAGTAAAAAGAGCATTATGAAAATTTATATACTTGCAAAAATAATAGTAGAAAATTACTACAACAGATACTATACTCCAATGATAGATACTGGAGCAGAAGCAAACATGTGTAAACATAATTGTCTACCAGATGAAAAATGGGAAAAACTAAAAACACCTATAGTCGTCACAGGATTTAATAATGAAGGAAGTATGATAACATATAAAGCAAAAAATATAAAGTTACAAATATGGAATAAAATATTAACTATAGAAGATATATATAGTTATGAATTTATAAATAAAGATATGATTTTAGGAATGCCATTTCTAGAAAAACTATATCCCCATGTAATAACAAAAACACATTGGTGGTTTACTACACTATGTAAGCAAAAGATAGGAGCAAAAAGAGTAAGTAATAAAAACAGAAAACCTACATCATGGATTAAAGGAAGTGAAAAATTCACTCAAAAATTAGAAAATGTTAAAGATAATACCCACAATATAGAATTAATAATATTTTCAATAGATAAATTAAAATTAATTCAAGAAAAATTAGATATGTTATATAGTGAAGATCCCTTAAAAGGATGGGAAAACCATAAAACAAAGATAAAAATTGAACTAATTGATGAAAATAGTATAATAACCCAAAAACCATTCAAATACAATTTTGAGGATCTAAAAGAATTTAAAATGCACATAAAAGAATTATTAGAAAACAAATATATTCAAGAAAGTAATAGCAAACATACAAGTCCAGCATTCATAGTAAATAAACACAGCGAACAAAAAAGAGGTAAAAGTCGTATGGTTATTGACTATAGAAATTTAAATGCAAAAACAAAAACATATAATTACCCCATACCTAACAAAGTATTAAAAGTAAGACAAATACAAGGATATAATTATTTTAGTAAATTTGATTGTAAATCAGGATTTTATCATCTAAAGCTAGAAGAAGAATCTAAAAAATTAACAGCTTTTACAGTACCACAAGGATTCTATGAATGGAACGTACTACCTTTTGGATATAAGAATGCACCAGGAAGATACCAACATTTCATGGATAATTATTTTAACCAACTAGAAAATTGTATAGTATACATAGATGATATATTGTTATATTCACGAACAGAAGAAGATCATATACGATTATTAGAAAAATTTATACATATTATAACACACTCAGGAATAAGTTTAAGTAAGAAAAAGGCAGAAATAATGAAAAATCAAATTGAATTTTTAGGAATACAAATAGATAAGAATGGTATAAAAATGCAAAACCATATAGTACAAAAAATAATAAATTCTGAAGAACAAATAGATACGAAAAAGAAATTACAATCATTTTTAGGATTAGTAAACCAGGTAAGAGAATATATACCTAATTTAGCAGAAAATCTAAAACCTTTGCACAAAAAATTGAAGAAAGATGTAGAATATTATTTTGATAAAAAAGATCAAGAACAAATACAAAAAATAAAATCATTATGTAAGAAGTTACCTAAATTATATTTTCCAGATGAAAATAAAAAATTTATATACATAGTAGAATCAGATGCAAGCGAAATAAGTTATGGAGGAGTACTAAAATATAAATACGATAAAGAAAAAATAGAACATCATTGTAGATATTACTCAGGGACATTTACAAATCCCGAAATAAAATGGGAAATAAATAGAAAAGAATTATATGCACTATATAAATGTTTATTAGCTTTTGAACCATATATAGTATATAATAAGTTTATTGTAAGAACAGATAATATGCAGGTAAAATGGTGGATCACAAGGAAGATACAAGATTCAGTAACAACCAAAGAAATACGGAGACTATTATTAAATATATAGAATTTTACATTTACAATAGAAGTAATAAGTACTAACAAAAATGTTATTGCAGATTACATTTCAAGACAAAGCTACACAGACGGATCTAGACCAAGAAAATACTCTTGAAAAAATATTCAATGCCATGACATTACTTTGTACCAAAGTAGATGGCCTGGACAAGGAGATACAAAAAATGAAAAGTCAGCAGCATGACGGTAAACATGCGGAGCTAAGTCAATCGGAAGACTTAAAAACTCCAGAGCTAGAAGGTGACGATGGGAAACACCGAAAAACCCAAACTAACAATTTGTTACATGCAGCTACAGGTAGCACATCATCTACAAAAGAAGAAAAAAGATATGTTAATACAAATATGAACAAGATATTTGAGAAACTATTTGTATCCAGAAATCAAAACCCCTTATTTGTACCACCACAAGTAAATACCTACAAAGATAGCTTAGGACAGGACAAGAAAATCTATAATCATATAACCAGAGCCTATATAGAAAACATCCACAAAATACAAACCTTTTTGAACAAAAGTCCCAGATCTAAAACTACCCAAAATCCACACGAAGATTATAATACCCAAACTCTACAAGGATACAATAAACTAATTGCTTTACCTAAGACAAATGCAAATCTAGTGGCAACTTGCTATAACTATGGATTATTGAACACAGTATATACCCAGACAGGAGATGAAATAGCTACGATACCGGAGCTACACAAAGCATTCATGCACTACAAAAGAATAACTAAAGGAACCCTTTTCTATATAAGATTCTATTCAGTACCAGCTGAGATACTTTATGATGAAATTAAGCCAATTATACAAGTTATAAAAATTGGATTAACTAGAGAAATGATCATACCAGAAAAGATAGAAGAACAAGACGAAATACAAAAAGTGGAGATACCAGCATTCTATGCAGGAAAACGAATTATTGGAATAGCTACTATCTTAAATGAGTTAACATCTAATTATTTAAACGAAAATTCAATATGGAGTTATTATTCAAGAGAGCAAACAATGATATATTCAAATTGTCGAGAAATTAGAGCAGTAGATATGGAAGAACTCAGGCAATGGGCACTAAGTCTACTAAAACCTGAGCAACAGCCAACTACAAGAGCTATAAGAAAGAACTTTATCTCATCGGAAATAATGACAAGATATTGTAAAACTATCGGACACAAATATCCGGATCATCAATGTTCTAAATGCCAAGGAGAAGATAATGTAATCCCAGACGTACAACTGGAGTAGGAACAACAAAAGCCGACAAGTTAAAGAAAAAGCTAAAGAAAGGATAGAAATCAGCAAAGGTGGAAAAGTTGTTTGTCCTAATAGGAAAAGCTAGTGGAAAGAAAAGTTAGTGGGAATAAATATGTAACGTGTGTACATTACTAGAAGTTAGTGGAACTTTATGTAAAGTAGTAGTAACTATAGTTAGATGTAAAGTAATCATAGTATAGAAAAGTAACTATAGTAAGGTTACTTATTTTTGTATAAATAGATAGCCATTATGACATAAATAGGCAAGACTTTCTACACGGAAAGCACAACCCTTTTGTAAACAAATATTCTCTCAAATAAAAATCTAAGTTTCAGTTAAACTATGGATCAAAACAGTGCAGATACAACACAGGTATATACATTTATGATTATGCATAACTAAATCTATTAATTCCTGAATATCATAGTAATGATATAGAATAGATTTATATTAGTTATTATATACTAGAATTATTGTCAGATGTTTCTAGTTTGTTAACATGAGGAAAAAAAGGAAACCTTCCAGACTATGCCATCCTAAAGTTGAAACCATAGGCATGAGAAGCCGTGAGGGGAGTAAACATAGTTGAGGCGCTGTTAGGAAGAGAATACTTTTGAAAGTACGATGTTAACAGTGACAGGAAAACATGCTGAAAATAATCTAGTTTATAGTAATCTAATATGAATAATATTCGTCAAGACTATGGTATAAGGGAATTATATTTTGAAATTATTATGTCTTATTTACATGATGAAATGATACTAGCATATAAAACATTAATCCTGTATATACTTAAAGATATAAAAATTATTGATCTAAGAAAGATAATATGGAATAAAATATTTGAAGAAAAAGAAGAAGAATTAATGAACCAAGTATGGTATGAATTTGAGATAGATAGAGTAGAAATTGAAATGTTAAAATTTAACTTAAGTGATTTAGAAATCCAATATTCTGATTAATGATAAATCAAGAATATTTAGAATATTGGCAACAAACTATAATAAATATTACTTTATTAAGCAATTTAATAAAAGAAAATATAGAAGCATTCCAACAAACCCACGACATACAATACATAGAATATATACTAGAAAACATAAAGAATTCTTTCGTCTGTGAATTTCTATTTTCAAATTCATGAAAAAGTGAGAATTCTATCACAATTCAAATTTCATTTGAATTCAAATTCAAATATCATATTATATAATTTCAAATTATGCACTATTTGAAATATTATTTATCTAAATATTTTTTACTCATATTAATTTTATACACTTAGATGATTCTTATTTTAAAAATAATTCAAACATAAATATTTATTTCTTTAAATTTCAATATGAATTTGTATATAGTAGCTCATATAAAAAAAAAAACTACTTACCTATGCAATGTGGGCAAAATGTGCTCTAAATATTCCATTATAATAAATAAAGTAATAAGAAAATTAATTGTGTAAATGATTACGAAGATAACATCTTAAATAGGTCAATAGATAATAAAGAAGAAAACTTCTGTGAACATAGTTATTGAATTTTCAGATTCTCAATTCTTCTTGTTTTTTTTCTAAAAATTTCTGCAACATCAGATTGAATATATATATCATCACAAAGAAACAAACATTTATTTTAGTAAAATAATAATTTAAAAATGATAGCGAAAGACAACATTTAAAACAAATAAAACTTTCAATGAAACGTGATTTTTTTCTGCATATGCAATCAAATGTATTTATGATTATCATAAAACAAACAAAGAAAACTATAATAAAAAAATACTACTTACTTCAATTCCACCTTGAGCAAAAGCATTAGCGTGAAAGACGAATATCACTCATCTGCATATAAAAATGAAAATGTTAAAATAAAAATAGTTTCTAAAAAATGAATAATTTATGAAGAATACAATCAATAAATTCATCAATAAAGTTAATGATCAACATAAAAAATAAAGGGTGAAGGAAGCTTAAGATCATATGCAATTATAAGAGTATATGAAAGAGATGTTAAAGAGCATGAACCCAATTTCAACTCAAATTTCTTTTAAATTAAATTCTAATATTATATTGATTCTTTAAAAAAGAGGATCTTTTTATTACTCTTCTTTATTTTTGATTATTTAAAAATAAAATTCATATTTTTCTTAGAAGCTATAAGTTTTTGAAGTCAATAAGATAGTTTTAATTTTTTGCACATCCCCCCCCCACCCCCCGCCCCCCACCCCCAAATCATTTATCTTGTTTCTCTTTTATTCTTTTGTTATCTTTCTAATTTTTTTAAATTATTAAATTTACATTTTCTCTTCCTCACACCTGCTTCTTTTTTCTTTTAATTATTTACATACATTTTATAATATTTAAAAGGGATAAGGGTATGAAAAATATCCCAACTTTTGTCGAATTTACTGTTGCGATACTAAACTTTCATGAGGACCTATTACCTCCATAGATTATTTAATAATGTATTTTAAAGATATATATTTGTCCACGTGGACATAAAAAATAATGCAAAATTATAAATAGTAATGTGTCCACGTGGACACATATATACCTTTAAAATACACTATTAAATAGTTCAGGGAGTAAAAAATACGGTATTAAATAGTCTACGGAGGTAATATGTCTTCATGAAAATTTAGTATCGCAACAGCAAATTCGAGCAAAATTGACATATTTTTCAGACCCTTCTCCCGATTTAAAAGGATAATAGTATGGTTGAACTGTTGCTATTATTGTTATGACTTTTATGATAAAGTCAAAATAAATTGATAAGATTTGGAATGATATATATAATAATAGGACTCATCCAGAGAAATATCACATATAGAATTCTTTATGTATTTTTACTTTTAGCTAACCACTTTTTTTTCCTGAAAGTAAGATATTTCTCTTATAAAAATATATTTAAATTGAGAGAAAACTTTAAAATTACTAAGACCTCACCCTCGCCCCAACTACCACTAAATATTATTATTATATTTTTATTTGTTAATTTAATGTTTAAATCAAACGTATTTAAATTTAATTACACTATCTGAAAATGGTGAGTTTATAAAATAGTAAGAGCTCATTTAGAATTTTTTTGCTTTTGAGTTTCTATTTTTATGCTGATAAAAAATGTTATTTAAATTTGAATTCAAATATCATATCAATTTTTTGAAATGTAGATCTTTTTATCATTCTTCCTTAGCCTTGATTTTAAATACAATAATATCTTTTTATAAACTATATATTTAAATTGATAGAAATATTTAAAAGATTCCCCCCCACCCACCCCACCCCACCCCACCCCGTCCCACGTTTTCTCTCAATCTTCATTTTTCTTAGTTTTATTATTATTTCAAAAATATATATATATATATATATATATATATATACTAGTACTACTACTACTAGTACTTTTTTATAATTATTACTACTACTAATGTAGATATTTATCTTTATCTTTTAAATAAATATTAAATCAAAGGTATTTAAATATATTTTATAACATCTAAAAAAATAATTTTACGAAATAGTAAAAGTTAATTTAGAGTTCTATTGTATGCGAATTTCTATTTTAAAGACGATTAAAAAAAAGTTATTTTTAGAGTCTAATGTATTTTCCACATGAAAAAATGATGAGATCGTCCCCCACGTTCAAAGCTCTCCGTTAGACCTAGTTAGCATCTACCGTCGTCAATGGCCTAATTTCCAGCCACTGGCAGTCACCCCAGGTGATTGGTCAGTTCTCTATAACTTCCCCAAACCAATTTCCGTATATGTACCTTCCTAAGAGTCCCAACAATATAGCCAAAACCAAAATCCCTAGTCCAGATTCCAATCCTATCAATTTTCCTATCGTGCCTATGGAGTTATCTACAAATTTTCACTAGCGAACAGATGAAAAGGAGACTAAGCCAGTGATAAATGAGGCGAATAATCTGCCTAGTGAAGACATAAACGAAATAACTATCGAAAATGCTGAGGAGAATAATCCCAAAGTTAAATATTCAGATATGATGAAAGGTGATAATTTGAATATTAACAAAAGAAACACGTTGGAGTCAGTGGCTATAAAGCCTGTTTCCTTCATAAATGGAATACCTCGTGTTACATTAACAGAGGAGGAGGTGGAGAAGATGAATATCATGGAAAATCTGCATTTAGCAGTGGTTGGGAAATTTTCATATGGTTGGCCTAAGCTAGATGACTTGAGAATTCAAATTCCCAAGCAATGTGGTATAAAAGGGGATCGTCGCATTGGGCTATTGCGGAATATATCCATTCTGATAAGATTAAATAGAATGGAGGATTTTGTGAACATCATGGCCAAAAATATTTATTACATTATGGCTAAGGACGGGTATGCCTACCAAATTCGACCTCAAATCTATGACTCCAAATTTAAGCCGGAGAAGGAGACAACTCTGGATTTCATTCCTAGATTTATTGCCTACTTTCTTTGGAAAGGAATCTTTGTTTTCAATTACAACTGTTGTGGGTAAGACAATTCATCTAGATAGTGCAACGATCATCGACCTAGTTATGGGAGAGTGAAAGTACGAGTTGACTTAGCAACAGATCTATATAAGAATGTGGAGATTGACGTGATAGACAATAAGAATAATGGAATAGTTTCTATTACTGTTCAGTATTACGTATTATCCAAATACTGTAAAACATGGAAACTTCAAGGTCATTCAGAAGTAGAATGTAGAGTGATTCATCCAGAATTAAGAGATGTGTTTGAATCAAAACCGAATACGGAAAATAGGAGTGAAGATGAGGAGGAACCTGGAGAAGATAAACAAAAGATGGTTAGAAGAGGAAGGTTTCAAGACTTGAGATGGAATTCAACAAAAATTAGATTTAAAAAGGATACCAAGACTGGAGATATTTGCTTGATAATGAGAACGATCAACCAGAAGCAGTAAAAGACATTTATCTAAACGATACTTTTAACATTCAAGGTAATAATAAGTCACAAATGATTCTTCACAAATTTCAGGAGAAGAATTCAATGGCGGAGCAGCAGCTAGGGCTAATGGTGGCAAGGGATCGGTCGGTCCCTGTAGCAAAAGAGAAAGCAACTAAGGTAAACTGTAAGTTGATTGATGAAGCTGCAAAGGTTGTAGAAGATGTAATGAGTGATACCTTAATAACACTGCTCATATATTTGAAATATCATCACCAATTATGACAGAGAATGAGCAACAAAGACAAGATATGATGTTGGCTTTGGCAAATGCAAAGTTTCATGAACCTATTCAAGTGTATGATGGAACTAATGTCAATGATTATTTGGGGGTATCCTCTTATCCTACAGGAAGTAATGATCAGCAATGCAACAAGCATTCTATAAGGAGGAATAGAAATAGGCTGGGCATGTAATATGCAAATTACAATACAAATGGGAAAATATAGGTGTTTATTCAGGAACACATTCAGGTTGGAGTGCTATATGACACAGAAGAACTGACATCACAATTGTACTTTCAAGAATTCAGAGAATATTTGATTACTACCATTGTCTATGCCAAATGTGATAATCAAGAAAGGCCCATTCTCTAGAATGTACTCAATTTCTCACAACACGAATCTCCTATGGATTGTTGGTGGTGATTTCAATGTATTCTTGTCTGATGAAGAAATGATAGGGGAGCTTCCAGTGACATCAAGTGAAGTTGAAGATTTTGTTTTTTGTGTTCACTCTTGTGATTTAATGAACATCAACTTCAAAGGTAGGCCATTCACCTGGTGGAATGGCAGAGCTAATAGTGAATGCATCATTAAAATATTGGAAAAAATTCTGATGAATCAAGAGTTCATAGGCATGGCTGGTCATGTGGAAATGGAGCATCTACCTAGAACAGGGTCAGATCATGCCCCTTACTACTATGTTGTGGTGGATTCAAATTTTAAATTTTGGGTGGAAGAGGTTGAATTTAAGGAGGTGGTGAAAAAGAGTTGGATTGCTTAGGAGGATTCATACATTTTTATATCTATTAAGCAGAAAATGAAGAATACTAAGTATGCTCTTACTTGTTGGAGCAAAGAAATATTTGGAGATATATTCAAACAACTGATCAATAGCGAGGAAATTGTGAGACTCAAAGAAGATTTATTTGAAGAAAATCCTATAGGAAGAAATAGAGTTATTCTTCAAAAGGCTCAGAATTGAAGAGATATTTGCACTTTGAAGAGGAGTTGTAGAAACAAAAGGCAGGGATTCAGTGGTTCTTGGAAGGTGATAGAAATACTAGATTTTTCTATAGTCTAGTAAAAGGGAGAAGAAAGTTACTTTCACTATCTAGAATTACCAAAGAAGATGGGCAATGGACAGAAGGGAATGAGAAAGTGGCTGCTGAGGCTGTCTCCTTTTTTCAGAAGCAATTTTCTAGTGAAAATGTCCCCAGCAGACATGTTTCTAATTAATCATGTGCCTACTCTAGTTACTGATCAGATGAAAATGGGTATTACTAAGGCACCATCAGAAGAGGAAGTTAAGAGGGTAATTTTAAAATTGAATGGAGAAAGTGCCAGTGACACTGATGGGTTAAATGGTATATTTTTCCAAAGCTTCTAAGATATTGTTGGTGGAGATGTTGTAAAAATGATCCATGTTTTCTTTGCAAGAAGAACTTTACCTAAGTCTATTACACATACTAATTTGGTCTTACTGCCTAAAAAAGACTTTGTTTAGTCTTTCTTTAACATGAGGCCAATTAGCTGAAGTGATTTTCTTAATAAGGTAATCTCAAGAGTGCTTCATGAAAAAATTGAGGCATATCTCCCTATTTTAGTGTCTAAAAATCAGTCTGGGTATATGAAGGGCAGAAATATCACATAAATATCTTATTGTCCTAAGAATTATTACAGATATTCAAAAAAAGAGGTAAACCTGCTAATGTAGTGATCAAACTGGACATGACAAAATCTTATGACAGAGGGGATTGGATATTTTGATTAAGGTGTTAGAAAAAATGGGGTTTGATAATATAGTGGTGGATATGATTTGGAGACTCTTGGCTAACAATTGGTATTCTATTCTTATAAATGGGCAATCCTATGGATTCTTTCATTCTACTAGGGGTGTGAAACAAGGTGTCCCTTTGTCTCCTGCTCTATTTATATTATTTGTTTAAGTGTTGGCTAGAGCCCTGAACTCTTTATTTGATAATAAGGAATTTAAGGGCTTTGGGATGCCAAAATGGAGTGATAAAATTAACCAGTTAGCCTATGCATATGACACTATGTTATTTGTTTCTACAAATAAGAAGTCATTGCAGTTAGTGATGAAAACATTGAAGGACTATGAGCAACAGTCAAGGTAGAAAATCAATATGGAGAAGAGCTTATTTTGGAAAGCTGTATTGGATTCCCCAGGGGAAATTTCCTTTGATGTACTTAGGGTGTCCAATTGGACATGTGAGAAGGAGAAAGTATCACTTTTCTGATCTCATTAAAAAAGTACACAACAAATTGCAAACTTGGAAAGGGAAGACCTTTCTTTTGGAGGTAAATCTACACTGATCAATAATGTTCTGAATAGAATCCCTATATAATTACTGTCTGGTATAATTCCTCCTAAATGTGTCATTCATGAGTTGGATAAAATTTTTGCAAGATTTATTTTACGGAGTGTTCTGCCTTGCTGTGGAAAATTAATTCCTGGCGAGGCAAAATTGTCACCTTTCTCCACTATGCGTTATGGGTCCCCATTCCTATTCCATGCACATTTTCAGCACAACACCAATTAGTATAAGCCCGATGGGTTGCCTCCCATGCAACGCCTTAGTTTTGGTCATGACCCGACTCATTTTTTTTTTGTATTTTCCTGATATATCATATTTTTTATACTAATTCCTATGAATTGAAATAACAAAACGGAAAACCAGAAGTCCTATCTATTACAAGGGGTCACAGGTTGCCTCCCATGTCGCTCCTGATTTAACGTCACATCATGATCCATCGCATGACTCACTCATCATTCAAGTTGAGCGATTCTTGCTCACGATCAATGTCATTCTTAAAGTAGTGTTTCACTCTATGCCCATTTACAAGAAACGTGGATCTATTATCCTTATTTCTTAGGTCCACAACTCCATGTTGAGTCATTCTCACAACCCCAAATGGCCCACTCCACTTAAGGCCGAAGTTTTCCAGGGAACAACTTCAATCTTGAATTGAATAGTAACACCAATTGGCCAGGCTCAAAGGTGTGTGACACAATATTCTTGTCATGCCATTTCTTAGTCTTCTCTTTGTATAGCTTGGCATTTTCATACGCGTGGAGCCTGAACTCCTCTAGCTCATGAAGCTGTGTTATTCTTTTCTTGCCCGCTAATTCAAGGTCTAGATTTAACTTCTTTATAACCCAATATACATGATGCTCCAATTTCACTGGAAGGTGACATGCTTTCCCAAACACCATTTGATAAGGAGAAGTCCCTATCAGTGTCTTGTATGCAGTCATGTATGTCCATAAAGCATCATCTAACTTGTTAGCCCGATCTTTCCTTTGTGCATTCACAGTCTTCTCCAAAATTTGCTTCACTTCCCTATTGGACACTTCCACTTGACCACTAGTCTGAGGATGATAGGTTGTGGCTACCTTGTGTCACACCCATATTTAGCTAGCAAATTTCGCACCGAACTATTTATGAAATGCTTACCTCCATTACTTTTCATGGCTCTTGGAGATCCGAACCTGGTGAAAATGTACTTCCTAATGAACTTTACCACCACCTTTGCATCATTAGTAGGTACAACAACAACCTCAACCCACTTGGACACATAGTCCACCGCCTCAAGTATGTACTGATTACCACATGACATTGGGAACGGTCCCATGAAATCTATCCCCTGTACATCAAAGATCTCTACTTCTAAGATGTTGCTTAACGACATCTCATGCCTTCTAGAAATAGTTCCTATCTCTGGCATTGATCAAAACCCTTCATAAAAATCGCAGCATCTATAAATAAAGAAGGCAAAAAGAAACCAGATTGCAATACCTTATACAATGTGCGCTCGCCTCCGTGGTGCTCACCATATGGAGAAGACTGACAACTCTCCAGTACTTGCATCACATCCTTCTCTGCTATACATACACCTTTGCACCACCTGGTCAGGTCCCTGCTTGAATAAGAAAGGCTCATCCCACATATAGAGCCAAGCCTTATGTTTCAGCTTTTGCCTCTAATGTGTTGAAGCCCTCGGTGGAAATAAACCACTCACCAGAAAGTTTACAATACCAGCTTACCAGGGTACTTGTGCAATGTCCAAGGCTAGCAATTGCTCATGAGAGAATTCTTCACGAATCTGTTCTTCATTCCTCGCATGAGATGAGTCCTCCAATCTTGACAAATGATCGACTATGTAATTCTTAGCCCTCTTCCTATCTTTAATTTCCAGATCAAACTCTTGGAAGAGTAATATCCATCAAATCAGCCTCGGCTTTGCATCCTTCTTGTTGAATAAATACCTGATCGCAGCATGGTCAGTGTAAACAACAGCCTTGGTGCCCACCAAGTAAGATTAGAACTTATCAAAAGCAAACACTAGCACACACATCTCCTTTTCTGTGACAATTTAGTTCGATTGTGCTGCATCCAGAGTCATACTAGCATAGTAGATGGAGTGAAACATCTTATCCTTATGCTGGCATAGCACTGCACCAACCGCTGTATCGTTGGCATCACACATGAGCTCGAAAGGTAGCTCCCAATACGGAGTAATCAAAATAGGCGCTTCACTCAACTTTTTCTTTAGTTGCTCCAATGTCCTATCTAAGTAGTGACCCTTTCGAAAGGATGCTGCCACTTAAACAAGAAATCTAATTAAATACTTGCGACATTTAAAAGAGATTAACTATGGCCATATTGATTATAATTTAGTAGAGGGATTAGGTTCATAAAGAAAAAAAAGAAATAGTTAAGGATGTGCAACCTACCCATTTAAACATTTATTTGATGTCAAATTGATATTGCGCAGAATTTTAACTTATGGTGGAAAAACCCTTCCAAAATAATATAAGCCAATAACTCACGAGATTTTTATGCATATATTATCCTCACACTGCAAAAATGATATAAAAAGAATATTACCAACTTCCGAGTACCCAAATTAGGTGGTTCATGCTTCACACAACCATTCAAAGCAAGTGGTAAATTTAATATATTACAAGACTTGGGCTTACACACCCCAAAAGAACAAAATATATAGCCATACTTATATTAATACCCATGGTGACATGATCAAATTAGCCCTCAAAACTTCATGTAAATATACAAGGCATATATCATGTATAAGTCCCAAGGTTTAAACAAAATATAGATGCCTATATGCAAATGTGATCTTCCTTAAGGCTTTTAAAATCTCCATCTCCAATGGCCAGCTTCATGCCTCCTCTCGATCATTCCCTACGATAGAAACAACTATCGCTAAGCATATAACTTATTGGTGTAAAAACTATAGGTTTGGAGCTCTCAGATTCACCAAGCTACCTTTCTCAAGTCATAGGCAGCACAATTGAAACATAACAAACAAATCAAGTAAACAATATATAAAGAGTATCAAGTTTGATATTTAAAGATCCAAATGTCAAAAAACGCTCATAGCACCATTTTACAAAAGATTTAATAACAATGCACACAAATATATGCATCATGTCGTCACACCAAGCACAAGCAGGTATCAAGAAGGTCCGACGACCTGTATTAAGAAAGGTCAAAGCCCAATAATCAAGAGAACCATGAACCATATTAAAAATGTATTTCTTGTTCGTACTTAAAATTTACAACTTCCATTCTTAAGATGCACTAAAAATCCAGAGTCAAGATGGCAAATGATCCGAATCAAGAGGCATGCCAATAATGACAAATTCACAGCCATAAGAAGGACAGGGTCCCAACAAAGGTGCCTGGTGATCAAACAATCCGTACAAGTGGGCGAGTAATACAAGTGTCTTTAATATCATAAAAAAGATACCGACGCGACAATGCAAAGTTACAAGAGGTAACCAAGGTACCAAGATAAACTTTCAGATATACCAGTAGGTAAAAAGAGTACAAGTACAAGTTTATACACAAACCTTAGTTCTTTAGCACAGAAACAGTCCAACACAACTTCAAGAGTTCAAACCGTAGACCAACCAGCGTATCAAGGTCTTCAACATGTACACGAATATATACAACCTTAAAAAAATGAATTTAATAACTTATTTACTTTCTAGTAGCTCAATAATGATGACTTAACACAAGGCTATTATCACAAGTAAGCCTATCATGTAGAAATACGACTATGCTCCCAAAACAGTAATTCTGGTCAACAAAGTACTTCATGTCGCAACTTAGATTTGAAATAGAAAATGGAAAAAACTGGACATTATATTCTTCATAAACGATGTAGGTACAACTCTTAAGCTTGCAAATAATCAAGAATCACCGCAAAATACATTTTGGACAAACAGATATAATCAAAACACTAACAGTTGAACATACAGGATTTCAAATCTCGGAATCTGGACAGAACTTGTCATATGTTGCGTCCTATATTTCGAATCCATAATAGCTAAATTAGAGTTGTACATAAACATAAGAGTTGTAGGTATATGAATTATCTTTCCAAATAATACTTATCAATGAAAATGGAGTTCTAGAGAACGAGATATTCTAAAAGTAATAAACACTACTCAGCTCAAAAACAGATTTCGACTACTCACCAAAGAGAAGGGTGTATCTCAAATTCCAGCCAAAAGGACCAAGATGTACTTGAAGTTTTGTGAGTAGTATGGTTAGAGGAAGTTCTACAGGTTTCTTAGAGTTAAAGGACACGAATTCTTATAGAGAAGGTGTGAGATTATATGTTACAAAAGTGATATTTATCACTTACTAGATACAACCACAGTCAAAGGTTGGCTGCCCAAAAGTAAAAGGTGTGCTCCCCAAAAGTATACATATATACCATTATGTATATACCTCACCTCCCTTTCAAGTTATAGATAATTCCAACTAGAATATTACGCAAATACCCCAATACAACCCATTAAATTACTATCACAACTTATGTTAAGCAAGTTTGCAAATATCACAACATTTCAAGTTCCCAAAATGAAAGTAAAACATACTGTAGTAATTAAGCAATAGTGTATCGACAAGCGACTCTTGGTTAGCATTTCGTGGTGTTACAACTCTCTCCCCCTTAAAGAAATTTCGTCTCGAAATTTACCTTACACTAGTCCCGGAACAAGTGCGGATACTGGGTCCTCATGTCTTCTTCCCTCTCCCAGGTAGCTTCTTTTCTCGAATGTTTCCTCCAAAGTACCTTTACTTTGTGAATTCTTTTGTTTCTAAGTTCCTTCACTTCTCGAGCTTGAATTAAGATAGGTTCTTCATTATACGTCAATTTAGGATTAACCTCAATAGATTCAACTGGAAGAACATGAGATGGATCAGTACGATATCTTCTGAGCATAGAAATATGGAAGACATTGTAGATCTTGTCTAACTCTGGTGGCAAAGCTAATTTATATGCAACTGGTCCAATCCTTTCAAGTATCTCATAAGGTCCAATAAATCGGGGACTAAGTTTTCCTTTTTGGCCAAATGTCATAATATTTTTCCATGGAGACACCTTTAAGAATACTTTATCTCTAACTTGATATTCAATATCACACCTTTTTAGGTCAGCGTATGACTTTTGTCTATCCGAAGAAATCTTTAGATGATCCTTGCTAATTTTTACCTTGTCTTTTGTTTGTTGCACAATTTCAGGACCAATAAGTTTCCTTTCACAAACTTCACTCCAACAAAGAGGGGTCGGACACTTTCTTCCATATAAGGATTCATAGGGAGGCATTCCAATACTCTATTGGTAACTGTTATTGTAAGAAAATTCTATCAAAGCCAAGTGTTTGTCCCAACTACCCTCAAAATCCATAATGCAAGCTCAAAGCATATCCTTCAAAATTGGTATCACTCTTTCCGACTGGCCATCTGTTTGAGGATGGAACGAAGTGCTAAATGTCAACTTAGTACCCAAAGCTTCCTGCAAGCCGCCCCAAAATCTAGATGTAACATTAGGTCTCGGTCAAATATAATATACATAAGGATCCCTGTAGTCTTACAATATCATTAATATACAATTAGGCTAAACGCTCAAGTGAGTAATCCATCCTGATTGCTAAGAAGTGAGCACTCTTGATTAGCCTGTCCACAATCACCTATATTGCATCATGATATTTTTGAGTGCGAGGAAGTCCAGAAACAAAGTCCATAGTTATTCTCTCCCATTTCCATTCCGGCATCGACAACAGTTGTAGTAAACCAACTGGGACCTGATTTTCTGCCTTTACTTGTTGACAAACCAAACAATTAGAAATGAACTCCGCAATGTCTCTCTTCATACCATTCCACCAATAATTTTCTTTGATGGTCTGGTACATCTTTGTACCCCCAGGATGCATTGCATATGGTGAGGTATGTGCTTCATTCAGTATTTCTCTCCTCAATTTGTCATCATTTGGGACGCATAACTTGTTTTGATAAAATAAGCCAGCATCCTCCGTTGATATAAAATCAAGTTTTCCCCATTTTAAACTTCTCTGGTCAATTTTACAAGTTTCTCATCTAACTTGTGTGCTTGATTCACCTCTTCAAGTAATATTGGCTTTACTTGCAAATTAGCAATAACTGAACCATTTGAATTAGGTGTAAAATAAACATTCATGGCTCTTAACTCAAGGAGCTAGGGAAAAGGACTCAAAGAAATGCTTGCGAAGGATTTTCGACTTAAGGCATCTGCAACCACATTAGCTTTACCTGGATGATAATCAATCGTGCAGTCATAATCCTTGATGAGTTCAATCCATCAGCATTGTCTTAGGTTTAGCTCCTTCTGAGTACCCAAGTACTTTAAGCTCTTGTGATAAGTGAATATATGACATTTCTCTCCCTACAAATAATGCCTCCAAACTTTTAAAGCAAACACTATAGCTGTAAGTTTAAGATCATGAGTAGGATAATTCAATTCATGTGGTTTTAATTTCCGAGAGGCATAAGAAATAACCTTCCTTTCTTGCATCAGAACGCATCCTAGACCATTGTGAGACACATCACTTTATACTACATATTCTTTCCCTTCAATTGGTAGAGTAAGTATTGGGCCTGAGTCAACAAGGATTTGAGAGTTTCAAAGCTCTCTTGGCATTTGTCATCCCAAATAAACTTTACTTCCTTCTGCAAGAACTTAGTCAAAGGGGAGGCGATAATGGAAAAGCCTTTCACAAATCTTCTGTAGTATCCTGCTAAAGCCCATGAAACTTCTTAACTCAGTTGGACTTTTGGGAGGTCTCCATTCAACAACTGCTTGTATCTTACTAGGATCCACATTCATGCCTTCGGTTGATACAACATGTCCCAGAAAAGTCACTTCATCAAGACAAAATTCACACTTGGAAAGTTTAGCATAAAGTTCTTTCTCCTTCAAAATTTTTAAAACAATCCGAAGGTGTTTATCATGGTCTTCACTACTTCTAGAAAATATTAAAATATCATCTATAAAGACAACTACAAACTGTTCAAGATAAAGGCTTGAATACTAGATTCATTAGATCCATGAATAACACATGAGCATTTGTCAATCCGAATGGCATCACCAAAAAATCATAATGACCATACCGAGTTCTAAAAGTAGTTTTAGGGACATCTTTCTCTCTAACACGCAGTTGGTGATATCTAGACCTTAAATTAATCTTTTAGAATACTTTAGCAACCTTCAGTTGGTCAACCAAATCATCGATCCTTGGTAGTGGAAATTTGTTCTTGATTGTTATTCGGTTCAATTTATAGTCAATACAAAGCCTAAGAGTGCCATCTTTCTTCTTTACAAATAAAACAGGGGCTCCCCAAGGAGAAACACTTGGTCGAATAAAACCTTTCTCAAGAACTTCTTGCAATTGAGATTTCAATTCTCTTAATTCTGCTGGAGCCATTCTATAAGGAGTGAAAGAAATAGGGGTAGATCTGGGAATAAGATCGATTGGAAATTCAACCTCTCTTTCCAGGGGCAACCCAGGGAGATTTTTGGGGAAGACTTCTGGGAAATCACATACAACAGGTATGTCCTTGATACAAGGACTCTTAAACTGTGTATCAACTATGTGAGCAAGGTATGCCCCACAACCTTGACGCATCAACTTTCTTGCCAAGGCTGAATAAATAATACTAGATGTCAATGATCTTTCACCTTGTACAATGATGTGTGAAAATGTAGGATCTTTAAAAGTCACATGTTTAGACCTACAATCTACCACTGCATGATATTTGTAAAGCCAATCCATCCCGATAATAACTTCAAAATCCTTGAAGGGCATTTCAATTAAATAAGCAGGGAATACTAGGTTTTTAATCACAAATGGACAATCTTGGTAAACTCGATTACACACAACTTGATAACCCAAAGGACTTTCAACCAGCACATCATAATTAAGTCTCATAGATTTCACGTTTTCAGGAAGAACAAGTGATGAACAAAGATAGGAACGTGTAGAACCAGGATCAAATAGTGTAAACAGACACAAGCCAAGTAAGCACGTGTAGTAGTCCTTGGTCCACTAGCTTTATTTGCTCCACTTGCACCTCTATTAGTTTGAGGAGGATTAATAGAAGGCTTATGAATTGAGCCTTCAGTTCTCAAGGAAGGAGCATTATTAGGATTAGGACAATCCTTCACTTTATGATCAAAGCTCCCACAATTGAAACAAGCACCAGAAGCTCTCCTGCAAGTACCATAATGATTTTTTCCACATTGTTGGCAAGTGGAAACGCGAGGCTTGCCTTGGCCATAATTTGGAGGGCTAACTGTAGAAAATTCTGATCTGTTTTGCTTTTGTTGAGGTGGCCTGTTAACACTACCAGCCTTAGAATCATCAAACCTTCCCCTTTTGGATGGACCTCCAAAATCTGGTCTAGGCTTTCGAAATTTGTTTTCATTTTTACTAGCTTCTTCTTTATCAAGTCGTTCCCAAGTAACAACAGCAAGCACTAACTTACAAAAGTTCTCATGTTGCAGGATTGCCACATTCTTCCTAATGGAATCATTTAAACCATCTTCAAATTTCTTGCATTTGTATTTTTCCTCTTTAATAATACCTCCAGCCTAATAAGAGAGCCTTATAAACTTCTGTTTGTACTCAGCAATAGACATGCCTCGTTGCCTTAGATTCAAAAACTCCTTTTTGTTTACATCAGAATAAGTAGGTGGGACATACTTCATACGAAATTCCTTAAGAAAATCATCCCAAGTAAAAATAGGAGGTTTTACCTTGGCATTCGGAACACTTACCCACCAATCATAAGCATGCTTTTGTAATAGTGAAATAGAATACTTAAATTTGGCAACATCTGAACACTCCAACTGATCAAATAACCTCTCCATGCATTCCAGCCATTGTTCAGTATCCGTGGGGATCAACAGTACCTTCAAACTCCACTCCACCCATTTTCCTCATTTTTCTCAAAGTTAATCTTGTTGGGATCATGCATCGATTCAACCATGTGGTGGAAGAATTCAACCATTTGTTGAAAAGGAGGATTCATGGCTTGAGAACCACGACTCATGTGAGGATGTGAACCAACTTTTACACCTTGATGGTTTCCCACTTCAGATCCACTAGTGGGGAACATATTGATTCGAGAAATGTTCTCCAACCTCTTCTAGCGCATGAGGTTGGGAGACAGAGGTACCCGACCCTTCACGAGCAACTTCCATAGGTCGGTTAGAAGAAGAGGCAATAACTTAATTCCTTCAAAAGGGAAGATCACATTGCATTAGGGACATGTACTTGATACATATGCACTCTACATGCGATAAAAATATTATAAACCATGTAAGTGAACAAATAATCTATGTAGAACATTTTTCAAAAGCGAACAAGTATACAAGTAATTCATAACAAAAGTCCTAGAACCACAAACCTAGGCTCTGATACCAACACTTGTAGCGACCCTTTCAAAAGGATACTACCACTTAAACAAGAAATCTAATTAAATACTTGCGATGTTTAAAAGATATTAACTATGAACATATTGACTATAATTTAGTAGAGGGATTAGGTTCATAAAGAAAGAAAAAGAAATAGTTAAGGATATGCATCCTGCCCATTTAAACATTTATTTGATGTCAAATTGATATTGCGCAGAATTTTAACTTATGGTGGAAAAACCCTTCCAAAATAATATAAGCCAATAACTCACAAGATTTTTATGCATATATTATCCTCACACTGCAAAAATGATATAAAAAGAATATTACCAACTTCCGAGTACCAAAATTAGGTGGTTCATGCTTCACACAACCATTCAAAACAAGTGATAAATTTAATATATTACTAGACTTGGGCTTACACACCCTAAAAGAACAAAACATATAGCCATACTTATATTACAACCCATGGTGACATGATCAAATTAGCCCTCAAAATTTCATGTAAATATACAACACATAGATCATGTATAAGTCTCAAGATTTATACAAAATATAGATGCCTATATGCAAATGTGATCTTCCTTAAGGCTCTCAAAATCTCCATCTCCAATGGCCAGCTTTATGCCTCCTCTCGATCATTCCCTATGATAGAAACAACTATCGCTAAGCATATAGCTTAGTGGTGTAAAAACTATAGGTTTGGAGCCCTCAGATTCACCAAGCTACCTTTCTCAAGTCATAGGCATCACAATTGAAACATAACAAACAAATCAAGTAAACAATATATAAAGAGTATCAAGTTTGATATTTAAAGATCCAAATGTGAAGAACGCTCATAGCACCATCTTCCAAGAGATTTAATAACAAGGCCCACCAATATATACATCATGTCGTCACACCAAGCACAAACAAGTATCAAGAATGGTGACGCCCTGTATCAAGAAGGGTCAAAGCCCAATAATCAAGAGAACCAAGAACCATATTAAAATGTATTTCTAGTTCGTACTTAAAATGGACAACTTCCATTCTTAAAACGGACTAAAAATCCAGAGTCAAGATGGCAAATGATCAGAATCAAGAGGCATGCCTATAGTGACAAAGTCACAACCACAAAAAGGACAGGGTCCCAACAAGGGTGCCAGGTGATCAAACAATCCGTACAAGTGGGTGAGTATTACAAGTGTCTTTAATATCTTAAAGGCTACCAACGCGACAATGCAAAGTGACAAGAGGTAACCAAGATAAAATTTCACATATACTAGCAGGTAAAAAGAGTACAATATAAGTTTATACACAAACCTCAGTGCTTTAGCACGTAAACAGTCCAACACAACTTCAAGAGTTCAAACCGTAGACCAACCAGCGTATCAAGGTCTTCAACTTGTACACGAGTATATACAACCTTAAAAATATGAATTTAATAACTTATTTACTTTCTAGTAGCTCAATAATGATGACTTAGCACAGGGTTATCATCACAAGTAAGCGTAGCTTGTACAAATACGACTATGCTCCCAAAACAGTAATTCTGGCCAACAAAGTACTTCATGTCGCGACTTAGATTTGAAACAGAAACGGCAAAACTGGACTTTATATTCTTCATAAAAGATGTAGGTACAGATCTTAATCTTGCAAATAAACAAGAATCACTGCAAAATACATTTTGTACAAAAAGATATAATCAAAACACTAACAGTTGAACATACAGGATTTCAAATTCTGGAATCTGGACAGAACTTGTCATATGTTGTATCCCATATTTCAAATCCATAAAAGCTAAATTAGAGTTGTACATAATCATAAGGGTTGTAGGTATATGAATTATATTTCTAAATCATATTTATTCACCGAAAAAGGAGTTCTAGAGAATGAGAAATTTTAAAAGTAATAAACACTACTCAGCTCGAAAACATATTTCGACTACTCACCAAAGAGAAGGGTGTATCTCGAATTCTAGCTAAAAGGACCAAGATTTTATTGAATTTTTTTTACTAATATGGTTAGAGGAAGTTCTACAGGTTTATTAGAGTTAAAGGACACGAATTCTTATAGAGGAGGAATGAGATTATATGTTGTAAAAGTGATATTTATCACTTACTTGATACAGCCAAAGTCAAAGGTTGGCTGCCCAAAAGTAAAAGGTTTGCTGCCCAAAAGTATACATATATACGAATATGTATATACCTCACCTCCCTTTCAAGTTATAGATAATTTCAACTAGAATATTACGCAAATACCCCAATACAACCCATTAAATTACGATCACAATTTATGTTAAGCAATGTTGCAAATAACACAACATTTCAAGTTCCCAATATGAGAGTAAAACATACTGTTGTAATTAAGCCATGGTATATCGACAAGCGACTCTTGGTTAGCATTTCGGGGTGTTACAATCCAATGCCAGTAGACAATGTTCATCAAATTCAAATTTCACCTCCTTTTCTAATAAAATGCACATGGGTCTCGCAGTATTAGAAAAGTCCCTGATGAATCTTCTATAAAACCCGTCATGTCCAAGAAAACTTTGGACTCCCTTCACATTGATGGGTGGTGGCAACTTCTCAATTACCTACACCTTAACTCAATCAATTTCCAGCCCATTTCTTGAGATTTTGTTCCCCATTATAATCCCTTCTCTAACCAAGAAGTGTCACTTTTCCCAATTCAACACCAGATTCATCTTTTCACACCTTGCAAGGACCCTATCAATAATAGTAAAACAAAGGTCAAAAGACTCACCAAACACCGAGAAGTCATCCATGAACCCCTCAACAAAATCCTCCACCGTATCATGGAAGATTCCATCATGCATTATGGAATGTAGCCGGTGCATTGCATAATACAAATAACATATGTTTGAACGCATAGGTACCATACATACAAGTGAAAGTTGTCTTTTCCTGATCTTCTGGTGCAATGACTATCTGATTGTAGCCTGAGTAGCCATCTAAGAAGCAATAATACTCTTGTCCTGCCAGTCTGTCCAACATCTGATCGATGAACGACACAGAATAATGGTCCTTCCTAGTGGAATCATTCAACTTGCAATAGTCCATGCAGATACGCCACCCAGTTACTTTCCGCATAGGGATCAATTCATTCTTCTCATTCTTACCACCCTACTTTGTCACATATTGTACCGGACTCAACCTGTAACACCCCATAAATTCTATGACTTAAGTTAGAGCCTCACCTTGTGAATAATGACTTAAAAATAGTTAAAAGATGTTTCTAAACCTAAATTAATGCAATTGACTTGGTTTAGAAGAGTAAATGTCTAAACGTCAAGAAACGACCACGACGTTCGAAAACTAGAGAAGAATGTGTTCTAGTGTGTCCTTAGGTTTTGGGCAGGTTTAGGAGTATCGTATGATGGTATAAAGTTGTAAAAAGGTTTAAATTAGGTAAATATATGTTTATAGGGTCAAAACGTTCGAATACGACTCCCTGGGGCCACCCTAAGGGGACTCGAGAAGGACCCCAACCTTGGCCAAGCAAGCTACCAAGGCAGATTGCAAATTGCACTTGGTGGGAATAGCTCCGCGTCGCGGACTATCTCCCTCAAGGAGCAAAACATTTGTTCACAACGCGGACTCTACTGTATCAAAATTTAATTCCAAATATCTTCAGGGGATAGCTCCATGACAAAAATGCAGAAATTTAGAAATCAATTTTTACTTCATTAAAGAGTCCAACTAAGTGAGGGGTATTTGGGGTACTTTAGGGGACATGTATATAATGTTTTTTTAAGTCAATTTACCTCACTTTTATAACTCAAACACAAAACCCCAAAGATCTAAACCTAAAGTTCCTCCTTCTCTCTACTCTCTCTCTCTTCTCAAGAACTCCATTGAAGAAGATTGGAGCTTCAAGAAGAAGACCAACTCTCCAAGGTGTCAACTCAGATTTCATGGTAAATTCGTCAATAAGGTATGGTTGATTATCACTCTTGGGATTACTTTCCCCAAGAGGCCCCTTCAAGATGAATTTCAAAATCGCCAATTTCTAGGTTTCAATCCAAAAACGTGGGTCTTCTTTCTAAAGTGAAATTGATGTTATAAACTGACTTTGATTGATGTTCTATGAAAAATTATGGATGAATTTATGTTGTATTGGTGGTTCCTTGAATAATTCCCCATGCGACCTATGTTTCCCCTTCTTTTCCTAATTCTAACCCTAGTTTGTGTTGGATATTGATTGAAGGCTATGAATTGAATGTGATGTTATGTAGTTCATGTTTGTATGATGATTCTACCCTAGGGTATGTATAATTTCTATGAAATTAGGGTTGAGTCTTTGAATGAAGCCTTGAAGGCTATGAAGGGAATATGTCAATTGCTTATATTGATGTTGATTATGTTATTACTTCATGAATTACCTTGTATTAAGTATTGGTTATGAATTTTTTGGTAATTGAAGTATGGATGTCCCATGAAGGGCAAGAAGGTACGAAGGTTGGTTCTTCTTTGAACTCAAGTATGAAAGGTGAATTACTTAGATTATAATAATGTTATACCTAATGTGTTGTTGTGGTGTTGATGACCTAGCTTCCTCATCCTTAATCCTCTACACTTGAATTAGCTATGAAGTGTGTATGTATGTTATGGTATGATGACTATATGATAGAAAGGTAGTCCTCATGATTATAGTGTAATGTAAAGGAAAGGTTTACTCACTTGCTATGTTTTTCTAAAGTGAAAGGATTGTTACTCAATTTTGAACACATAAGAGCTATTATGGTAAGATGTCTACATAAGAGTCTAGTAAAGGCTAATGTGAACTTATGTGATGACTAAAGATGATTACAAAAGGGAATTAGATGCTTGGCACCGAAAGGGCATGTAAATGAGATGGGGGTCTCACGTTTAGTAAGTCCGGCTCCCCACATGGGTTTCCTTACGTTTAGCAAGCCCAGATAACCCACGGTATGTGTTGTCTCATGAGATGGATCCCCACGTTTAGTAAGTTAGGATTTCTAGAAGCAATCTCCTTGACCCTTAACTTTGTGCCCACAAAGGACTCTAGCTTAATGGATCCACCTAGATAGCTATGTACGAATTGTTACACCTTAGGCAAGTGTTAACCCTCTCTTTTTTGGTGTCGGAGTACAACACCGGATTCCATGTAGCTCTCATGGTCTATGTCGGTTATTGCAATATTTCCCTAATGTACAAGTAAATGAAGGTATGAAAGGTGTGAACTCTTACTAGGGCTTTCTTAAGGGTTTCTACATAGTGTAAGGGAGGGTATGGGACTTCTCTTGCATATTGCACTTGTGGGATCCTAAGAGATGATTGTAGTAGTGTTCTCTTATGATTATGATGATTATGACTTATGTATGTTGAAGCTATGTTATGTATGATCATTATGAATATGGTAAGTTATGATGAAATATGATCTTATGAATGTATGCATGAAGTAGGTTGCTTTATGTGGTACTTGGCTTTGAATAGGGTTATGGGGTTCTATTATTTGCATTGCACTAGTATTGCTTGGGTTGTCTACATGATGGGATGATATTATGTTGGGTTGTACTATGATGCTTACTCTGTATGCATATTGGATTTACTTGGTAATAAGCATGTTTTGACTAAATGTCCTTTTATGTATGTTTCAATGGTTTTTATGCATAGTAGCCATACTTAGTATGTGCGTTGTACTAACCCATATTTTCTCCCTTTTCCCCAAACATTTAGGTTCGAGCCATTGAGGATTCAAGCTTACATCTCAAGACACTTGGAGTTGCTTCCCCAAGTTGGTGAGTCCTTAAGTCCGAGGACAAGACCCTATGATCTAGCTTCTATGTTTAGTTCTTTGCTTATGTTGAAAGACATTGTTGTACTTTGCTATTTCAAGATTTCTTATTGATGTAAAGGCTAATTCCCATCTTCGATACTTCTATGTTTATATGGTACAGTGTGACGAAGTTAGATTTTGTTTTCCATATATGAAGTGAAGTTGAACTTCCAAAGTAAAAGTTTTAAATTTTCCGTGATTTTATTCGATGATGCATGCTATGATGAATGCTAAGAGCTTGTATAAGACCTTTTCGAGGTCTAATACGCTAGTAATGACTAGGGGGTGCTCTCGGGTCATTAGAAACTTGGTATCAGAGCATAAGGTTGAGAATAATATAGGATTCATGTCACAAGATACCACGTTGAATAGAGTCTTGTTCATGGGTGTCACGTGCGCCACACTTATGAATGAGAGGCTACAAGATGCTTAGGAACTTTCACTCTTTTGTTATTCCATAGCCGTGCCTGAGAGTCTTAACTCTATTTAGTCCTTTTCTTCTAATTCTTCTCTTGTGCTTATTGGCCATATACAAGAAGGAACAACGCAAGGAGGGCCGATGAGGAGAATGTGAATTAGGCGGTTCCCCCTCAAGCCCCTCAAAACACTCAAGTTCCTATTGAAGAAGGGGTTATGTCTAATGTTGAGATAAGGTCGGCTATTCATAATTTGACTCAAATGTTGGCCACTCAAGTTGCTAGGGATGTTAAGGTGCAAGTGAACCCCAATGCTAGCACTACTGCTTCTAGGATAAGGGATTTGACAAGGATGAATCCCCCTACTTTCTTTGGCTCCAAAGTGGAAGAAGATCCACAAGAGTTCATTGATGAAGTGTTTAAGGTTCTAGAGGCTATGGGTGTGTCTTCTCAAGAAATGGCGGAGTTAGCCGCCTATCAACTCAAAGATGTGGCACAAGTGTGGTATGAACAATGGAAGGAGGGGAGAACTATTAGAGAGGGTCCGATAAGTTGGGCTACATTCAAGACGGCTTTTCTTGATAGGTTTTTCCCCTTGGAACTAAGGGAGAGGAAAATGCAAGAATTCATCAACCTCCGTCAAGGGGGTATGAGTGTGAAGTAGTATGGCCTCAAGTTCACTCAATTATCCAAGCATGCTCCTACTTTGGTGTCGGACTCTAGAGCTACAATGAACAAATTTGTGACGGGGTATCCGATCTTGTGGTGAATGAATGTAGGTCGGCTATGCTAATCCCAAGCATGGACATTTCTCGTCTTATGGTTCATGCCGAACAAATTGAGGAGCAAAAGCTTAAGCAAGTTGGTAGAGAATTGAAGAGGTCAAGGGCTGATGATGGAAATTCTTCTGAGGTTAGGTTTGCAATCCAAGATAAGACAAAGTTCAAATAGAGGTTTTCCAACCAAGGTCCTCCTAAGACTTCAAGAGTCAACAAAGGTAAATTGTCAACGCCCAAGCCTCAAGAAGCAAGAGTTGGTGGTCCTTATGTTGAGAAGACTATTTGTATAAAGTGTGGTCGAAAACATGAAGGCAAGTGCCTAGTTGGCGTGGGTAATTGCTATGGTTATGGTAAGAGCGGCCATATGAGGAGGGACTGCCCTATGCTAAAGGCTCAAGGAAGGGAAAATGCTCAAGCACAAGCACAAGCAAGTGGCCCAAATCCCGATGCTCCTAAGAAGCATCACTTCTATGCTCTCCAATCCCGAGCTGATCAAGAGAGCTCTCCGGATGTTGTTACCGGTATGCTACAAGTATTTTCAATTAATGTTTATGCATTGTTGGATTCCAATGCCACTTTGTCTTTTGTAACCCCTTTAGTGGATATGAGGTTTGATATGTTTCCCGATTTGTTAGATAAACCCTTTTAGGTTTCTACTCCGATGGGTGATTCCATAGTTACTAAAAGTGTTTATAGGGGTTGTCCCATATCATTGCCCAATAGAGTCACTTTAGTTGATTTGGTGGAACTTGATATGGTAGACTTTGATGTTATATTGGTGATGGATTGGCTTCATGCTTGTTTTGCATCCATAGATTGTAGGACCCGAATTGTGAAGTTTCAATTTCCTAATGAACCCATTTTAGAATGGAAGGGAGGAAATTCCGTTCCTAGGGGAAGGATCATTTCATCTCTAAAAGCTTGTAAGTTAATTACTAAGGGTTGTCTCTATCATATTCAAGGATCTTGAGTCTGAGATTCCTCCTTTGGAGTCGGTCCCCATAGTGAAGAATTTTTTGGAAGCCTTTCCCGATGACTTGCCCGGGATTCCTCCCGAACGGGAAATAGATTTTGGCATAGATTTATTGCTGGATACACAACCCATTTCAATCCCTCCTTACCGGATGGCCCCAACGGAGTTGAAGGAATTAAAAGCTCAACTCAAAGATTTGTTGGATAAGGGTTTCATCCAACCTAGTATATATCCTTGGGGTGCACCGGTGTTATTTGTGAATAAGAAGGATGGATCTCTTCGTATGTGTATTGATTACCGACAATTAAATAAGGTGACCATTAAGAACAAGTATCCATTCCCTAGGATTGATGACTTATTTGATCAACTTCAAGGAGCGAGTTACTTTACAAAAAATGATTTGAGGTCGGGTTATCACCAACTTAGGGTGAGAGGTGTTGATGTTCCAAAAATAACCTTCCTAACAAGATATGGTTGATGTCTTTTGGTCTTACAAATGCCTCGGCGGCTTTCATGGACCTTATGAATCGTGTGTTTTGAAATTATCTAGACTCTTTTGTTATTGTCTTTATTGATGACATCTTCATATACTCTAAAAGTGAGGATGATCACATGAATCATTTGAGGATAGTATTGCAAGTCCTCAAAGATCACCAACTCTATGCTAATTTTAGCAAGTGCGAGTTTTGGCTAAGATCGGTTGCATTCCTTGGTCACATTGTTTCTAGTGAGGGTATAGAAGTTGATCCAATGAAAACCGATGCGGTCAAAAGTTGGCCTAGACCTTTGACTCCTTCCGACATCCGAAGCTTTTTGGGTTTGGCCAGTTACTACCAGAGGTTTGTTGAGGGATTTTCATCTATTGCATCTTTATTAACAACCTTAACTCAAAAGAAGTCCAAGTTTGAATGGTCAAAATCTTGTGTAAACAACTTCCAATTGTTGAAAGATAAGCTCACCTCCGCTCCGATTTTGACCTTACCGGAGGGCACTGAAGGGTTTGTAGTATATTGTGACGCTTCTCGAGTGGGTTTGGGTTGTGTCCTCATGCAACATGGAAAGGTTATATCTTATGCCACGAGACAACTCAAGGTGCATGAGAAGAATTATTGAACTCATGACCTTGAGCTAGGGGCCGTAGTCTTTGCTTTAAAGATTTAGAGACACTATCTCTATGGGGTACATGTGGATATGTTTACTGACCATTAGAGTCTTCAATATGTTTTTAGCCAAAAAGAATTAATTCTTCGACAAAGAAGGTGGTTGGAACTCTTAAAAGATTATGATATGAGTGTAATTTACCACACTAGAAAGGCAAATGTGGTTGCAGATGCTTTGAGTCGTGTATCTATGGGTAGTGTGTCATATATGGAAGAAGAGAAAAGGGAGTTAGCCCGTGATGTACATAGGCTAGCCCGGTTGGGTGTTCGAATAATGATTACCCACGGTATGTGTTCTCTCATGAGATGGAAACCCCTACGTTTAGTAAGTTAGGGTTTCTAGAAGCAATCTCCTTGACCCTTAACTTTGTGCCCACATAGGACTCTAGCTTAGTGGATCCACCTAGATAGCTATGTACGAATGATTACACCTTAGGCAAGTGTTAACCCTCTCCTTTCGGTGTCCAAGTAGAACACCGGATTCCATGTAGCTCTCATGGTCTATGTCGGTTATTGCAATATTTCCCTAATGTAAAAGTAAATGAAGGTATGAAAGGTGTGAACTCTTACTAGGGCTTTCTTAAGGGTTTCTACATATTGTAAGGGAGGGTATGGGACTTCTCTTGCACATTGCACTTGTGGGATCCTAAGAGATGGTTGTAGTAGTGTTCTCTTATGATTATGATGATTATGACTTATGTATGTTGAAGCTATGTTATGTATGATCATTATGAATATGGTAAGTTATGATGAAATATGATCTTATGAATGTATGCATGAAGTAGGTTGCTTAATGTGGTACTTGGCTTTGAATAGGGTTATGGGGTTCTATTATTTGCAATGCACTAGTATTGCTTGGGTTGTCTACATGTTGGGATGATATTATGTTGGGTTTTACTATGATGCTTACTTTGTGTGCATATTGGAATTACTTGGTAAAAAACATGTTTTGACTGGATGTCCTTTTATGCATGTTTCAATGGTTTTTATGCATTGTAGCCATACTTAGTACGTTGTACTAACACATATTTTGTCTCTTTTCTCCAAACATTTAGGTTCGGGCCATTGAGGATTCAAGCTTACTTCTCAAGTCACTTGGAGTTGCTTCCCCAAGTTATGCATGTTTCAATGGTTTTTATGCATTGTAGCCATACTTAGTACGTTGTACTAACACATATTTTGTCTCTTTTCTCCAAACATTTAGGTTCGGGCCATTGAGGATCCAAGCTTACTTCTCAAGTCACTTGGAGTTGCTTCCCCAAGTTGGTGAGTCCTCAAGTCCGAGGACAAGACCCTATGATCTAGCTTTTATGTTTAGTTCTTTGCTTATGTTGGAAGGCATTGTTGTACTTTCCTATTTCAAGATTTCTTATTGTGTAAGGGCTAAGTCCCATCTTCGATACTTCTATGTCTTGATGGTACATTGTGACGAAGTTAGATTTTTGTTTTTCATAGATGAAGTGTAGTTGAACTTCCAAAGTAAAAGTTTTAAATTTTCCATGATTTTATTCTATGATGCATGCTATGATGAATGCTAAGGGCTTGTATAAGACCTCTTCGAGGTCGAATATGCCGGTAATGACTATGGGGTGCTCTCGGGTCGTTACACAACCGTTGCTTGTCATAGATGAGGTATTACTATCCCTGCATCTAGCCACTTGATCACCTCTTTTCTTACCACATCTTTCATGACTGGGTTAAGTCTACGCTGGGGTTGTGTACTCGACTTGTGCCTTTTCTCCATGTAAATCTTGTGCATACACAACGTTTGACTTATCCCGTGTATGTCGGTCATCTCCCAGTCTAAAGATTCTTTTCTCCTCCTCAGTATACTCAATGCTTCTTCAACCTGTGGTTTAGACAAATCTGCAGACAAAATCATAGGTAAGGTCTTATATTCACCCAAAAATGCATACTTTTAGGTGAACTAGCAATGTTTTCAGCCCCAGCTTGGGTGCTTCTTCAATGGAAGGTTTGTGTTGACGACCCAACACCCTATTCAACGTCTCCCAGTGATCTCTTGATATGCCCACAATTGACAGATCCATAAATTTTACCATCTCCTGTGCTTCAGGATCCCCATAAATATCATGTCCCACTAACACATGCTCCAGAAGGTCCTTGGATTCAATATAATGAGCTTCTTCTTCAAGATTTATGACTGTTACAACAGACAAATCCTCATACATAGCTGGTCGTTTCAACGCCTTGTAGACAACAAACACTTCAACTTTGTCATGCGCTCGCATAGTCAATTGACCGGCTGCTACATCTATCATAGCACGCCCTGTGGCAAGGAAAGGTCTTCCCAAGATGAAAGAAACCTCAGGATCTGACTCAAAGTTTAGCACCACAAAATCTACTTGGAATGTAGATGATCCCACTTGAACCAAGACATCCTCCACAACACCCTCTGGTCTAGCCACTGAACGATCTGCCAACTACAAGATAATGGTTGTGGGTTTAGGAAAACCCAACCTCATTTTTTATATAGTGATGTTGTCATTAGGTTTATACTCACCCCGAGGTCACACAACCCTCACGCGTAGATGCTCTGCCCTATGGTGATCTGAACTATAAAGCTGCCCGGATCTTTTAGTTTGGTGGGCAACTTATTGTGGATTCTAGAGTTGCACTCTTCAGTAATTGCCATTGTTTCATATTAAGTTAACCTCCTCTTATGTTCCATGATCTCCTTCACATACTTCGCATAACTAGGTACACCCTGCAACACATCTATAAAAGGCAAGTTAATATAATCTTGCTATAAAAGAGAGAGGAACTTACTAAAACATTCATCCTACTTCTGTTTTTTAAACTTCTAAGGAAATGGTGGAGGTTGTTTTACAATTGGTTGCACTCTTACATCAGCGACTAGTTGAGCTTGTTCAGCCATAATCTTTTTCAGCATTTACTCAATGCTCATGCTACTTTGTAGATTACTTGGATGGTCTCATTAGCCCTGTTGTTGATAACCATGCGCATTCCCCTAGGGTCTATATTAGTTCTGACCTTGCGTTTGGTTTTGATTTCCTCCCCATGAAAAGTTTGGATGATTTAACCAACTAGGATTATAGGAGTTACCATAGTTCTGATGACCTCCTCCCCGTTGTGCATTACCTACAAAATTGATAGAATCTAGGTTTACCCCACATACCTCGGCATTATGGTCTCTACCTCTGCAAATCTCACACCATGTAGGTGGTTGTTGTACTGCATTTACCTGAGCTTGCTTCCGCCCTATGGATAGGTTGCTTAACTGCGTATTCATCATGTTTTGTACAGCAACAATTCGTGCAGTTAATGTTTTTACTACATCTACTTCCAACATTCCAGTACTCTTTTGTACTACCAGTTTGGCTCCTCCTCTATTCCACTCGAGGTTACCTTGTGAAATCCTGTTCACCAGGGTAAACAACTCATCATATGTCTTTTCCAGAGACTATCCACCTGTAGTTGAATCAAGTAAAATTTTTGTGTTAGGTTCCAACTCTTCAATGGAGGTGTGGACCAACACCTCGTTAGCCCGATGATGGTGCAGGCATCTCAATAACATCGATTTAAACCTATCCCAAGCCTGGTACAAGTTTTTTCCTCCTTTTTGTCGAAAGATCAGTATGTCACTCCTTAACTTAGTTGTTTTCCTAGATGGGAAAAACCTTATCAAGAACTTCCGTGCAAGATCATCCCACGATGTTATACATTTCGTGGGCTCAGAATTTAACCATCTTTTTGCTTCCCCTAGAGGAGAAAAGGGAAACAAGGTGAGCCTCACGTAATCTGAGTTCACTCCAATTGGAGTGTAAGTGTCTCTTATTTCGAGGAAATTATGGATATGAACTTGTGGATCCTCGTGCGATAACCCAGTGAACTGTCCATTGGTGTGCAACAGTTTCATCATACTCTGCTTCAGTTCAAATCTTCCACCAACTTCAGGTTTATGAATGCATGAAGTAACACTGGTGGTACGTGGAATTGCCACGTCTCTCACTTTCATTTCAACCATCACTAGAGGTTTTTCTTGTTCAACTCTTGCTACAGGAGTTACTGGTTCAATAGAAACAAGAGGGACTGGGTAAGTGAGTCGTCTTTTCCTTCTCCGGTAATGAACAAATCTTTCCAATTCAGCTAGAGGATCCACCAAGTCTTGTTCGTCTTCCAGTTTGATAATTCAACACAACATGTGAAATGAATAGCTAATATCATATTGTCAACACTTGCTTTCTAACTTCATTAATTAGACAAATCAAATACTTTCTAATTCTAAAGTCCCCAACAACAGCGCCAAAAACTTGTTGCGCCCAATCACATACGCAACTGTACGGGGTCGTTCAAGTATTAAAGTGGATTTTTTTAAGAGTCATGTATCATACCCACATGGACTTTAGATTAGATTTATTCGATCTTTCCAATACTTTAGATTCGAAACAAATGTTATCAAGAACAATGGAGTGAGTATTTCTATAATCTAAAATCTAATTAAAAACTTAACTAATGTGATTCAATTTCAAAAGGGTTTGAACAATGATTGGGTAAAGTCCAAGGCTGCAGCCTAAACCCCAACTCTTTTACACCAAGTTAAGGGTTTAAAAAGTATGTATCAATTCTTTTTCATTCATTTACACTTCAAGTCATTAGAGAAATGTTCTAAGAGGAGAAAATCTAAGGTTTCGAGAGTTCTTTGAGTTTCATCGATTTGCCAAGAACTTTATTTTTCTAGGTATGTAAGACTACTCATAGTGATTGACTGAGTTTTTTCTCAAGCCCTACATCTATTTTCTATTAGTAAAGAATAATTTAGGGTTACATCCTTAGTTTTGATCATTCTTGAGATGAGTTTCGTTGTTGACTTCTGAATTTTATATCCCGATTATTGAGTTTTTATATCTTGTATTAAGATTCTTGAGTTGATTATTCATATCTATTTTCCAGTATGAATCTATTGTTGAGTTATTATTGAGTTATTACTGAGTTAGTATTGAATATCCTTTTAAGTAAACATTTTTGTCTTAAACTGGTTTTCTGATAAAGAAAAGATAAGTTTTGATAAAGAGTCTTAAACTTGATTTGAGTAAAAGAATAAGGGAACTAAGGCCTCATTTGTATTGGAAATCTTATGGAAAATACCTTCATAATGAACACTTGTACGGAACTCACCCAAGCTTGTAATTCACCACAAACTTTTATAGAAAATTCTCATAGCTTGAGGCGTGTAGAAAGACACTGTCCTTAAGGATATTTCACCCAATATAGGTGTATCCCCCTGTCTTCAACAAGCTCTTCTAGTGTAAAACTAGGAGCCAAAAACTAACAAAGATTCAATAGAAAGAAAACCAAGTATAACAATATATTAAAATAAGAATTGTTATCTTCTCTCCCACACCACAAGTATACGACTTAGATTAATATAGAAAAATCAGTAACCTCTCTAATGTATCAATGGTTGAAATAGTAAAAAAACCCCATAAAGACATTGAATACTATCGATGAATTGAAGGCAATTCATTTCATCCAAGAGCCATTGGCAATAACCATATTATGACAGAAAATAATAGCTAATTAAAGGATAATAATAATGGCAACAAAATAATATTTATCGAGAGAAATACTTAGCACATAAAATAATATTCTCTTTCAAGTATAATAGGAGATAAAATAATTCCTTTTGAGATATTAGAATCATTTTTCCAACAATCCCCTACATATCTCAAAAAGAATTTTAAAGAATAAAATGAAATGAGATGTTTTGCTGGGTTGTCACATATGAGTACAATCCATCGAATCTGGTGCTCATAGACTATGAACCAGAAATGAGATGTTTTGCTGGGTTGGAATAAAACATTGATTTTATTCCAATTGGATTACATACTAAGAGTTGTCTTAACCACTTAGTTTCATCACCTATCAACTCCACAAAATTAACTTTATTTAGTTGTTTTTTCATGTTATGGCACCACACACCAATCATAGTTCATATTCCAAAATTAACACGTCAAGAAATAATATAATTTTCAACAAGAGCATGAGGAATATAGTCAGTTTTAAAAAATCTCAACAATAAATTATTATAGTTTACCACTATAATAGTGCATTCAATCACATCACTATTGATTACTACAAATATGTATATGCAATATTTATTAGCATACAATCAAAAACCTTAAATTCTAGTTTTTTTCTTTCGTAGGATTATGTAGCACAACCTTAGCAAGATACCCCTACACTTTCATATATTTCATAATAGAGGGAAACTTTTTCAATGTTCATAAAGTTTTCAATTTTTTATGCCACAATAAAATATTAAAATATACCAAAATAGTCAATATTTATTTCTCAACAAAAATCAGACTTTTTTCAAGTGAAAAACACATATATAGACATGTATAGTCTAAAAATATCTCTTTCACATAGTTAGACTTTAAGTTGCAGTATTAATGTTCAATTAAGAGTTTACAAAAACAATCATTTCATTAGTTGGTGATTCAAGAGGACAATGTACTATTTCTCTCTCTCTCTCTCTCTCTCTATATATATATATATATATATATATATATATATACTAGTTTTTTGACATGTGCATTGCACATGTTTATCAATTCCAAAAATATATGTTATAGTAAATAATATTGCTTATTTAATCGAAGATTTGAATAATAAGACTAGCAAAAAATAATATTGCAGATTCTTTTGTGAATGTTCAATGTGGATCGTCATATATATCTCTTATTGACGCAAACCTATGAAATGGTCAATGATTTTTTTTCGTTAAATGCAATAATGTATATATTTATTTCAACTTGATGAGGTTCAATCATGTAATTAGTCTTATCTCACTAATATTACCTTATAGAAAATATTTTCTTTGTATTTTTTTTTTCATCTAGCAGATGTGCTTTGCATGTGTATTCCACGTTAAATTGCTTAAATGTCATAGGAACAGGTGAAGAGAACAACTACATTTTATATATTCACATATTTTCATATTTGTTTTGGGTTTTTTACTCAAAATATTTTAAAATAATATATTTTGAAGTTAGAAGATCTTGTTTAGTTGATAATATATTTGTGACATATATAATACTTTAATTTATATAAAAATACCTACCCAAATATAAATATATAAACTATTAAATAAATTATAATAATTAAACTAATACAAACTTCAATTGGCGTTATTACAAGTCATAGAAACTTTATTCGTCTAAAATAATGAAATATTAAGAAATAGTAAATAAGTAAATCAAAAGGACAATGTGTATATAGTACTCCCTCCGTTCCATTTTATGTCTCACCATTTCCTTTTTGGTTAGTCCCAAAAAGAATGTCACATTTCCTTATATGGTAATTATTTGAAGGTACAATTCCTCTTTTACCCTTGTTGGTCCCACTTAATTTTAAAGATAGTACTCCTATTTTTTTTTTATAAAAGGTCATCAATAATTAATTGTACCTGCAATTTCTCTTTTCTATAATAAAATGTTGTAGCTTTTTGTTGTACTAGTTTTGACGCACGTGCATTGTACGTGAATATCAAACCATGTACCACACTATTTTTTAAAATAACGTGAATATTATTAAAAAAAAAAAGTCACTCTTAAAATCTCTTAGTTACACCTCTTAAATATATTTCTCCTCCCTTCTCTATAGTGCATGACTTTGTTATTATTTTATTGTTGGGGTTGTTACTTTTAATATAATATAATATTATACAAATATTATTATAAAATATAAAAGATATACTAAATTTGATGTTTTTTAGTTGGAGTATTAGATTAATTCAACATTCATGTTCGGGAGTGTTCTAATTTCACTGACCTTTGATATTGTCAACGTCGGTAAATTAATCTTGAGGTTTTAAGAAAAGAAGAATAGAAAACATAAAAAAAAACATAGTTTAAAAAATGTGAGGAAACCCCTCCATTTATAGATAAAACATGTAGAATTAGTATGTGCATATTGTTCCTTCTCATAAAAATATAGAAGATACAGTAAATAGGTTGTTTTAAGAAGAAGAAGAATGAATATTTTCTAAAAAAATGTGGCTTAAAAATTTGAAGAAGCCCCTCTTTTAATAGACAACAAAGGGTAGTGTATGAAAAACGTCTTATTGTGGCTTATCAAAAAGATGTCACAAACTTTTAGAAAACTGACAACCCTTTAGAAAGGTCACAACTCGTCGGAAGAGTCATGACTCTTCGGAAAAGTCACAATTCTTCGAAAAGTCACAACCCTATAGAAAAGTTACAACCCTTCAGAAAGGTCACAACTTATCGGAAAAGTTATAACTCTTAGAAAATGTCACAATCATTCAATGTGAAAAGGTGTCTGTCTTGAATATAATATAGTATAATACACATAAATAAATATAATACAATATAAAATATAGAAGATATACTAAATTTGGTGTTTTAAGTTAGGTAGTGTAGATAGATAAAAAAAGATAGATATAGATTGGTCAAATTCTAATTGGATATGAAATTTTAAAAAATAAAGAGGACTTTTAATTTAAGGATTATATGTAGAATATATAAAAATGTCTTTTAACTTTGTGGTTTTAAAGAAATCCCAAAGTCAAAAGGGAGCACAAGTAGTCCTCGGGTAAATGATCTGTTGTCACACATACTTGATAAAGTTGAGGGCTCTGATAATTTGCTAAAATGAATGAGATATGAGTTTTCATCACTGAACAGTATAGTGAATTCTCATGCTGATGCCATTAAAACACTAGAAGGTCAATTGAGTCTATTATTAACTCAATTGACATCCAAGACAGTGATGGAAGATAATGAAAAAGGGCTGTCTGTGGTTACCTGTAGTGGAAAGATGGCGAAAGGGAATGTGATGGAGGATGATGACCCTCGAACGCAGGACGAGAGCTAGGGTATAGAGGAATGAGAATTGCATAGTCCACAAAACCTTGCCTAAGAACCACAAGAGGATATAGAGCAACAAAGTCAAGTTCCAAAAGTCACGCATAAAATGCCTCCACCATTTCCTCAACGTTTGAAAAAGAGGAATGAAGATGAGTTTTTTTGTTAGTAATCAAGAACTTATCAATTAAACTTCCTCTATTAGAAGCATTGTTTGAAATGCCGGGATATGCCAAATTCATGAAAGAGCTGGTTACAAAGAAAAGGAGCTTGGAGTATGAAACAATTGAGGTGACCCATAGTTGCAGCGCAATTATGACAAATGAGTCAATCACTAAGAGAGAAGATCCTGGGGGATTCACAATCCCATGCACAATTGGCATGCTCCAATTCGCTAAATCTTTGTGTGATTTAGGAGCAGGCATTAACTTGATGCCCTATGCAAAATATAAGCAACTTGGTTTGGGTGAACCAAAGGCAACCACAATGAGACTCCTTATGGCTGATCGATCAATCAAGTACCCCGTAGGGATACTCTATGACATATTGGTAAAAGTAGATCGGTTCATCTTTCCGGTCGATTTTGTGATTCTGGATTGCGAGATAGATGCTGAAATCCCTAATATTTTGGGAAGGCCAATCTTAGCTACCGGGAGAGCATTGGTGGATGTTGAAAGTTGGAAATTAAAGTTCCGTATGAATGATGATGAGGTGACCTTCAATATCTGTAAATCCATGAAGCAACCAAGTAATATCCATGTGGTGTCCACAGAGGATGTTATAGATGAGGCAGTGGCAAGTGTCAGCCATTTAATGCACAAGAATGAACCCCTTGAATATGTACTTGCCAACTATGATGAATCCAAAGTTCAAGGATATGAGGAAGTGGTACCTACCTTATCAGGGTTAGAAGTATATTCAATGAATCCAATCAAGTTGGATATCGACCTGAAAAATAGGGAAAGTCATCCTGCAAAGCCATCAACAGAAGAACCACCAAGTTTGGAGTTAAAAGCCCTACCCTCTCATCTAACGTATGCCTTCTTAGGAGCCAATAGTACCTGACCAGTGATTATCGCAACTAATTTGCTTGAAGGGCAGGTAAAATTGCTCCTTGAAGTATTGCAGAAACATATAAAAGCTATTGGATGGACAGTAGCCGATATAGTAGGAATTCTTCTGGCATATGTACTCAAAAGATTCGGCTTGATAGTGAATGTAAACCTAGTGTGGAGCATTAGCGAAGATTGAACCCTCCAATACAGGAGGTGGTGAAAAAGGAGATCATCAAGTGGCTAGATGCTGGAGTGATCTACCCTATTGTAGATAGTAAGTGAGTAAGTCCGGTGCAATGCATACCCAAAAATGGAGGTATAACCGTAGTCCCAAATGTAAAAGGAGAACTTTTGCCAAAAAGACCAGTGACTGAGTGTAGAGTATGCATGGATTATCAGAAGCTTAAATCATGCACCAAAAATGACCACCTCCCAATGCCATTTATGGACGAGATGCTTGACTGGTTATCAGAACGGGGGTGGTAGTGCTCTTTAGATAGATATTCCGGTTACAATCAAATCTCTATTTCACCGGAGGACCAAGAGAAAACCAATTTTACCTGCCCTTATGGAACATTTGCATTCAAAAGGATGCCATTCGGGTTGTGTAAGGCCCCAACAACATTCCAGCGTTGCATGTTATCTATTTTTGCGGATATGATTGAAGACTCTATGGAGGTATTCATGGACGACATCTCAGTCGTAGGGGACACATTTAAGGAATGCTTAACACACTAAGGATAGGTACTGCAAAGTGCGTGGATACGAATCTGGTTCTCAATTGGGAAAAATGTCACTTTATGGTGAAAGAAGGTATTGTTCTTGGGCATAAGCTGTCGCAAAAGAGGCTGGAGGTTGACAAGGCAAAAATTGATATCATTGAGAGATTACCCCCACCAATTTCAGTGAAGGGTGTTCGTAGCTTCTTGGGTCATGCAGGTTTCTACAGAAGGTTCATTAAAGACTTCTCAAAGATTGCACACCCACTGTGCAAACTCCTAGAGAAGGAAGTGAAGTTCTATTTTGATGATGCTCGTATGGCTGCATTTAAGTGTTTGAAAAAAAATTTAATATCCACCCCAATTATTGTCAGTTCTGATTGGTCTGAATCTTTTGAAGTAATGTGTGATGCCAGTGGTATGGCATTGGGAGTAGTGTTTGGGCAAAAGCGAAACAAACTATTTTACCCAATTTATTACTCAATCAAAACTCTGAATAATGCCTAGCGAAATTATATAGTTACTGAACAAGAGTTGCTCGCAGTGGTCTATGCATTTGAAAGGTTTCGGGCATACCTGCTAGGCACCAAGGTAGTACACACTGATAATGTTGCACTCCGCTACTTAATGGAGATTGATAAGGTGGGTGCTACTATTACAAGGGTTCAATTTTTAGGTTAAACATCGAGAAGGCTTTGAAAATCAAGTGGCCGACCACTTGTCGAGGTTGGAAGAAAGGGATGATGTCTGGCGTGATGTCGACATAGACGACTCATTTCCCGACGAATAGGTGTTTTCTATATCTCTCAAACCTACGCCGTGGTATGCAGATTTCGCAAATTACATTGTGAGTGGATTGAAGCCAGATGAGCTGACCTTTTACCAATAAAAGAGATTCTTATTCGTCATTAAAAAGTACTTTTGGGATGAACCATACTTGTTTCGAGAATGTGCTGACCATGGTATTATGAGGTGTGTTCCAGAAGAAGAAGTAGTAGACATTCACCATGCTTGCCATGCATCTCCAGTAGGAGGTAAACATAGTGGTATTCACACTGTCGCTAAAGTCCTCCAAAGTGGTTATTACTGGCCGTCCTTACACAAGGATGCACATGGATTTGCAAAGAAATGCTCTCAATGTCAGCAGCAAGACGGTGTGTCTAGAAGACATGCGTTGCCTCTCACTCTAATTTTGGAAATCGAGTTATTCGATGTATGGGGGATTGATTTCATGGACCCATTTGTGAGCTCATTTGGAAATAAATACATCTTGGTGGCTGTAGATTATGTCTCCAAATGGGTAGAGGCCATCGCACTTCCAAACAACGAAAGGAGAAGTGTTGTTCAATTTAAAAAACGCTACATCTTCGCATGATTTGGCACTCCTAGGGAAATCGTTAGCGATGAGGGGTCTCAGTTTTGCAATAGGTGTTTTTCAATGACAATGAGCAAATATGGGGTGAAACACAAAGTAGCAACCCCATATCATCCCCAAACAAGTTGCCAAGTTGAGGTATCAAATCGGGAAATAAAAAGCATTCTGGCAAAGACAGTAAATGCCAATAGGACTGACCGGTCTAGGAAACTCGATGATGCACTATGGGCATACCACACTGCTTATAAAACACCTATAGGTATGTCTCTGAAACAACCCCAAAAAAATGCCCGAAAATGTGCTTCGGAAACACCTATAATTGTAATTTCCATATATCTCAAAATCCATGCATCATTTCAGAAATTCGACTTCATATTATTATTCAGGGGGTCAAATTGAGTGGGGAATGGGTCTAACCCGAATTTTAGAGCAACCGTATCAAAATTCAAAAATTGCAAAAAATGAGATTTGGAGGGTCAACTTTAAAGGGGCATATCTCTTAGCACACAAGGAACTGGAAGGGACACAACCTATTAAATTAATGCCCTTTCAGTTAGCTTTCCAACGCACGTGGTTTCACCTCATTCCGAGTTAGGATGAGGAAGTTATGACCATTTTCGAAAAACCTGTCTGTGCAGATTTGCATTTTCCAGTAAGCTGATTTTTTTTTTAAAGCCTTATTTTTTAGGGTAAGTGTTGGGGCGTTTTTTTTTATAAAAAGGGGATATGTCCCATACTTAGTCATATTTTTTTTCTAACTTCAAAACACTCAAAAACACTCTTTAAGTCCTCTCCAAAATTCCACAAAGATCTTTAACCAAATTCAAAGATCTCAAGCTCTAATTCCGGATTCAAGACTCAATCTCAAGCTTCAATTCTCCATTCCAATCTTCATCAAGGATTCTCCAAAGTTGAGGTATGTGGGTTTGATTGTGGAAACATTCCTTTCCACAAGTCCAACCATTTATCCTCTATTTTTACTTCAAGTTTATGGGTCCTTATGGTTATTTATGAACTCTTGAACTATGGAATTACTACTACACACCCCATTATTGTCTATTTTGCATATTATCATGAAATGAAATTATTATGTGATGTTTATGGTTTTCATGCTTCCATGATCAGATTATGAAGGTTGATATATATATATGTATGTTGTTGGTGGGCTGATTTATATGGATTTTGGAATTGGTTGGACTTAGTACTCTTGAAATGCATGATTTTATTTACATGAACAATAGCCCACCATGTGTTTGATAAAATGTCCATTTATAGAATTCTTAGGAAATGGAAGGTCCAATGTACGTCCTATGAGTCGGATGGTCATATAATCATTGAAATGATGACGAAATGGATACATGTATATGATTTTCTCGATATAAGTGTTGTGAGTCGACCAAGCCTAGCTCTGGGGGTTGTAGGCCCGGGTAATCGTATCGAGGGGTTGGTACCTTGGTTGCCTAGTACGGGGGGTAGTAGGCCTGTATAACCACATCGAGGGGTTTGTACTTTGGTCCCTAGCTCGGGGGGTGGTAGGCCCGGGTAACCACATTGAGGGGTTTGTACCTCTTTCGCCTCTCCAAGGGGGTGGTAGGCCTTGGAAATACTATATTGATGGTCACTCGCCACACATGTACTACGTCCCACTAAATATGATTTTTATGTAAGCATCATTATACATATTATCTCATCAATATGTTATCTATCGGGTATGATTATGCATGTTGCCTATGATGTCCATCTATTATTGCATTGCATTGCATCCCATATACTTAGTACATTCAAACGTACTAATGCATACTCTATGCCTACATGATGTCACCATGTAGGGACCGGAGCAACGCGTGACCATCCTCCCCCGCGCGGCTAATATGATTTTCTATCGAGGTTATTGGTGAGTCCTCCATTTCGGGGACGTTGCTTATGATCTTTTGCTATGTATAAGACTTTTCCTTTTTAGTTATGTTTTGACTATGAGGGTGAGCCCGGTAGTTTGTCTTGGCCCCCGCTAAGTACCCATGTTTAGAGGTGGTGTTGGACAAGTTGTGTATTATGCTTGAGCTTGACTCATCTATGGTATTTATGTATCATTTCTTTTTTTTTCTTGCTCCCTTAGTCCCGATTTCCCCCTTGATTATGCTTATCACTTATGGTCATTTTAATTTCTTCCGCGACCAAGGATGTGTAATGATACGCTATGAGGCTTGTTTGGGGTTCCTTCGGGTTCCCCATTCGCCGGTCACATCTAGGCCCTAGGCTTGGCTCATGACAAACTTGGTATCAGAATACTAGGTTGATAGATCCTCGGAGTCCAACACACCGCGTTGATTAGAGTCCGATTCATGGTTGTGTTATGCACCACAACTATGAGTAGGAGGCTATGAGACGTTTTAGGAAATGTTTCCCTTCTCCTTGTTCTAAGTCGTGCTATAGAGTTGAATTAAGTTCTTCCCTAACGGTTGTTCTTTGCTATGCTAGATCATGCCTAATACAAGAGGATGACGAGCCCGCGTACCCGAGGAGCAACCGACCAATGGGGATCTTCGGGATGCCTTTACTTTATTTGCACAAGCTATGGCTAATCAAGCCAACCATGGGGCCCAAGCCCCTCAGGCTCCTACCCCGGCATCTCGGGTGAGAGACTTCGTGCGGATGAATCCCTCGGAATTCTATGGGTCTTAGTTAGATGAAGACCCTCAAGAGTTCATTGATGAAGTCCACAAGATATTAGCTATCATGGGCATGAGGTCAGAAGGTAAGGCGGAGTTGGTGGTCTACCAACTAAAAGGGGTAGCCCAAATATGGTACAACCAATGGAAGGAAGAGAAGGGGGCAAACTATGTGGTGGTACCTTGGGAAGAGTTCAAAACGGCTTTCCTTAATCGATTCTTTCCTCTTGAGCTTAGGGAAGCCAAACTGGTGGAGTTCATGAATTTAAAACAAGGGTCTATGAGTGTGAGGGAGTATGCCCTCAAGTTTAACCAACTTTCAAGATATGCTCCACANAAGGGGAGGCCGGTTTCATCAAGGCCAAGGGTCTTCTCATGCGCCCCATAAGGGGTTTGCCAATGATGTTCCAAGGGCCCAAGGTGTTGGTGGTATGGGTCCTATTGATGTATGTCCGAAGTGTGGTAAGGGCCATGGTGGCCCGTGCTTGAGAAATACCGATCCTTGCTACAGTTGTGGGGAAATGGGGCACAAGGCAATGGATTGTCCTCGAAATCGTAACAAGGGTAAGGAGGTCCGTCCACAAGGTGCCAGTGTGGTTCCTTTGGGGAGAGGGGGCCGGCAAGATGGTGCCCTAAGGCACAATCGATTTTATGCTTTGCATGGGAGGCAAGGGATCGATGAAGTCCCCGACGTCGTTACCGGTATGTTGAAAATCTTTGACTTTGAATGTATATGCATTAATTGATCCGGGTGCCTCTCTTTCTTTTGTCACCCCCTTTGTTGCCAAAAAGTTTCATGTTGAGCCCGACTTGTTGCGTGAGTCATATAAGGTATCTACTCCTATTGGTGCATATATTGTTGCTAGGAAGGTCTATAGAAATTGTCCTATTTGCATCTTGCATAAAATATTGCCTTGTGATCTCGTTGAGTTGAACATGGTCGATTTTGATGTTGTTCTTGGGATGGATTGGTTGCATGCATACTATGCTTCCATTGATTTAGAACCCGTGCGGTCAAATTCCAATTCCCTAGTGAACCCATTCTTGAATGGGAAAGCCAAAATATGGTAGTCAAGGGTAGGTTCATCTCTTGCATTAAAGCCCGTAAGTTGATCTCTAAGGGGTGTCTCTATCACCTTGTGAGGGTTAGAGATGTGGAGTCCAAAACCCTTCTTATAGAGTCGGTTTCGGTCGTAAATGAATTCCTTGATGTCTTTCCTAATGACATTCCCGGTGTTCCTCCCGAAAGGGAAATAGATTTTGGCATAGGCCTCCTCCCCGATACTCAACCCATTTCTATTCCCCCTTACCGTATGGCCCCGGCGGAGTTAAAGGAGTTGAAGGAACAATTGAGGGACTTGTTGGAGAAGGGTTTCATTAGGCCTAGCCAATCACCATGGGGTGCAACGGTGTTGTTTGTGAAGAAGAAAGATGGGTCTCTTAGGATGTGTATTGATTACCATCAATAGGGTCACCGTCAAGAATAAATATCCTCTTCCTAGGATTGATGACTTGTGTGACCAATTGCAAGGGGCTAGCCACTTCTCTAAAATTGATCTTCGGTCCGGGTATCATCAAGTGAAGGTGAGGGAGTGTGACATTCCCAAAAACAGCCTTCCGGACTAGGTATGGGCATTATGAATTTGTGGTCATGTCCTTTGGGTTGACCAATGCACCGGCTATCTTCATGGACCTAATGAATAGGGTCTTTAAACCCTACCTTGATTCCTTTGTTGTGGTCTTCATTGATGATATTTTAATCTATTCGCATAGCGAGGAAGAACATATGGGTCACTTGAGGGTTGTGTTGCAAAGATTGAGAGAGGAGAAGTTGTATGCCAAGTATGAAAA
>NC_064292.1:28133160-28145206 GCF_019186545.1 Solanum stenotomum
AGATAAACTTGTGTTCGCTCCTATATTGTCACTACCGGATGGGCTTGAGGGATTTGTTGTATATTGTGATGCTTCTAGAGTTGGCTTGGGTTGTGTCCTAATGCAAAATGGTAAGGTGATAGCCTATGCTTCTAGCCAACTCAAAGTGCATGAAAAGAACTATCCTACGCATGATCTTGAATTAGCCGCGGTGGTGTTTGCTTTAAAGATTTGGCGTCATTACTTGTATGGGGTACATGTTGATGTGTTCACGGATCATAAGAGCCTCCAATATGTCTTCACCCAAAAACATCTCAACTTGAGACAAAGAAGGTGGCTAGAATTTCTTAAAGATTATGATATGAGTGTGCATTATCATCCCGGTAAAGCTAATGTGGTGGCGGATGCTTTGAGTAGGGTGTCTATGGGTAGCCTAGCTCATGTTGATATTGGTGATAGGGAAATGGCTAGGGAGGTGCATCGGTTGGCTAGGTTGGGGGTTAGGTTGAAAGAGGTTGGTAATGGTGGTGTGGTCGTTGTTGATGGTGCTAGGTCTTCCTTGGTTGATGAGGTGATAGCAAAACAAGATCTTGACTCTTCCTTGTTAGAATTGAAGGCCTTGGTGAAAGAGGGCAAGGTGGAAGTTTTCTCCCAAGGGGGAGATGGTGCCCTTAGGTACCAAGGTAGGTTGTGTGTGCCTTGTGTTGATGGTTTGAGGGAGAAAATTCTTGAGGAGGCTCATAATTCTTCCTACTCCATTCATCCCGATTCCACCAAAATGTATAGAGATTTGAGGGATGTGTATTTGTGGGGAGGCATGAAGAAGGACATTGCCAAATTCGTCTCCGGTTGTCTTAGTTGTCAACAAGTCAAGGCCAAACATCAAAGGCCGGGTGGTCTAACCCAAGACATAGAGATTCCTACTTGGAAGTGGGAAGAAATTAATATGGATTTTGTAGTTGGTTTACCCAAGACTAGAAAAGGTTTTGATTCTATTTGGGTGGTGGTTGATAGGATGACAAAATCGGCTCATTTTCTACCGGTAAAGACAACATATGGGGCGGAAGATTATGCAAGGTTATATATTCATGACTTGGTAAGGTTGCATGGGATTCCTCTATCCATCATATCGGACCGTGGTACTCAATTTACTTCACACTTTTGGAAGTCCTTTCAAAGGGGTCTAGGTACGAGAGTTAAGCTTACTACGGCCTTTCACCCGCAAACGGATGGACAAGCCGAAAGGACTATCCAAACACTTGAGGATATGCTTAGGGCTTGTGTATTGGAGCTTAAGGGTAGTTGGGATGATCATCTTCCATTGATTGAGTTTGCCTATAACAATAGCTATCATTCTAGCATCGATATGGCTACTTTTGAGGCTCTCTCTGGGAGGCGTTGTAGATCACCGGTTGGGTGGTTTGAGGTTGGTGAGGTGGCCTTGTTAGGACCAGATCTAGTTATGGAGGCTCTTGAGAAGGTTAGGATGATTAGAGAAAGGTTGAAGACGGCCCAAAGTCGCCAAAAGTCCTATGCCGATGTGAGGAGAAGGGCTCTTGAATTCCGAGTTGGTGATTGGGTCTATTTGAAGGTGTCACCCATGAAGGGTGTGGTTAATTTTGGTAAGAAGGGCAAGTTGAGCCCAAGATACGTGGGTCCTTATAAGGTAATGAGGAGAATTGGCAAGGTAGCTTATGAGTTGGAATTGCCTAGCGACATGGATTTGGTTCATCCGGTATTTCATATGTCTATGTTGAGGAAGTGTGTGGGTGATCCGAATGCCATTGTGTCTCTTGATGTTGTGGGTGTTGTTGAAGATTATTTGACCTATGAAGAGGTTCCGGTCCAGATTTTAGATAGACAAGTGAAGAGGTTGAGAAACAAAGATGTGGCTTCCGTTAAAGTCCTTTGGAGAAAACAACAAGTTGAAAGTGCTACTTGGGAGGCCGAAGCGGACATGCAAAGTCGATATCCTTATCTTTTTCACTCCACTCAAGCCTAAGGTATTGATCTAAGCCCTTTATAAAATCTCAGGTCTTAAGTTCAGCCCCCATGTCATTGCATACATTTATGTTTAAGTTGACAAGTTCATTGTGGTTTTACAACTATGTTGAGGTTTTTGAAATAAGGTGTAAGTGCATTGTTGCATCCTTATGTGGACTGATATTGCCATGTTTGTGTCCCTCATTTACGTTTCTTTAACATTCGGGGATGAATGTTCCCAAGGGGGAGATATTGAAACAACCCCAAAAAAATGCCCGAAAATGTGCTTCGAAAACACCAATAATTGTAATTTCCATATATCTCAAAATCCGTGCATGATTTCGGAAATTCGACTTCATATTATTATTCAGGGGGTCAAATTGAGTGGGGAATGGGTCTAACCCGAAATTTAGAGCAACCGTATCAAAATTCAAAAATCGCAAAAAATGCGATTTGGAGGGTCAATTTTAAAGGGGCATATCTCTTAGCACACAAGGAACTGGAAGGACCACAACCTATTAAATTAAAGCCCTTTGAGTTAGCTTTCCAACGCACCTAGTTTCACCACATTCCAAGTTAGGATGAGAGAGTTATGACCATTTTCGTAAAACCTGTCTGTGCAGATTTACAATTTCCAGTAAGCTGTTTTTTTTTAAAGCCTCATTTTTTAGGCTAAGTGCTGGGGCAGTTTTTTTTTTATAAAAAGGGGATATGTCCCATACTTGGTCATATTTTTTTTCTAACTTCAAAACACTCAAAAACACTCTCTAAGCCCTCTCCAAAATTCTACCAAGATCTTCAACCAAATTCAAAGATCTCAAGCTCTAATTCCGGATTCAAGACTCAATCTCAAACTTCAATTCTCCATTCCAATCTTCATCAAGGATTCTCCAGAGTTGAGGTATGTGGGTTTGATTGTGGAAACCTTCTTTTCCACAAGTCCAGTCATTTATCCTCTATTTTTACTTCAAGTTTATGGATCCTTATGGTTATTTATGAACTCTTGAACTATGGAATTACTACTACACACCCCATTATGGTCTATTTTGCATATTATCATGAAATGAAATTATTATGTGATGTTTATGGTTTTCATGCTTCCATGATCAAATTATGAAGGTTGATATATATATATGTATGTTGTTGGTGGGCTGATTTATATGGATTTTGGAATTGGTTGGACTTAGTACTCTTGAAATGCATGATTTTATTTACATGAACAATAGCCCACCATGTGTTTGATAAAATGCCCACTTGTAGAATTCTTAGGAAATGGAAGGTCCAATGTACGTCCTATGAGTCGGATGGTCATATAATCATTGAAATGATGATGAAATTGATACATGAATATGATTTCCTCTATATAAGTGTTGTGAGTCGACCAAGCCTAGCTCGGGGGGTTGTAGGCCCGGGTAACCGTATCGAGGGGTTGGTACCTTGGTTGCCTAGTACGGGGGGTAGTAGGCCCGTATAACCACATCGAGGGGTTTGTACTTTGGTCCCTAGCTCGGGGGGTGGTAGGCCCGGGTAACCACATTGAGGGGTTTGTACCTCTTTCGCCTCTCCAAGGGGGTGGTAGGCCTTGGAAATACTATATTGATGGTCACTCGCCACACATGCACTACGTCCCACTAAATATGATTTTTATGTAAGCATCATTATACATATTATCTCATCAATATGTTATCTATCAGGTATGATTATGCATTTTGCCTATGATATCCATCTATTATTGCATTGCATTGCATCCCATATACTTAGTACATTCAAACGTACTAATGCATACTCTATGCCTACATAATGTCACCATGTAGGGACCGGAGCACCGCGTGACCATGCACCCCCGCGTGGCTAATACGATTTTCTATCGAGGTTATTGGTGAGTCCTCCATTGCGGGGACGTTGCTTATGATCTTTTGCTATGTATAAGACTTTTCCTTTTTAGTTATGTTTTGACTATGAGGGTGAGCCCGGTTGTTTGTCTTGGCCCCCGCTAAAGTACCCATGTTTAGAGGTGGTGTTGGACAAGTTGTGTATTATGCTTCAGCTTGACTCATCTATGGTATTTATGTATCATTTCTTTTTTTTTCTTGCTCCCTTAGTCCCGATTTCCCCCTTGATTATGCTTATCGCTTATGGTCATTTTAATTGCTTCCGCGACCAAGGACGTGTAATGATACGCTATGAGGCTTGTTTGGGGTTCCTTCGGGTTCCCCATTCGCCGGTCACGTCTAGGCCCTAGGCTTGGGTCGGGACAAATGTAAATATCTTTCAGTGCAGGTTTCGACCCACAGGAACGTTGATTAAATAGGGTACACATCCTTCACCTCCGTATAGATGCGACTAAACTGCAAATATCTTTCACCGCAGGTATCCTCCGACTTGAACGTTGAATAGATAGGGTGCATATACTTCACTTTTGAATAGATACGACTTAAATGCAAATATCTTTCAACGCAATTTTCCACCTACTTGAACGTTGAATAGATAGGGTGCACATCCTTCACCTCCGAATAGATTCGTCCTACATGAAAAAATCTTTCAACCCTAGTTTCCACCGACATGAACGTTGAATAGATAGGGTGCACATCCATCACCTCTGAATAGATTCGACCTACATGCAAATATCTTTCAACCATACTTTCCACAGACTTGAACATTGATTATATAGGGTTCACATCTTTTACCTACGAATAGATACGACTTAAATGGAAATATCTTTCAATGTAAGTTTCCATCGACTTGAACGTTGAATAGATAGGGTGCACATCCTTCACTTAAGAATAGATTCGACATAGATGCAAATATCTTTCAACCCTAGTTTCCACGGACTTGAATGTTAAATAGATAGGGTGCACATCTTTCACGTTCGAATAAATTTGACCTACATGCAAATATCTTTCAACCCTAGTTTCCACCGAGTTGAACGTTGATTATATAGGGATCATATTCTTTACCTACGAATAGATACGACTTTAATGCAAATATCTTTCCAAGCAAGTTTCCACCGATTTGAACGTTGAATATATATGGTGCACATCCTTCACCTCCGAATAGATGTGACTTAAAAGTAAATATCTTTCAATACAAGTTTCCACCCACTTGAACGTTGAATAGATAGGCTGCATATATTTCACCTCCGAATAGATGCGACTTAAATGTAAATATCTTTCAATGCACCTTTCCACCGACTTGAACGTTGAATATATGGTGCACATCCTTCACCTTCTAATAGATGTGACTTAAATGTAAATAACTTTCAATGTAAGTTTCCACCCACTTGAACGTTGAATAGATAGGGTGCACATCCTTCACCTCAGTATAGAAGCGACTTAAATGCAAATATCTTTCAATGCATGTTCCATCGACTTGAACGTTAAATAGATAGGGTGTACATCCTTCACTTCCGTATAGATGCGACTGAAATAAAAATATCTTTCAATGCAAGTTTCCACCGACTTGAACGTTGAATATATAGGGTGCACTTCCTTCTCCTCCGTATAGATGCGACTTAAATATAAATATCTTTCAGTGTAGGTGTCCACCCATTGGAACGTTGAATATATAAGGTGACCTCCTTCACTTCTGTATAGATACGACTTAAATGTAAATATCTTTCAACGCAGGTTTCCACCCACGTGAACATTGAATAAATAGGCTGCATATATTTCACCTCCGAATAGATGCGACTTAATTGTAAATATCTTTCAATGCAAGTTTCAACCCACTTGAACGTTTAATAGATAAGGTGCACATCCTTCACCTCCGTATAGATGCGACTAAACTGCAAATATCTTTCAACGCAAGTTCCCACCGACTTAAACGTTGAATAGATAGGTGCACATACTTCACCTCCGAATAAATGCGACTTAAATGAAAATATCTTTCAATGCAAGTTTCCACCGACTTGAATGTTGAATATATAGAGTGCACATCCTTCACGTCTGAATTGATACGACTTAAATGCAAATATCTTTCATTCCAAGTTTCCACCGACTTGAACGTTGAATATATAGGTTTCAAATATTTCACCTCCGAATAGATGAGACTAAAATGCAAATATCTTTCAATGCCAGTTTCCATTGACTTGAACGTTGAATAGATAAGGTGCACATCCTTCACCTCCGAATAGATTCGACCTTAATGCATATATCTTTCAACCCTTGTTTCCATAGACTTGAACGTTGAATAGCTACGGTCCACATCCTTCACCTATGAATAGATTCGACCTACATGTATATAGCTTTCAACCCTAGTTTCCACCGACCTGAACGTTGATTATATAGGGTTCAAATCCTTCACCGCCGAATAGATGCGACTTAAATGCAAATATCATTAAATGCAAGTTTCCACGACCTGAACGTTGAAAATATAGGGGTCACATCCTTCACGTCCGAATTGATATGACTTAAATGCAAATATCTTTCACTTCAAGTTTCCACCGACTTGAACATTGAATATATAAGGTGCACATCCTACACCTCCGAATAGATGCGACTTAAATGTAAATATCTTTCAATGTAAGTTTTCACCTACTTGAACGTTGAATAGATAGGCTGCATATCCTTCACCTTCGAATGCACGACTTAAATGTAAAAATCTTTCAATTCAACTTTCGACCGACTTGAACGTTGAATAGATAAGGCGCACATACTTTACCTTCGAATAGATTCGACCTACATGCAAATATCTTTCAACCCTAGTTTCCACCAACTTGAACGTTGAATAGATAAAGTGCACATCCTTCACCTCCGAATAGATTCGACCTACATGTAAATATCTTTCAACACTAGTTTCCACCGACTTAAATGTTGATTATATAGGGTTCACATTCTTGACCTACCAAAAAATGCGACTTATATGCCTATATCTTTCAATGCAAGTTTCCACCGACTTGAACGTTGAATATATACGGTGCGCATCTTTCACATCTGAATAGATGAGACTTAAATGCAAATATCTTTCAATGCAAGTTTCCATCGACTTGAACATTGAATAGATATGGTGCGCATCCTTCGCATCCGAATAGATTCGACCTACATGCAAATATCTTTCAAACCTAGTTTCCCCCAACTTGAACGTTGAATAGATAGGGTGCACATCCTTCACCTCCGAATAGATGAGACTTAAAAGCAAATATCAAACAATGCATGTTTCCAATGACTTGAACGTTGAATAAATAGGGTGCACATCTGTCACGTCCGAATTGATACGACTTAAATACAAATATCTTTCAATGCAAGTTTCCACCGAGTTGAAGGTTGAATATATAAGGTGCACATCCTTCACTTCCGAATAGATGCGACTTAAATATAAATATCTTTCAATGCATGTTTCCACCCACTTGAACGTTGAATAGATAGGATGCATATCCTTCACCTCTGAATAGATGCGACTTAAAGGTAAAAATCTTTCAATTCAACTTTCCACCGACTTTAACGTTGAATATATAGGGTGTATATCCTTTACCTTTGAATAGATGTGACCTAAATGTAAATAACTTTCAATGCAAGTTTCCACCCACTTGAACAGTGAATAGATAGGGTGCACATCCTTCACCTCCATATAGAAGCGACTTAAATGCAAATATCTTTTAGTGCAGGTTTCCACCGACTTGAACGTTGACTAGATAGGGTGCACATCCTTCACTTCCGGATAGATGCGTGTGAAATAGAAATATCTTTCAATGCAAGTTTCGACCGACTTGAATGTTGAATATATATGGTGCACATCCTTCACCTCCGAATAGATATGACTCAAAAGTAAATATCTTTCAATGCAAGTTTCCACCCACTTGAACGTTGAATAGATAGGCTGCATATATTTTACCTACAAATAGACGCGACTTAAATGTAAATATCTTTCAATGTAACTTTCCACCGACTTGAACGTTGAATATATACGCTGCACATCTTTCACCTTCGAATAGATATGACTAAAATGTAAATAATTTTCAATGAAAGCTTCCACCCACTTGAACGTTGAATAAATAGGTTGCACATCCTTCACCTCCCTATAGAAGCGACTTAAATGCAAATATTTTTCAATGCAGGTTTCCACCGACTTGAACGTTGAATAGATATGGTGCATATCCTTCACTTCCGTATCGATATGACTTAAATGTAAATATCTTTCGACGCAGGTTTCCACCCACTTGAACATTGAATAGATAGGCTGCATACATTTCACCTACGAATTGATGGGACTTAAATGTAAATATCTTTCAATGCAACTTTCCACCAACTTGGACGTTGAATATATACCGTGCACTTCCTTCTCCTCCGAATAGATGCGACTTAAATGCAAATATCTTTCAGTGCAGGTTTCCACCCACTAGAACGTTGAATAAATAGGGTGACATCCTTCACTTCCATATCGATACGACTTAAATGTAAATATCTTTCGACGCAGGTTTCCACCCACTTGAACATTGAATAGATAGACTGCATATATATATATTTTTTTTTTATTAGGCTGCATATATTTCAACTCCGAATTGATGGGACTTAAATATAAATATCTTTCAATGCAACTCTCCACCGACTTGAACGTTGAATATATACGGTGCACATCCTTCACCTTCGAATATATGTGACTTAATTGTAAATAACTTTCAATGCAAGTTTCCACCCACTTGAATGTTGAATAGATAGGGTGCACATCCTTCACCTTCGTATAAAAGCGAATGAAATGCAAATATCTTTCAATTCAGGTTGAGCGTTGAATAGATAGGATGCACTTCCTTCACTTCCGTATAGATACGACTGAAATAGAAATATCTTTCAATGCAAGTTTCCACCGACTTGAACGTTGAATAGATAGGGTGCACATCCTTCACCTCCATATAGATGCGACTAAACTGCAAATATCTTTCAACCCAAGTTTCCACCGACTTGAACTGTAAATAGATAGGGTGCACATACTTCACCTTCGAATAAATGTGACTTAAATGCAAATATCTTTCAACGCAATTTTCCACCTACTTGAACGTTGAATAGATAGGGTGCACATCCTTCACCTCCGAATAGATTCGACCTACATGCAAATATCTTTCAACCCTAGTTTCCACCGACATGAACGTTGAATAGATAGGGTGCATATCCTTCACCTCCGAATGGATTCGACCTACATGCAAATATCTTTCAACCCTACTTTCCACAGACTTGAACGTTGATTATATAGGGTTCACATCCTTTACCTCCTAATAGATGCGGTGTAAATGGAAATATCTTTCAATGCAAGTTTCCATGGAATGGAATGTTGAATAGATAGGGTGCACATCTTTCATCTTCGAATAGATGTGACTTTAGTGCAAAATATATTTCAACACGAGTTTCCACCAACTTGAACGTTGAATAGGGAGGGTTGAAATCCATCACCATCGAATAGATGCGACTTAAATGAAAATATCTTTCAACACAAGTTTCCACCGATTTGAACATTGAATAGATAGGGTGCACATCTTTCACCTACGAATAGATACGACTTAAATGCATATATCTTTCAACGCAAGTTTCCACCGACTTGAACGTTGTATATATAGGGTGCACATCCTTCACCTCCGAATAGATGCGACTTAAATGCAAAGATCTTTCAACGCAAGTTTCCATCGAATTGAACATTGAATTGATATGTTGCACATTCTTAACCTCCGAATAGATGCGACCTAAATGCATATATCTTTCAATTCAAGTTTCCACCGACTAGAACGTAGAATAGATAGGGTGCACATACTTCTACTCCGTATTGATGCGACTTAAATGTAAATATCTTTCAATGCTAGTCTCCACCAACTTGAACTTTAAATAAATACGGTGAACATCCTTCACCTTCGAATAGATACGACTTAAATGCATATTTCTTTCAACGCAGGTTTCCACCGACTGAAACATTGAATAGATAGGGTGCACATCCTTGACCTGCAAATAGATGCGACTTAAATATAAAAATCTTTCAACCCAAGTTTCCATCGACTTGAAATTTAGCTCCAAATAATAGCGACTTAATTGCAAATATCGTTCAATGTAGGTTAGCACCGACTTGAACATTGAATAGATAGGGTCACATCCTTTACCTCTGATTAGATGCTACTATAATGCAAATATATTTCAACGCAAGTTTCCACCGACTTGAACGTTGAATAGATTGGCTGAACATCCTTCTCCTCTGAATAGATGAGACTTAAATGCAAATATATTTCAACGCAAGTTTCCTTCAACTTGAACATTTCATAGATAGGGTGCACATTGTTCACCTCCAAATAGATGCAACTTGAAAGCAAATATCTTTCAACGCAAGTTTCGACCGAATTGAACGCTGAATATATAGGGTGCACATCCTTCACCTCCGAATAGATGTGACTTAAATGCAAAGATCTTTCAACGCAAGTTTCTACCGATTTGAACGTTGAATAGATAGGGTGCACATCTTTCACTTCCAAATAGATACGATTTAAATACAAATATCTTTCAATGTTATTCTTCGCCAACTTGGACTCTGAATAAATAGGGTGAACATCATTCACCTTCGAATAGATCCGACTTACATGCAAATTTCTTTCAACGAAGGTTTCCACCGAATTGAACGTTGAATAGATAGGGTGCACATCCTTGACCTCCGTAGATATTCGACTTAAATGCAAAAATCTTTCAACGCAAGTTTCCACCGACTTGAACGTTGAATAGATAGGGTGCACATCCTTCATCTTCGAATAGATGCGTCTTAAATGCAAATATCTTTCAATGAAATTTTCCATCGACTTGAACGTTGAATAGATAAGGTGCACATCCTTCACGTTCAAAAATATTCGACTGATGTGCCTATATCTTTCAACGCAGGTTTCCATCGACTTGAAATTCACCTCCGAATAGTAGCGACTTAAATTAAAATACATTTCAATGCACGTTTCCATCGACTCGAACATTGAATAGATAGAGTGCATATTCTCCACCTCCAAATTCATGCGACTTACATTGAAATAACTTTCAAGGCAATTTTTCATCAATTTGAACATTGAATAGATAGGGTGCACATTCTTCTCCTCCGAATAGATGCGACTTAAATGAAAATATCTTTCATCGCAAGTTTCCATCGAATTGAACGATGAATAGATAGGGTGCACATCCTTCACTTCCTAATAGATGCGACTTAATTGCAAATATCTTTCAACGCATGTTTCCGCCAACATGAATGTTGAATAGATAGGGTACATATCATTCACCTACGAATAGATGCGACTTAAATGCAAATATCTTTCAACGTAAGTTTCCAAAGACTTGAATATTGAATAAACAGGCTACACATCATTCACCTACGAATAGATGCGACTTAAATGCACATATTTTAAAACTCTAGTTTCCACCGAATTGAACATTGAGTAGATAGGGTGCACATCCTTGACCTGCGAATAGATGCTACTGAAATACTAATATCTTTCGACGCAAGTTTCCATCGACTTGAACGTCGAACAGATAGGGTGCACATCCTTCACCTTCGAATAGAGACCACCTAAATGTAAATATTTTTCAACGCAAGTTTACACCGACTTGAACGTCGAATAGATAGGGTGCAAATCTTTCACCTTCGAATAGATACGAATTAAATGTAAATATCTTTTAATGCAAGTTTCCACCGACTTGAATGTTGAATAAATAGGGTTTTCATCCTACACATCCGTATAGATGCGACTTAAATGCAAATATATTTCAACACATGTTTCCACCAACTTGAACGTTGAATAGATAGGGTGCAAATCCTTCACCTCCAAATAGATTCAACTTAAATGCAAATATCTTTCAACACAAGTTTCCACCGACTTAACGTTAAATAGATAGGGTGCACTTCTTTCACCTCCGAATAGATGCGACATAAATGCAAATATCTTTCATCGCAAGTTTCCGCCGACTTGAACATTGTAAAGATTGGATGCAAATCCTTAATCTCTGAATAGATGTGACTTACATGCAAAAATCATTCAACGCAAGTTTCCACCGAATTGAAATTCACCTCCGAATAGATGTGACTTAATTGCAAATATCTCTCAACGCAAGTTGTGATGAACTTGAATATTGAATAGATAGGGTGC
>NC_064292.1:28145306-28172988 GCF_019186545.1 Solanum stenotomum
ACATTAGTGAAATAAGCTTTAACCATGGAAGACAAGAGTGAAGAACATGCTTCAGCAATGAGAATGTACTCATAATGTTTGCTAGTTGTTCCTCCAGTATGCTTATAGAAGTCTCCTACTTTAATAATAGTACAACAACAAGAACATAGTATGCCTTCCTTCTTACTTTGTTTTTGGCCATTTACTTTCCTTTTTCTACTTTTTCCTACTCTTTTCCTCCTACCGTATTTCTCTTCTTACTTGAAACAGAAGAATCTTGATTATCCTCTAATGAAAATTGTTCATCTTTAGCATGTTGCTCTTTTTTGAATGGCAATTTCATTTCGTGCTTCTCCCCATTGAAGAATTATCAAGATTTGTGTCATCTTCAGTGAGATAGCCTCTTATGGGGTTAGCCAAAAACACTTCTTTAGCCTTTTTCTCAAGTAATTTTGCACCATATTGCAAGTCACCCATGTTATATGAAGATTCTGAACCCCAAGAACTAGAACTACTTCTCTGTTTTCTGGATCTTCCTACCATTTTTCAATCATAAAACAATCTCATTTATACTTTTTTTATTTTTTTTTCTTCCTATTTTTTAGAATGTAACAAATGGTGCTAAACTTATAAAAAGGTCAAATAATAGTTGTAAACATTTTTTTCTAGAATAAGAAATGCTTGCATAAAACATAGCAAATGAGTGATTTGTTACTCTATTCACAATGATTCTTGGTTTTTAATGCATTTTATGCTAAGTTTTTTGTGGAATGGTAACTGAAGAGGCTGATAGAGGGAGAGTAGATTTCCTTATCAAATGACATTATTACAAGTGTCAAGCTGGTTAATAATTTTAGGCAAATTTGGCATAGAAAGTTTAAATAACCTATAATTTCTAAAAATTTAATAGGTTTGATAAAATATATCAAATAATTAAATTGGTTACATGTGTTTCTCTATTTTGAATGAATTCACACATGACCACCAACTTTCCTAGTCTATTGCTTACTACTCACTACAACATTAAACCTATACTATAATCCATAACAAATCTCCTGCTTACTGCTCACAACAACATTAAATTTATACTATAGACAACAATATGTTAATGAAGCTGCCATTTGCTTTAAATGAATTCACACGCAACTACCAACTTTCTCGATCAGCCGCTTACTGTTCACAACAACATCTGACCTATACTATAATCAATTTTTGTGCTTGATCTCATGTCCTTCTATTCATCCATCTAATAATTATTCTATGCGATCACTATCAATTTTTTGCCCACCATGAAAAAATGGCAGTAAGATCAAGAAAACAGAGAAGTAGTTCTAGTTCTTGGAGTTTAGAATCTTCATATAACATGAGTGACTTGCAACATAGTGCAAAATTACTTGAGAAAAAGGCTAAAGAAGAGTTTTTGGCTAACCCCATAAGAGGTTATCTCACTGAAGATGGCACAACTCTTGATAATTCTTCAATGGGGAGAAGCAGAAAACGAAATCGCTATTTGAAGAAAGAGCAAAATGCTAAAGATGAGCCATTTTCATTAGAGAATAATCAAGATTCTTCTGTTTCAAGTAAAAAGAGTAATACGCAGGGTAGGAGAAAAAGAGCAGAATAAAGTAGAAAAAGTAAAGTAAATGGCCAAAAATAGAGTAGATCAACATTACTTTCATGGATTTTAGATTGTGATGTAATTCAAGAAAATACAGAAGTTGTCATAGAAGAGGAGACAAGAAAGAAAATGAGGAAAATTAAGAAGGAAGGCATACTATGTTCTTGTTGCTGTACTATTTAAACGGTAGGAGACTTCTATAAGCATGCTGGAGGAACAACTAGCAAACATTATGAGTACATTCTCAATGCTGAAACAAGTTCTTCACTCTTGTCTTCCATGGTTAAAGCTTATTTCACTAATGTAGGGTTCGATGCTCCTACCTCCCATACTCATGGGTAGTCAATTCCATTGACTTCGAAGATTGGTGAGTCCTCATGTTTCAAGGACCGAGATACCTTTACTGCTTTATGATATTCCATTTTCAGAATTTGTCTGTGATGTATGGGTTACGTCCCAATTACATTCTTTATGATTTATTTGATGGCATGCTGAGACTTGTGTTAAACTTCCTCTTTGTCAAACTCTTCTGATATTGGAAATGCTATTATTTGAATTCTTTATCTCTATTATCTTGTATGATGTATGTTAAGTGGCTTGTGTAGGGCCTCTCGGTGTTCTATAAGACATATTACACCTAGGGTATACTTTGGATCGTTACAAATTTATCATATAAAAATTGATTTTTCTTATGATTAGTGTCAAATAATGTTATTTTGACGATTCAACATTATCAAATAATTCAATTCATGCTCATGATAAAAAAAAAGTTCAAGACATGGATACAACATTAATGTTTAAGGTTTTCAATGATTTCTAAATTTGTCAAGTATGAACAAATAGTTTGTGTATGGGATTGAGCATTTAGAAATCACCTATGTGACTGTTAAGTGTAAGCTGCTTCAGGGATATTGATAGTTAAGACTAATTCTCTAGGCACTCACGGTATTAGGAGGTTTTCAAGACAGAGACAAACTCAACCTTGAGAACCATAAACGGCTAAGGGTAAGTTGTGTGACTTGTATTGTCTAGTTAGACAACAAAGTTTGATAGTTCAAATACACCGCATCTATCGATAGATCAAGCGCATCCGGTATGAGTTCACTACGGAATGTTCAAAGGGAAACCTACTTATCAACATGCAATTAATCTTTATTGGTATCACACATTTGTCCATATTCCTTTTTTTTTTATAGTCATTCCCCATTCATATTGGGAATTTCTTAGTTTTAAAAAGTGTGAATGGGAAATGAAGTTTATTTTTAAAAGATTGTGATTTTTTTGATAAGGCACAATAAACACTTGTTCATACTATTCTTTTATCTATAATTATAGGGTTTCGTCTCATTTTTCAACTACAATTTTTCTGATTTTCTACTCTTTTTATTCTTCATAAAAAGTCAAGTGTGATTTGCATTTGTTGAGTGAGTAGTTCGCAGTTCAGCGGAATTTGAGGTATCACTATTGTGCTGAAGTAAATCGTTCTATCTTGGGGGATATATTCTATAACCTCGAGTGCTTGAGGGAAATAGTAGACATGACTTTTCATTTTTATTTTTGTCTATATTTTATTATTTCCTTAATAGTGCTTAATGTTCATATTTCATTGAGTACAAATTTGAGCCAAATATCAGGGAGAAGAAGAAAGAGAGAAAATCAAGATGAAAATGATGATGAAATGATAGAAGGTACTTTCAATGTCTTTCTCTCACCTTATGTATTTCTGTCACAGAATATATATATTTTCATATTCATAATTCAAAGGTAGATTGAAAGAAATATTGTGAAATATTGAAGACTAGGCTAACGGAAGAAACATTGAACATAACTTTAACTTATGATGTACCTTCTCGTCTTCAGTAATTGATTAACTAGGTGATGAGAAATTGTATCATTTCTTAGATAGAGGTTTAAGTTTCGCATCGTATTAGTTGTATCAGTTTTTTTAGATACACAAATATAATTTTTTTCTTATTCGTAGTTATAATTGACACTTCATTTTTTAAACTAATAATGCTTAATTTTTTTTGCAGTCCATTATATTGTATCACCCTAAACTAAATATACAGATATAATATGTATCAATTATTGTGATACATGTTCGAAATAGTATAACCCGTAAAATAAATAGACAAATACATTTACTAGAAAATGGGATCATATAATATCTAGGTATAAGTTGTGCATTTTTTTCTTCACAATTTAGGGGATCATATTGGATTTACTATAGGAATGAATAACAAAGTCATGCCAATTGAATTTTTTTAATTGATATATATATATATATATATATATATATATATATATATATATATCAATTAAAATGACAACATCGTGTTATCAAATATATAGGGGTGGTGTAATAATATGAAAAATTATTGGTCAAAAGTTAATATAAGGAAAGATGAAAGATAGAAGTAATTAATCTAATAACTATGGAATATATAATATTATAACTAAGAATGAAAAAGAGTGTGAATAACGTTTGCAATAATTAGTAATAACTACGAGAATTTATAATGTTATATCTAAAAATCTAATGTGCAATAGCTGAATTTCTAATAAATTTTATACTTACATAAGTAAATAGGACTTTTAATTAGTGTTACTCTTTTTTTATAGTTATTAGATTTTAATTTGGTGTTGGGAAAAATGTAAATGTTTATTCAATATTAGTAAATATAAAATTTATTTTGTAAATGATAAATTTTAAATGAATCATATATATTCACATATTTTCATATTTGTTATGAGTTTTATTTAAAAACAAACACAAAATATTTTGAAATAATATATTTTGAAGTGAGAAGATCTTGTTAACTTGATAATACATTAGTGACATATATAATACTTTAATTTAAATACAAATACCTACCCAAATATAAATATATATCATTCATTAATGAAAATATTTATCTCATAATAATTAGCTATAAATAATAAAAATTAAACTGATACAAACTTCAGTTGGAGTTATTACAAGTCATATAAACTTTTCTTCGCCTAAAATACTAAAGTATTAAGAAATAGTAAATAAGTGAAATAAAAGGGCAGTGTCCATATAGTAATTAATATTTTGAAGAAAACTTCCTGACAACATAAATCACATAAGTAGCATTGATAAATAAAGTCATTGTTTTGTCTTGAGCATCAAAAAAATAAATCATGACAATTCTCTAAATTTTGGGAAAAGATATTCAGAAGCATATATCTACATCACAAGAGAAATTGTTAACAAAAACAAATGAAATTAGACGACATCATGTTAACTTCATATATTGGAGCATTACATACTATTTTATATATTAAGCAAAAAAATATTATTATTATATCAACAAAATTATTTTCCTCAAGTACTCGGGGTTATGAAATATACCTTCTTATGATAGAACGATTTATTTCATCAGAATAGTGGTACATCATATTCCGCTAAACATCGAATTCACTCAATCATAATAAATCACACAATTTTTTAAAATGCAAGAAGAAGAAGACTAGAAGATTAAAAAAATTATGATTGAAAAATGAGAGGAAACCCCTCTATTTATAGTCAACAAAGGGTAGTATGAACAAGTGTTTTTTTGTGTCATATTTGAAAAGTCTTGACCTTTTCGAGAAGTCACAACCCTTTCAAAAATTCACAACTTATTGAAAAAGTCACGATTCTTTGGAAAAATTACAACACATCAAAAAATCACAACCCTTTGGACAACTTATCAGAAAAGTCATAACTCATCGAAAAAGTCACAACCTAAGTTAGGGATATTATAGTAATTTAACATTCAAGTTAGAGTTCATACTTTTATGGTAGTTTAAGTGACGACTTTTGGATCAGTCGTACCAGTGCATGTGAGATGGAGAGAAGCCATTCTGTTTGTTATGATTGAATTAAAAATTGCCTGGAACAGGTCTACTTTTTTGCAATCTAATGAGGAAACAATGGTATGGAAATAAAATTCCGTAGATGTATGCTTCAGTTGGAGAACCCAAATTAAGGTAAGTTTCTCACATTTTTGGACGTGTAAGCATGAATGAGTCTAATTTCTTTGACACAATTTGGTTTTTAAATTAGTAATATTGTGTTTCTTCTTTCATCTATCGCGCACTAAATTGTATTATATACATTTTTAACAAGTTTGTTCTAACATCATAAATTGCAGTTTTGATATAAGTTTGTTGAAGCTAGCTGCTGACTGTTTTTTATTTTATTTACCAGAAAATGGTAAAAAAAAATTGTTTTCTGCAAGTTCTACAGTAGTTGAGACATAAAAAAAATTCAAACTAGCATTGTGTATGAAGACTAAAAATGTAAATGTGCTCTATAAATTGAGACTGATGGAATAATATCTTTTTCTTTTTCTAATTTTGGAAAATTTATGGGATGAAATTATTGAGAAAATTGAGGCAGTATAGACTGTTCAAACAATGAAGAAAAACAAAAGAATTAGAGAAAATCTTAATTGAGCTTAAATAAAAAAATCATATAGGGAAGCCAATAAAATGAAACTTCAATATTATTTCCATCAATGAATAGATAAATGATATATATATATTTATAAATAAAAGATATATTATAGATAGTTAAGCGGAACTTACATTGTCTCTACTAGTACTAGAGATTACAGATAGATTCCCAAAACGGGGTAACTTATTACCTGTAGACCATACTACTAGTTTAGTGTATAGAGCTTCAACTTGGTCGGATTGGATGATGCTTGCTACTACAGCTTTAGGAGGAGTTAACAAAAAGTGTGGCATTTTGGTCATTGTTAGCTTGGAACCTAATCTTCAAAAAACGTTAGCTACTTTTTTTGGCTTGGCGAAAGCTAACTTCTTCATAGTTAACCTGCAAATTGCAGTTATACAATTATAAGTTGATTGATGATATTCTAAGTATTCTAAGATGTCAGACATGTCCGTTTCAGTTTCTAAGGGTAGGCGATTATGAGCATCGACCATAAGCTTCCATCTCTGTCATGATATTATTATGCCTGTAGCTCCTTTTGTAGAATTCCCTAATCAAGTTACCACATGCATCGCTTATGAGACCACAAGTTCGCATCTACTTTTGTTCTTAGAGAAGGAACCATCAATGTTTATTTTATATCAACCGTTCGGGGTCAGTAACCACTGAATATGAATGGTAGTGGAGGTGATATAGTGAATAGGGGTATGCGTATGCTGCATGTATTCCGTGGTTCTGTTACTTACTACAAATTCTGATGGAAAGTCCGAATCGTCATTATCGATAATATCATTCATGTTTAACAATATATGCCATAATGCAAAGGAAATCAATCTATCCAGTTGTAAGGGTAGTCACTGTCCGGAGGTTTCAAACTTTTGAGGGCATGTAACCTTAGTCATACTGGGGAGGTAACTGGGAAATATTAATGCCCAAGACTTACTAGAATTTTTGAGCTATGTTACATTTTATGAAGATGTGGATAATTGATTCGCTATTGAGGTGACATGTAGGACATAGAAGGTCAGTATCGATGCCAATGTGTTGAAGGTAAGTGCTAGTTGGGAGTCGATCTTGGGAACACAACCACATGAACATTTTTAGTTTATCAAAAGTGTTGAGTTTCCAGATCCCCAAGAGAACGGAAAGGAATTAACAAGGTGAGAAGCATTTTATTTTTTTCTTCAGAAGCTTTTAAGCCAAGGCCACCATTTTCTATAGGGGATTTTACTTTTTCCCAAGAAATGTAATGGAGCTTTTTCTTGTGGGAAGAAGATCCCCAAATGAAGTCCCATTGAATTTGGTCAATAGTGTTGCAAGTTTTTTTGGGGTTGTTAAATTGTTAGTATTTGAATATTTGACGATGCTCACAAACATGCAAGTTGGTCCCACAATTGATCACGTGTATGAAGTCAGTTGGTGAATAACGGTAAGGGTTGTCACTTCTGACACAATTGGTGGGCACAAGCAACAAGACAAGTGTACTCAACCTTTCAAGACCCGAGCCTACACCCTGGACGTGGCCGGCACTCAAGAACCATTGCTAGTCCCCAAGTGAATCCTCATCATGGTTGAGTACAAGCTGAAGACTAACTTAAGAATGCAAAATCTTAAAAACTGAATAAAATTCATGAAACTCAAATATAAAGCTTTAACTCAAAATAAAAATCTGAATAATATAATATATTCAACTCGCCCTAAAATAGGCAACTTAAGTCTTCAAAACATTTAACAAAATAAATTAACAGACTTCTGAAACTCTATTGTCTATCTATAAAGCCACTAACTGACAAGGATGGAAGTCTTGACAAGACCCATGACATCCTAACAATTGAAAAGTAAATAAAATCCTCCGGAAGCAAGGAGACTCAACATAGCTAACTCGAACTCCTTGTGGTATCAACGAAGCTCCTGTTAATGACCCTGAATATGCATCATGAAAGGGTGAGGGCCAAATGGCTCAGTACATGGAATGTACAAGCATGTAAGGGAAATTCTAAAGCATAACATAAGCTTGAACTTGATAAAAAGGAAACATACTTACCCCTACTCAAACTTACTCAAGTCAAGGAATACTCAAGGATACTTAAAACTACTCAACTCGAAATACTCAACTCATGATACTCACCTCAATATAATGCAATAATACACATGCAATATATGGAAAAATTTTAAAATAGTAGAAAGCAACTCAGTTTACTCATATAATAAAGCAATATAATACTGTGGGAGTTTATCTAACCGACAACCACCACTATGAGCTTAACTAATTGATACAACGTGTTGCCCACGCTACCAGAAATGTCCTATACTTTGTCTTCATATAGAACTCCTTAACTAAGTGAATCCACTAGTCTATGCTAAAAAGTATTAAGGAGTCTTCTAAACAGTATGACCCTTTCTATATATGTTAGCTACATGGTTTATGGAGACTTGAGTTATTATGAACTCGCATCCCCATATCGGTGCTCAATACAACTCCCAAAATATATACTCAACTCATATGTTTAAAAACATAACTCTTTCTCTGGTTTGAGATAATTGCTCAAATTACCCTCTTAAAAGAGGTATCTGCTCTTGAAAACTCTTTCTAAAAAACATATAAAAATCATATTTTAATATGATCATTGATGACTCGGGAAGTCATATTGCATAAGCATTAATGGTATATCTAGATACCATACTGCTTAAACATTGATGACATACTCGATTGTCATACTAATCATGTTTTAGAAACTCTTTCTCAAAACTCATCTTTTTCTTAAAACAGATAATACTCAAACTGCTCAAAACTCTTTCGAAAATGTCAGTTTCCTCTCATCTTAAATGTAAAAACATTTACTCTTGGGAACACTTAGTTACCATATATCATTTTAAAGAAAATGAACTCAACTCTACTATTAACTCTCTCTTGAATGTGAATTATGATTTCAAGAGTTATGGTTCATGATATGAAGGATCTCGATAACAATATAGCAATTCGATAACTAATAATAGAACTTTTAAAAGAAACACGAACTCACGAACTCAAAATAAACTTATCTCAAGAATAATCAAATCTAGGGAAAGTATCCTATATTACTCTTTTACTAATCTGAAAGTAGATCGATGTAAGGCATGAGGATGAACTAGTTCAACACTATGATAGCCTTACATAGTTGGAAGAACAAGGTTCTTGAAGAATATTGGAGAAGAACTTGATTAGAAGCCTTGAAACCCTAGTATAAAGGTAAATGATCAAGAAAACCTTTCTTGAGATTCTTGAATTAGTTTCTTGAAATCTTGAAGAAGAATCTTGAAAAATGATTGGAAGAATCTTGAAAAAGATTGAAAGAACCTTGAATGGAGTTTATACTTTGATTTTCCTTAGGGTTTTGTCTTAGTGTTTAATATATATATATTCAACTCTCCCCAAAATGGGCAACTTAAGTCTTTCAAACATTTAACAAAATAAATGAATAGACTTTTGATACTCTACTGTCTATCTATGAAGCCTCTAACTGACAAAGATAGATGTCGGGACAAGACACACGACATCCTAACAACTGAAAAGTAAATGAAATTCTCTGGAAGCAAGGAGGCTCACCATAGCTAACTCAATTTCCATATGGTATCAACGAAGCTCCTGTTGATGACCCTGAATACCTGTATCTGCATCATTAAAGGATGCAGGCCAAATGACTCACTACGTGGAATGTACGAGCATTTAAGGGGAATTCTAAAGCACAACATATGCTTGAACTTGATAAAAATGAAACATACTTACCTCCACTAAAACTTACTCAACTCAAGGAATAATTAAGGATACTCAAAAGTACTCAAAGGTACTCAACTCGAATTACTCAACTCATGATACTCAAATCAATATAAAGCAACAATACACATGCAATATATGGAAATATTTTTAAATAGTAGAGAGCAACTCAGTTTACTCATACAATAAAGAAACATAATACTGTGGGAGTTTCTCTAACCGACAACCACCACTATGAGCCAATGTGATGATACACCGTCTTGCCCACACTGGCAGAATTGTCCTATACTTTACCGTCATATAGAAAACCTTAACTAAGTGGATCCACTAGTCTATGCTAAAAAGCATTAGGCAATCATCTAAAGAGTATGACCCTTTCTACCCATGTTGGCTACATGGTTTATGGAGACTTGAGTTATTATGAACTCACATCCCCATATCGGTGCTCAATACTACTCCCAAAATATACTCAGCTCATATGTTTAAAAGCATAACTCTATCTCTAGTTTGAGATAATTGCTCAAACTACCCTCTTAAAATAGGTAATTACTCTTAAAAATCTTTCTAAAAAACATATCAAAATCATATTTTAATATGATCATTGATGACTCGGGAAGTCATACTGCCTAAACATTGATGGTACATCTAGATACCATACTGCTTAAACATTGATGACATACTCGATTGTCATACTAATCATGTTTTAGAAACTCTTTGTCAAAATTCATCTTTTTCTTAAAAGAGATAGTACTCAAACTACTCAAAACTCTTTTGGAAATCTCAGTTTCCTGTCATCTTAAATGTAAACACATTAACTATTGGAAACACTTAGTTCCGATTTATCATTTTAAAGAAAATGAACTCAACTCTACTCTTTCTTAACTCAGTGCTCAAGTCTTTAAAACAAGTTTTAAAATAATTTGTAAATAGACTTCTTAAATAAGGTTCATGCTGAATTATGGACGTGAACGACTCAATTCAAGGTTTTCAATAACCATACATTGAACTCAATACTCAGAACTCAACAACTCAAAACTGAAGAACTTCAATGATACTACTTATTTCAAGAATGCTCAACTCAGAGGGTTCATGTGGAATTATGGCATCAACAACTCAACTCATGGACTTCAGGATACTACTAATCTCAAGAATGTTCAACTCATAGGTTTCATACAAAATTATGAGCAGGAAACAACACAACTCGAGGGTCTACATAACAAAATGGAATTCATGTATACGACTCTTTTCATTATCATACTTACTTCCTCAAAATGTAGCTCAAATCGATCGTTGATCTCAAAGGATTCACAATTGAACTCAAAGAATCTCTTGAACTCTATTCTTAACTCTCTATGGAATGTGAATTATGAATTCAAGAGTTATCGTTCATGATATGAAGTATCTCGATAAAATTATAGCAATTCGATAATTAAGAATATAACTTTTAAAAGAAACACGAACTCAAGAACTCAAAATGAACTTATCTCAACAATAATCAAATCTAGGGAAAGTATCCTAGATTACTCTTTTATTGATGTGAAAGTAGATGTAGGGCATGAGGAAGAATTAGTTCAACACTATAATAGCCTTACATACTTGGAAGAACAAGGTTATCTTGGAGAAGAACTTGATTAGAAGCATTAAAACCCTAGCTTGAAGGTAAACGATCAAGAAAACCATTCTTGAGATTCTTGAATTAGTTTCTTGAAATCTTGAAGAACAACACTAAAAAAGGATTCGAAGAATCTTGAAAAAGATTGAAAGAATCTGGAATGGACTTTCTACTTTGATTTTTTCTTAGAGTTTTGTCTTAGGGTTTGAGATAGAAGAGAATGATGGATGAAAAGATGAAAATCTGATCGTTTTGAGCCTTTTATTTGTCAAGAAATTTGTTTAGGGTTTTCTTGGATGTAAAAAAAAAACAACCCTTTTTAATGTTTTCCCGTCTGATAATTCGTAACAACACTGTATAGGTTACTAAAATAGTCATAACTATTTACTCAAAAATTGGATCGACGTGAAATTGGTGGCATTGGAAAGTAGATTCAATTATCTTTAATTGGATAGGTTAAGGCTCACGTAACTCTTTATATTCTAAGTGATATGGTTAGTTGAAGTTGACCCAAGTAGAATCTTACATCAAAACTTAATCGACAAGGAAACTTCAAGAACACTTATCAAGAACACATCAAGAACTTAAATCCTTAAATTTCAAGAACGAAATTACTCTGAATAAATCATGATTGGCGTGTGGGTGAAAGAATCCAACACTATGGAAGCCTACATACCTCAAAAAACTAGGTTGCTGGCAAAATCTTGAATTTCTTGACGAACGCTTGATAGTTTGAACTTTTTCCCCTCTTGAATGTTCTCTGTAAAACCCTAAACTCTTATGGGGATGAATGAAACTAATTCTAATAAGTTTAGAACCCTAAAACCTTATTAAAAATGCTTAAATCCGATTGAGTAAGGAAAAGACCAAAATACCCATCATATTTTCGGGTGACTTTCCTTAATTAGACAGCCCAACTTCAAACGGGCATATCTTCCTCATACGAACTTGAAATTTAGCAAACTAGGTGGAGTTGGAAAGATAATTCAAAGTCATTTCATTAGATATCTTGTAGCTTACCTAATTAATCCTGTACTAGGAGTTATGTTTGTTTTAAGTTGACCAAAAACTCATAACTTAAGCATAACTTGCAAAAATTCAAATTTTGCTATTTCCAATTTAGTTATTTTTTTTTAAACTCAAGGTGCTACATCTAGTGACCTTAACACTCAAGAAATTCTAAATTCCTCGATAAAATCCTTCTCACAACTTAGAATGGTTCGAGTCTTTACTCAATAAAATTCTGAGGTGTTACATAACCATTTAGAAAGCACTAGGTGGTATTGATCGAAGGATAATATATCTTCATTCACAGAAAACAACCTAGTCAAGAAATTCATAGAAAACAAAAAGTGTAAACTTTGTCTTTGAACAACTCAAGATTTCAGAACACACCTCAAGGGACCTTATAGTGTTATCAAGTGTGTCTTTTGATCGTTTGTTACGAAATGCTTCTGATGTGGTAAACTTGTAAGATTTGTTTCAAATGTATAAAGGAACACATTCAGTGTGTGATAAGTTAACACATGAACATAATTAGAGGTAATTGTGTGGTGTGTGATTAAAGTCTATATTAATTAGAGTTAGTTAATATAGTGGGCAATAGAGGTATTGTTTTGGCTCTTATTGTAATAGGGCTATTATAGGTCGTGAGACTAATAGTTTAATCTGAATATGTCCATTTGGAATCTCAATTCACTTGTTTCTTGAAAATAATGAAAACAATTAAAAATTCCTGTGTGACAGGTCGTTGTTTTTCTCCCTTGAGCTAAGGAGGTTTCCACGTAAAAACTCCCTGTTGTGTTTACTTTTTAGTTTAGTCTCTTCTATTACATTACCAGTGTATCATCAACCTGGTCCCTTATTACACAGTGGAATATCACATCTCATAAATTGGTATTAGAGCAGTACTTTCTATCTTATTAACATCAAGAAAGGATCCTGAAATGATGGCAGCCCCAACAAGCTTAGAAGAAGGATAGTCTACTACATGTCTCCCTCGTTTTAACAGACAGTAGTACAAGTAGTGGAAGACTAGAATGCATGATTATATCATAAAAGAGGACAGTGAACTATGGGACATAACTTTTGATGGACCTCATATTCCCACTAAGGATGTCAAAGAAAGAGAGTTAACTAGGGTGGTTCCTAAAACAAAAAGAGAATATGACGAAGCTGGAAGAAAGAAAATAAGAAAAGAACCATAAGACCAAGAAGCTACTGGTTTGTAGAATTGGTGTTGATGAATACAATAGGATCTCAACATATGAAACAACCAACGAGATCTGGGACTGTCTGAATAAAACCCATGAGGGTAACATGAAAGTGAAGGAATCAAAGGTGGACATGCTCACTACTCAATATGAAACCTTCAGCATGAAAGAAGGAGAGACCATTTCTTAGATGCACTCCAGATTCACTTCCATCACCAATGAGCTATGACGTCTTGGTGAAACTATTCATCCAGCAAGCAGGTTCGTATAATTCTTTGAGTCCTTCCCAAGTCATGGGAAAGAAAAATAAATGCTATCAGTGAAGCTAGGAACCTGAAGACTCTTATCATGGATGAGCTGATTGAGAATCTTTAAATATATGATTTGAACAAGCAACACAAAAATTCCAAAAAGGACTGAAGGAAAGGAATTCCGACAACGGTTTTTCGGTCAAGGTTCCTCCAATGTTCCTCCTAAATTCAACAAAGATACACTGTCTAACCCTAATCCTCAAGGAGGTAATAGTAGTGGATCTTCATTGCCTACGTCTAATTGCACTAAGTGTGGAAGGAAGCACAATGGTAAGTGTCTAGCCGGTAGGGATGGTTGTGGGAAAAGTTGTCACAAAATGACGGATTGTCCAATGCTTGTGGCTAAAGAAATAGAGGGCAAGAAAGCTACTCCTAGTGGTTCGGGATCCAATGCTCATAAGCAAAATCGATTTTATGCTCTCCAAACCTGAGGTGAACAAGAGGATTCTCCGAATGTGGTTACCGATATGTTGAAAGTTTTCTAGCCAGATGTATAAATTTTACTTGATCCCAGTGCTACTTTGTCTTTTGTGACACCATATGTGGCTATGAGGTTTGACGTGCTCCCCGATATGTTGTTAGAACTTTTTTTTTCTACTTCTGATGGTGATTCTCGGTACTCATACTTCCCACATGTTAACATGCACAACCCAAAACTGCACACACCCATCCATTTAACACATTCAGTTACCACTACAATCAGTTAAATACAAACAACCTCCACCATTGACAAGTACAAAACAAACCCACAATCCCACATAGAAATAATCACACAGTGTGGCTCATGACTTCACACAATAGACAATCAAATTCCATGAAACGAATAATTTTACTTATCAACAATCCCCAATCCTTCACTCTACTATGTTCATACAACCCCATTCTACCCAATGCCCACATAAGATCAAACAATTCGACAATTTCTACTCAAGACTTTGAAATACCCGTTAAAAAGCAGCATACACAAATTGCCCCCAGTACAAATCACATCCACAAGCCCCACAACACAGAAACATTAAACACCGTTGCTAAGCTTCAAGAACACCCCACTATTTTAAGAGAATATACAAAAATACATACCTTGAATCTTGTAGTCAAGTAGAATCGGTAGAGAAAAAGGTGGAATTGCCTTCGCGTTACGGATTGACGCTTGAAAAATTGCAAGGGGAGAAGGGGAGGAAGAAAATCAATATTTGGGGATAAAAGTGGCGATTTTTGGGACTGAAATTTAGGGTTAAAAGGGACTTGGGTTGGCTGTTTTAAAAGAAAATGGGTAAGACCCATCTTTTTTAATAAAGATTGAATGTACTTACCTGGTAGGGCGACGTGGCTTCATTACAGAGTGTTCTACCTCACCAAAAGAATTTAATTACCTAAGAAACAAAATTTTGGGCACCCCTCTGCGACTCACCTCCATTATGGAGATCCTTTAATTTTGACAAAAACTTTTTTATTCTCGTCGAATCCAAAATTGCTAGCCTACTCCGCGACACGTGCACGTTACAAAGTGTTCTGCCTCCCCCTGGAAAAATAATTCTTGGCGAGGCAAAATTGTCACATTTCTCTACGATGCGTTATGGGTCCCTATTCCTATTCCCTGCAAATTTTCAGCACAACAACAAGTAGTGTAAGGCCGATGGGTAGCCTCACATCCCGCGCCTTAGTTTTTGTCGTGGAACGACTCATTTTTGTTTTCTACTGTCCTGATATATTATATTTTTTATACTAATTCCTATGAATTGACATAACAAAAAGGAAAACCAGAAATCTTATCTATTACAATGGGTCACGGGTTGCATCCTGTGTAGCGCCTGATTTAACGTCGCAACATGACCCATCTCATGACTCACTCGTCATTCAAGTTGAGCGATTCTTGCTCATGATCAATGCCATTCCCGAAGTAGTATTTCAGTCTATCCCCATTTACAAGAAAGGTGAAGGTCTTATCCTTATTTCTTAGCTCCATAGTTCCATGTTGAGTCATTCTCACCAACCCAAACGGCCCACTCCACTTAGACCGAAGTTATCCAGTGAACAACTTCAATCTTGAATTGAATAGTAACACCAATTGGCATGGCTCGAAGGTGCGTGACACAATATGCTTGTCATGACACTTTTTAGTCTTCTCTTTGTATTGCTTGGCATTTTCTTATGCGTGGAGTCTGAACTCCTCTAGCTCTTGAAGCTGTGTTATTCTTTTCTTTCCCGCTAATTAAGGGTCTAAATTCAACTTCTTTATAGCCCAGTATGCATAATGCTCCAATTCCGCTAGAAGGTGACATGCTTTCCCAAACAATATTTGATAAGGAGAAGTCCCTATCGGTGTCTTGTATGTAGTCATGTAAGCCCACAAAGCATCATCTAACTTGTCAGCCTAATATTTCCTTTGTGCATTCACAGTTTTCTAAAAAATTATCTTGACTTCCCCATTGGACATTTCCACTTGACCGCTAGTTTGAGTATGATAGGTTGTGGCTACCTTGTGTTGCACTACATATTTAGCTAGCGAATTTTGCACGCGAAATATTTATGAAATGCTTACCTCTATCACTTATCATGACCCTTAGAGTTCCAAACCTGGTAAAGATGTGCTTCCTGATGAACTTTACCACAACCTTTGCATCATTAGTAGGTAAAGCAACAACCTCAACCCACTTGGACACATAGTCCACTGCCTCAAGTATGTACTGTTTACCATAGGACATTGAGAACGGTCCCACGAAGTCTATCCCCTATACATCAAAGATCTCTACTTCTCATGCCTTCTAGATATAGTGCCCATTCTTTGGCATTGATCACAACCCTTCACAAAAATCGCAGCATCTTTAAATAAAGTAGGCGAAAAGAAACCAGATTCCAATACCATATACATTGTGCGCTCACCTCTGTGGTGCCCACCATATGGAGAAGAGTGACAACGCTCCAGTAATTGCATCACCTCTTTTTCTTCTATACAGGTTTGGATCACCTGGTCAAGTCCCTCTTTTAATAAGAAAGGCCCATCCCACATATAGAACTAAGCCTCATGTTTCAGCTTTTGCTTATGATATGTTGAAGCCCCAAGAGGGTTCGTGAGGGTGCTCTGGGGGCCTCGAGTTATGTGCCCACTAATGAGGTTGTTGCTACTGTGATAGATGATGTGAGCACTACTGATGGTGCTGAGATGATAGATGGGGGCGCTACTGATGGCGTTCCCCATGATGTGAGCACTACTGATGGTGCATAGATGATAGATGGGAGCGCTACTGATGGCGTTCCCCATGTTGATCCAGTGGTCTCCGGGAAACCGGACCCACCTACATGTTGAGTTCTTCGGCTCATTTCCGCCATAGGTTTGCTTCACCTTCACCCTACTCTTTATTGCTTATTTTTATGTCTTTAAGAACAATAACATTTTATTTTGTTGGGGGTGGGGTAAACGGATTATGAGTGATAAGGTGAAGTCTGAGTAACCCAACACATAGTCCTCTCTGGGGTTTTCTTACATGTGTTCTTTCCCCCCAAGAGACTCTTTTTTTATTTCTGTTGAACCAACATGTGTTAGGATTGTATGTGTAGGAGCATGAGAATGAATAAAGCATGATGGCATGAGCATGAAAGAAGAAAATGATACCCATCCAAAAAACTGTGATATATGCTAAAATATGTAGGCTAGAATTAGTTAAATTTGTTGGCTCTGAATGTGACATGATAAGAACTGATGTGACCCCATGACTGAAACTAAAAACATGAACTGGGTAATCTAATAATCGGATAATGAAACAAGGTGCCAAGAGTTTGTGAGGATAGTTGAATGTTCAGACAATGTTGTGCTAATCTAGAACTTGCCCCGTTGGTTCTGCTAGGATAATCTAGGCTAGAAGTTGGGAAGTGATCATAGGTCATTGTTCAAATTAGTCCACCTAAGCCTAAAATGATCTAACCAAATGGTAGCATTGTTCCCTTTCGATCCAAATATTTGAGGCTGAGATTGACCATTTCTTTTAATTCACCTAACGCACCTTCCCTTAAAATATTGTCTTCGCCCCAGTCCCTCTTTCGACATGTGCACCTTGACTTAGGCTAAAAGCCTATGTTGAGGGTGGCTCAGTCAAAAGTGACCTTGATCTTGTCCATGGTCCGACATTGGACATTGTGCACCTCAACTAAGGAAAAATACATAAGTTGAGGGTGGCTATGAAAGAGGAAACCTAATGGAAAAAAAGGGTATGAAAAGAATTTAGTGTTAAAAAGAGAAAAAGAAAGAAAGAGGATGTGATTTTGTGCAAAAAAAGGCAAAAGAATGTGATAAGTGAAAGCGTGAAAAGAAAAAAAGAAAAAAAAAGAAAAAACATATAAAAAAATGTCACAAAGTCAAAAGTCGCATCCTTGGTTGAAAAGAGAAAGGGAGAGAAAAAGAGATGAAAAGTTGCCAAAAGTAGGTCAAGGAAGAGGTAAAAAGCCAATGTAATGTCAAAGAGGGCAAAAAGTCACTAAAAAGTACCCAAATGTACCACACCTGACCCTGAGCCTACGGTACAAGCTAAGAAAGTGCCTATAGTGATCCTAGCAACTAGTTTGGAGAGTGTAAGCGGTGAAAATAAGGGCAAACCTATGGTATTGAGCACTAACTATACTTGAAGTTACTTCTGAGCATAAGCGTTGAATGAATCCTTGTACTCAAAATAATATATATTGTGTGAAAAAGGATTTCGTTTAAAGTAAGGGCACTAGTTATATTGACGGAAAGTTGGTACCTCTGTGATTGTGAAAGAGTGTATGTTGTGAGTCTATTGGTCTATCTTTGTCATGTTTTTATTCGCATGAGTTAGCTTGTTGAGTCAAGAGAAATGATTTGCACTAGAAAAAATAATTGGGATAGAAAGCAATGTGATTGCTTGAGCTTGAATGTATGCTTCTACATAAGTGTCGTTTACAGTCTTAGTGGTGTCGCTTGAGGACAAACAACAAATTTAAGTTGAGGGTGTTGATATACCGTGAGTTTACGATATTTTTAATACATTTCACTTAAGGTTGTTGTGTGTCTAGAGACATTTTGTATTGGTATTAATGTGTTTTTATCATGATTGCAGGAAATAAGTTTAGACGTGGAAGTAGAAAGACACAGCTAAAGATTGTTGTAGAAAAGGGCACCTGCGGAGGTGACCTACGGACCGTAGGTCCAGTCACGATCCAAAGGTAGTAGGCGTATATAAGTAGGCATGGCTTGAAGAAAAATCAGGGAATTCTTTACTAAGTGTGGAACCACGACTACAAATGACGGACTGAAGGCCGACCTACGGACAGTCCTGCAGCTCCATCAAATGATTCAGAAAAGGGAGTTTCAATACGTGATTTCAAAAGTCTAACTATGAAACTACGGAGGAGGATCCACAGACCGTGGATCAAGTCATGGCCCGTACTGATGATCCGTCAAATTTCACTGAAAGGGGGAGATTTTGAGCTGTGGAAAATTGCATAAGTCCCAAACCACGGAAGGGACTTACGGACCATAGGTCAGTCCACGATCTGTAGGTCAGTATCGTAGATCGAAACCCTGTCTAGAAACTTTATTTCCTTATTTCATTTCCTTTTTATTTGGGACATGTTTTTCTATATATAAGGCATGTAAACCTCTTTTTGGGGGTTAGACACTAGTACTTTAGTTCTAGTTTTTGGGTTTGGAGATTAACTTGCAACTTTAGCAATTCTTGATTTCCTAAGTTGGTTTTGAAGATTTCTACTTTGAAGTTCAAGTTGAGATTCTGGGTTTCTTCTACTTATTACGTAAGTTCATGATTTCTTCATCTAAAAATATGAATTGTGTTCTTGCTATTATGGGTAACTAAATCCACGACTAGGGTTGTGGGAACAATGAGCGATTAACAAAGTATGAATAGTAACTAAGTAATTCTTGAATAGTGTTGTTGCATGCATTGATACTTCTTTCGTTTAAAAGTCTTTTTAGCGGTGGCCAACGTTAGAACTCACATTGTTGCTACTTGCAGGACCAAGGAGGTAGTTAATATGAAAAGAATTATTAACATAGATTTAGTGTGATACTATCTAATAGTCTAATGTCAATTGGTGTGAGGGTGAAAACTAAGTCATACATTGATGTGATGTCTAATATGAGGTAAAGGTAAGGATTAGTAAATTATACACACGTAGCCGGACCAAGGTGCGGGGTGAAATTCTCTAGTTGCCGAACCAAAATTAGAGATACCTAACTTATCACTTTGCATGTGATACACTAGGAAAGGATTACTATTCCTAGGATTACCACGTTATGAGCTTATGGGGAACACGTACACCCTAGTTTCTCTCTCTCATTGATAACAACAAAGTTTAAATCTTGCTCACTTCTTCTCTAAACAATAATCAATTATTTGTTTCACAAACCCCCACCCCCCTTTACTTACTTGTCTCGGAAATCTTGACTAAACGAATATAATCGTAGGTTAAGTTTAAGTCTAAACCATATTCCTCGTGGGATCGACCCAAACCTCCAAGTTGGGTTCTTTATTTGATAACGATCGGTTGTACTTCTTTAGTGAGGTGTAATTTGAGCGTATCAGCCCCCAACTTAAACTAATTAACCTCCAAACTGCCTCACCCATTGGACCCCGACCCACGGACCGTAGGTGGGTCTACGGACTGTACTCGTCCTTCGTGGGTGGTGGCCTGCAACTGTTCAAATGGGGACTTGACCCACGAGCCCTCTCCACGGGGCGTGGGTCAACCTATGGGGCGTGAGTCCCATCTAGAGGTGGCCCTTTTAGGGCAGTTTCTAGGGGCTGTTTTGGGTTCCCCTCAAGGACCCTTGGTTTGTCCTTGGGGGGTCGTACCTTGACGCCCTAGCCCTAAATCCTTCATTCTAAGTACGGGAAGTCGAATCTATGACTCTAACCCTCATATCAAACTCTAACACTCTCACATAAGGCTCTAATTTAGTCTACGAATATCCGGAATGTTACAATTCATGTCTATTTTCTAGTATGAATCTACTGTTGAGTTATTATTGAGTTATTAATGAGTTAGTATTGAATATCCTTTTAAGTAAACATTTTTGTCTTAAAATGATTTTCAGATAAAGAAAAGATGAGTTTTGATAAAGAGTCTTAAACTTGATTTGATTAGGGAACTAAGGCCTCATTTGTGATGGAAATCTTATGGAAAATACCTTCATAATGAACACTTGTACAAAATTCACCGAAACTTGTAATTCACCACAAACTCTTATAGAAAATTCTCATAGCTTGAGGCGTGTAGAAAGACACTATCCTTAAGGATATTTCACCCGGTATAGATGTATCCCGCAGGATTCAACAAGCTCTTCTAGTGTCAAAATAGGAGCCAAAAACAAACAAAGATTCAATAGAAAGAAAACCCATTATAACAATATATTAAAACAAGAATTGTTATCTTCTCTTCTCTCCCATACCACAAGTATACGACTTAGATTTATATAGGAAAATCGATAACCTCTCTAATGTATCAATGGTTGAAATAGTAAAAACCCCATAAAGGAACTGAATACTATCAATGAATTGAAGGCAATTCATTTCATCAAAGAGCCATTGACAACAACCATATTATGACAGCAAATAATAGCTAATTAAAGGATAATAATAATAATGGCAACAAAATATTATTTATGGAAAGAAAATACATAGGACATAAATTAATATTCTCTTTCAAGTATAATAGGAAATAAAATAATTCCTTTTGAGATATTAGAATCATTTATCCAACAATCCCCTACATATCTCCAAAAGAATTTTAAGGAATAAAATGAAATGAGATATTTTGTTGGGTTGTCACATATGAGAACAATGCATCGAATCTGGTGCTCATAGACTATGAACCAGAAATGAGATGGTTTGTTCGGTAGGAATAAAACATTGATTTTATTCCAATAGGAATACACACTAGGAGTTGTCTTAACCACTTAGTCTCATCACCAATCAACTCCACAAATTAACTTTATTTAGTTGTTTTTTCATGTTATGGCACCACACACCAATCATAGTTCATATTCCAAAATTAACACATCAAGAAACAATATAATTTTCAACAAGAACATGAAGAATATAGTCACTTTTAAAAAATCTCAGCAATAAATTATTATATTTTCCTGCTATAATAGTGTATTCAATCACATCACTATTGATTATTACAAATATGTATATGCAATATTTATTAGCATACAATCAAAAATCTTAAATTCTATTTTTTTTCTTTCGTAGGATTATGTAGCACAACCTTAGCAAGAAACCCCTACACTTTCATATATTTCATAATAGAGGGAAACTTTTTCAATGTTAATAAAGTTTTCAATTTTGTATGCCACAATAACATATTAGAATATACCAAAAGACTCAATATTTATTTCTCAACAAAAATCTTATACTTTTTTCAAGTGAAAAACACATATATAGACATATATAGGCTAGAAATATCGCTTTCATATAGTTAGACTTTAAGTTGCAGTACCAATGTTCAATCAAGAGTAAATAATATGAGCAATTAAGAATTTACAAAAACAATCATTTCATTAGTTGGTCATTCAAGAGGACAATGTACTATTTCTCTCTCTCTCTCTCTCTCTCTCTCTCTCTTTATATATATATATATATATATATATATATATATATATATATTTATATTACCTTAAACGTATGAACTCCTAACTTGAATGTTAAATTACTATAATATCCCTAACATAAGTTGTGACTTTTTCGATGAGTTGCGACTTTTCCGATAAGTTGTGACTTTTTTCAAAGGGTTGTGATTATTCTATGAGTTGTGACTTTTCCAAAGTGTTGTGACTTTTTCAATATGTTATGACTTTTCCAAAGGGTTGTGACTTCTCAAAAAGGTCATGACTTTTCATATAAGACAAAAAAAACACTTGTGCATACTACCATTTGTTGACTATAAATAGAGGGGTTTCCTCTCATTTTTCAACCACAATAATTTTAATCTTCTACTCTTCTTCTTCTTGCATTTTAAAATTTTTGTGTGATTTATTATGGTTGAGTGAGTTTAAAGTTTAGTGGAATATGAGGTACCATTATTCTGATGAAGTAAAACGTTCTATCGTAATAGGGTATACTTCATAACCTCGACTACTTGAAGAAACTAATTTTGATGATATAATAATTATTTTGTTGCTTAATATATAAGTTAGTATGTAATGCTCCAATATATGAAGTTAACATGATGTAGTCTAAATTTATTTGTTTTTGTTCACAATATCACTTATGATGTCGATATATGCTTTTGAATATCTTTTTCTAAAATTTTGAGAAATGTCATGATTTGTTTTTTTTATGCTCAAAAAAATAATAATTACTCTATTTATCAATGTTACTTGTGTGATTTTGATTGTCAGGAAGTTTCCTTCAAAATAGTTATAACTATATGAAAATTGCCTTTTTATTTTACTTATTTACAATTTCTGAATATCTAAGTATTTTAGACGAGGAAAAAGTTCATATGACTTGTAATAATACCAATTGAAGTTTGTTTCAGTTTAATTTTTATTATTTATGTAATATCTAATTTTTATGAGATAAATATTTTCATTAATGTAAATATGTATTTATATTTGGGTAGGTGTTGATAATTAAATTAAAGTATTATATATGTCAATAATATTATCAAGTTAACAACATCTTCTAACTTCAAAATATATTACTTTAAAATCATCCAAGTTCTTTTTTTAAAAATAAACTCATAACAAATGTGAAAATATGTGAATTTATGAATCATTTAAAATCTATCATTTGTAAAATAAAATTATATTTAGTAATTTGAATAAACATTTACATCTTTCCCTACACCAAATTAAAATCTAATAACTATAAAAAAAAATAGTAACGTTAAGTAAAAGTCCTATTTATTTATGTAAGTATAAAAATTATTAGAAATTCAGTTATTGAACATTAATTCTTTAGTTATAACATTATAAATTCTCTTAGTTATTACTAATTATTGCAAACGTTATTCACACTCTTTTACATTCTTAGTTATAATATTATGAATTCCATAATTATTACATTAATTATTTCTATCTTTCATATTTCTTTATATTAGCTTTTGACCAATAATTATTCATATTATTATACCACCCCTATATATGCGATAACACGGTGTTGATATTTTTTCCTTTAACGAATCATGCTTGGTTGAATAAATTGAAAATCACTTACAAGTATATGAACTATATCTTTATTAGATGTAAGATGAAAAGGTGATTATATATATGATTTCAGAGATACAATATATGCATTAATATTAATAATTTGCTTTTCTGGTAAAAAAAAAGAAATATTTCTTAGTTAACGTAGTTATTCTCTTTACATGTTGATATGACATCTAAAGAGTTTAACGGGGAATACACGTGTAAAGCATTTGGTTAGATGACAACAAAAATATACAACAAATATCGTCTATAAGGTAATATTAGTGAGATGCGACAAATTACATGATTGAACCTCATCAAATTGAAACACATATATACATTATTGCATTTAACTAATAATATTTTTTATTGACCATCTTCATTGGTTCGCGTGAATAAGAGATGTATATATGACAATCCACATTGAACATTCGCAAATGAATATGCAATATTATTTTGTACTAAGCTTATTACTCAAATCTTTACTTAAATAAGCATACTATTTAATACAACATATATTTTCTTAATTGGTAATCACGTGCAACGCACGTGTCAAAAAACTAGTATATATTAAATACACTAATTAAAATGTACAAATTTAATATATCACAATTCAAATGAATCAATAAAGTAAATACATGCACTAGCATTTTCATCTTGAATAATATTAACCACAAATAAACCATTTTTAACATAACATCATTTCTCATAATGACATTTGTTAACACATTATGAATTTAAATAAATCATTCATTAAATCTTTTCACAATTTCACAATAATCAACTTTGACTCATAAAATCCCAAGTACTAATCGAGCACAAATATTAAAATCATATATCACCTCAGATAGTGCCAATATATAGATGTGTAACATTTAAGAAGAATTTTTCATTCTAAGATTATCAAGTGGTTCTAGAGTCACCAACATATATAATTTTTTCTTCTTGTCCAATTTGGGTGTAGATAGAATAATTTTAGTTAGCACAAATATTCTTCAAAAACACCAAAGTCTAACACCGATCTCTCACTTTCACATATTAGGCATAATATTCGCTCGAAAGATAACCTACGGTATGAGTGTCTACAATCGTCGATAATATAGTAACCCAACTAAAGGTTGGAGTCGTGTCCCAAGGGAGTGGTTTTGAGATTTAATAGAAAAATAAAGTTTAGCTCTAATTAGTCATAGCTAAAGACATTAACGAGTAAAACCATAGTAAATTAAAGGGGGTGACACGAAAGTGTCAAATATCAATTGAGGGTTTTGTCACAAGTAATAAAAACAACAAAAATAACAATAAAATCATGTATGGGGAAAAGTACTTGGGGTGTGACCTCAATACAAGTTGAGATAAATTGTTGGGTACATGCTTTCGATAGGAATTTTTCAAGATAATAGTGACTAGGCTAAGCTTTAGATGGAAATAAGTTCCCTCTCGGGCAACTTACCCCGTTTCAAATGTGTTCCTATCGGACACCCATTTGCCGCATAAAGGCCAGCCTACACCTTACCCCACTCACTCTCTCGAGCTGAGTGTTAGGATATGGGACTAAGGCACACCCTCTCGAGCTGAACCTCATGTCGACCCACTTCTTAGGCTATCAGTCTAATGGTCTTGGTTTCACGACCTCTCTCTCGGGTAAGAGAAAAACACATGGGTGGTTTTGTATTTGCAACTACAAACCCATTAAATTAAACCACAACCACTAGGTGAAATCACCATTAAAATACATCTAACCTATCATCAAGCAAGACCCAACAACAATATCAATACATAATCGCTAAATCACACTCCAAGAATGGGGTTTTTTAGCCACACATCAAGAAATAATAAAATACACCTAAAATGATAATAAAATCAAATGGGTATAAGGAATTAAACCTTGATTTAAGTAAAGGAAGAAAAATGGAGAAGACCCACTTCCAACTTGGGGAAGATGAAATCCTTCTTTCTTTAAGTCTCCCACAAAACCCTCTCCAAACTTGAGATAAATATCCTGAAACATAATATTCTATCTAAAAATTATAATAATAATTCGACTCCCTAAAAATTAATAACAAGTTTAGTATTTATAGACTTTAGGAAATAGTGTTGGCGGATCATTCGGCGAGGTTAGTCAAAATCACCGATTAAATTGGCGATTCACTCTTTGGTGTAGTTCAGCGCCGTCTTGCACTATCCTTTAGCGTTGTCGTGCTCTGTTTCATTGGGCGGTATAGTACTGCTTCGTGGAACTGTTCAACGAAGCGTCGACTGCTCCTTTCATCGCCTTTTTGATCCTTTTCCTTCAGAGCTTCGTGTACTGGAACAAAGGGCATAGTGCGTCCCTTCGGCGCGTCGCCAAGTGTGCTTGGCGATACGCAGGCTTTAGCTTCTTCATTCTTTTCAGCCTTTTTGTTCCTTTTTTCGCCTAAGTGTCCATGCTTCCACCAAAACTTCAAATACCTAAAACTTAAGAGTTTTCATCAGGTATTGAGACGAAATAAGCATTTGAGGATACTGTTTTTATCAAAATAAAGCCCTAAATGAGTCCAATCTGTGGACTCATCAACTGTGATTGTGGTGTGTTGATTGGATCTGATACCGCATTCCGGTGTACTTATTGGGATCGATTGCCACGTTCCGGCATAATTATGGGATCGATTGCCATGTTTCGACATAAACATTGGATCGCGTACCACATTTTGATATGCTAACAGTTTGGGTTTGGGTTCCATGAGAGGACCAATGACTTGATATAAATGTATATTATTGAGTATGTCATAATCGATATTGTATATGTTTGGTATTTTGCATGTTTATAATGTGTTTTGACTAGCTTATGTTACACTTAGTGAGATAACCACGTGATCCTACCAATACACTGTTGTTGTGTACTAATACTGCACTTGCACTTTCTTTGTTAAGTATAGGGCATCTTCAAGTGGCTATTGACAGATCTCCTTTAGAAGAAGACCCTAAAATAGAATTAATTATATTCTCTATAGATAAAGTAAAAATAATTCAAGATAAGTTAGAATTATTATATAGTGAGGATCCTTTACAAGGATGGGAAAAACATAAAACAAAAGTAAAGTAAAAATTGAGCTAATTGATAATAACAGTATAATAACCCAAAAACCATTAAAGTACAATTTTAATGATTTAACTGAATTTAAGATACATATAGATGAATTACTAGAAAAAGGATATATACAAGAAAGCAATAGTAAACATACAAGCCCGGCATTTATCGTAAATAAACATAGTGAACAAAAAAGAGGAAAAAGTAGAATGGTTATTGATTATAGAAATTTAAATGCAAAAACTAAAACATATAATTATCCAATACCAAATAAAATACTAAAGATAAGACAAATACAAGGATATAATTATTTTAGCAAATTTGATTGTAAATCAGGATTTTATCACTTAAAACTAGAAGAAGAATCTAAAAAACTAACAGCATTCACTGTACCACAAGGATTTTATGAATGGAATGTATTACCATTTGGATATAAAAACGCACCAGGTAGATATCAACACTTTATGGACAATTACTTTAAACAAATAGAAAATT
>NC_064292.1:28173046-28195503 GCF_019186545.1 Solanum stenotomum
ATCAAGTGGTTCTAGAGTCACCAACATATATAATTTTTTCTTCTTGTCCAATTTGGGTGTAGATAGAATAATTTTAGTTAGCACAAATATTCTTCAAAAACACCAAAGTCTAACACCGATCTCTCACTTTCACATATTAGGCATAATATTCGCTCGAAAGATAACCTACGGTATGAGTGTCTACAATCGTCGATAATATAGTAACCCAACTAAAGGTTGGAGTCGTGTCCCAAGGGAGTGGTTTTGAGATTTAATAGAAAAATAAAGTTTAGCTCTAATTAGTCATAGCTAAAGACATTAACGAGTAAAACCATAGTAAATTAAAGGGGGTGACACGAAAGTGTCAAATATCAATTGAGGGTTTTGTCACAAGTAATAAAAACAACAAAAATAACAATAAAATCATGTATGGGGAAAAGTACTTAGGGTGTGACCTCAATACAAGTTGAGATAAATTGTTGGGTACATGCTTTCGATAGGAATTTTTCAAGATAATAGTGACTAGGCTAAGCTTTTGATGGAAATAAGTTCCCTCTCGGGCAACTTACCCCGTTTCAAATATGTTCCTCATGGACACCCATTTGCCGCATGAAGGCCAGCCTACACCTTACCCCACTCACTCTCTCGAGCTAAGTGTTAGGATATGGGACTAAGGCTCACCCTCTCGAGTTGAACCTCATGTCGACCCACTCCTTAGGCTATCAGTCTAATGGTCTTTGTTTCGCGACCTCTCTCTCGGGTAAGACAAAAACACATGGGTGGTTTTGTATTTGCAACTACAAACCCATTAAATTAAACCACAACCACTAGATGAAATCACCATTAAAATACATCTAACCTATCATCAAGCAAGACCCAACAACAATACCAATACATATTCGCTAAATCACACTCCAAGAATGGGGATTTTTAGCCACACATCAAGAAATAACAAAATACACCTAAAATTATAATAAAATCAAATGGGTATAAGGTGTTAAACCTTGATTTAAGCAAAGGAAGAAGAATGGAGAAGACCCACTTCCAACTTGGGGAAGATGAAATCCTTCTTTCTTCAAGTCTCCCACAAAACCCTCTCCAAACTTGAGAGAAATATCCTAAAAAATAATATTCTATCTAAAAATTATAATAATAATTCGACTCCCTAAAAATTAATAACAAGTTTAGTATTTATAGACTTCAGAAAATAGTGTTGGCGGATCTTTCAGCGAGGTTAGTTAGAATCGCCAATTAACTCGGCAATTCGCTCTTTGGTGTAGTTCATCGCCGTCTTGCATAACCCTTCAGCGTTGTCGTGCTCTATTTCATTGGGCGGTATAGTACTACTTCGTGGAACTATTCAACGAAGCGTCAACTGCTCATTTCATTACCTTTTTGATCCTTTTCCTTCAGGGCTTCACGTACTAGAACAAAGGGCAGAGTGCGTCCCTTTGGCGCGTCGCCAAGTGTGCTTGGCGATACACAGGCTTTAGCTTCTTCGTTCTTTTCAACCTTTTTGTTCCTTTTTATGCCTAAGTGTCCATGCTTCCACCAAAACTTCAAATACCTGAAACTTAAGAGTTTTCATCAGATATTGAGATGAAATAAGCATTTGAGGACACTATTTTAATCAAAATAAAGCCCTAAATGAGTCCAATCTGTGGACTCATCAACTGTGATTGGGGTGTTTTGATTGGATTTGATACCGCATTTCGGTGTACTTATTGGGATCGGTTGCCACGTTCCGGCATAATTATGGGATCAATTGTCATGTTTCGGCATAAACATTGGATCGCGTACCACGTTTCGATGTGCTATCAGTTTGGGTTTGGGTTCCATGAGAGGACCAATGACTTGATATAAATGTATATTATTGAGTATGTCATAATCGATATTGTATATGTTTGGTATTTTGCATGTTTATAATGTGTATTGACTAGCTTATGTTACACTTAGTGGGATAGCCACGTGATTCTACCAGTACACTGTTGTTGTGTACTAATACTGCACTTGCACTTTCTTTGTTAAGTACAGGGCATCTTCAAGTGGCTATTGACAGATCTCCTTTAGAAGATCAATGATCATCACTTTAATTCAAGGTTGAGCCAGTTCTTCCGGGCTGCCATGGGATCTCTTTCATCTATGTCCACCATTTTAGACTTAGACTTTCTAGTTAGTGGATTTTTTCATTAGTTTGGGGTTGTGACCATCTTGTTTAGACTTGTTGAACTTTAGATGTTTTGATACATTGACTTTCAGGTTCTAGGTGTATTTTTCCGCATTGTTAGTTGTTAGATCTTTTGTTTGATATTTATGGGAACTTTAGTTTTTAGATATTATTCCTATTTTCTTGTCCTTAAATGCTTTAGTTTTTGGTTTAGTTGCTTGGTTTGGGTTGTAGTAGTGGTTTCCCTACTAGAGGATTAGTGTGGGTGCCAATCACGATGGTTTGGGTCGTGACAAAGTTGGTATCAGAGCCTAAGTTCATTGATCTCGATGTACCAAAATGAGTCTAGTAGAGTCTTGTGGAATGGTATGGGGATGCCTTTACTTTTCTTCGAGAGGCTATAGGACTTTAGGAAATCCTTCTGTTTTCTCTTGGCTTCTTTCATGCTATAAGTTGATTCGAATTGGTATCTGGCGATTCGAATCGGTATCTAACCTCCTTCACTCTATTGTCCGTAGATGATTAACACTAGATTCAACGTTGTCAGGCCCGTAGCTCCCATTAATGCTCCAGCTGAGGAATCTACAGCGAGAGGCCGCGATCGAGGTAGGGGTAAAGGCCAAGGAAGAGTAGCGCCTACTACAGATGGGGTACCGGTCGAAATTACTCCCCAAAATGAGGCCCCTCCGTACATCATGGAGATATAGAAGAGGATATTGAGGTTGAAAATGTTGATGAGGTTGGACAAGAGGAAGAGGTGCAGGCTGAAACTACCGATGTTCCTCCCATAGACCTAGTCTTGGCTCGACAGATTATGTCATTCTTGAAAGGGTTGGTTGGTCCTGGAGTGCTTCCTTTTGTTCAAGAAACTCAAGATCTCGTTAATGCCCATATTTCTAGCACTACGCCCAAGGTGGGTGGAACGTGAGGTAATAATGCTTTCTCCCGTCCTTTGTTAGGTTTTGTTATGACCAGTAATGAGCATGAAATGTTGACTAAGTTTTTGAAGCACAAGCCCCCTGTGTTTTTTGGTTTTGATAATGAAGATGCTTATGAGTTTATCTTAGATTGCTATGACAGGCTTCATAAGTTTGGAATTGTCCATTAACATGGGGTTGTGTTTGTGTCCTTTCAACTTCAAGGTGAGGCTAAGGAGTGGTGGAGAGCCTATATGGAATGTAGATCTTCAACTTTTGCTCTGTTCCTAGAGAAATATGTGCCTAGAACTTTGAGGGATCACAAGAAGGATGAGTTCATGGCTTTGGATCAAGTTGGTATATATGTGGCTGCTTATGAGGCGAAGTTTCATGCTTTGTCAAGATATGCTACTCAATTGGTGACTGCTGAGGAAGAGAGAATCCAATTATTTATTATGGGAGTAAATTCTGAGTTGCAAGTATTAGTTTTTCATATGACTTCTATAGGGAGGAGCTTTAATGAGGTAAACATTATGTTAAGAAAGTGGAGGGGGTGAGGCGAGATGGTCAGGCTAAGGCATTGGCTAAAAGGGCCAAGAAGTTGGGTAACTTTCAAGGTTCTTATTCCAGAGGTTCAGGGAGGCCAACGCTTGTAGCCAAACCAATTCAGTCCGCTATGCCCACCTCTATAAGTAATTACTCGGGAACTCCACCTCATAATTTGATTCTGGATAGCCAGGGAGTCACACCTTCAATGGGCAGCAGGCCATCTTTTGATCATACATGTTACAACTGTGGTGAACCTGTGCATATGAGGAGATATTGTCCCCACCCACATGTGTTATATTTCGCACAGCAGTAGTCTATGGCAGTGGTGCCCGCGGGGAATGGTAGTAATGGTTGAGGGCATCCTCAAGATGGGTGAGGAGGTAATCAGTGGGGTCGTGAAGGTAGAGGAAATGGTAATACAGGCAGGGGTAATGTGCAACTAGGTAGGGAAGTGGCTCGTCAAGATGATATGGCTCAGTGTTATGCCATTCCGGGCAAGAATGAGGCAGAGGCATCTGACGCAGTGATCATATGTACTATTCTTGTCTGTGATCGGATGACTAATGTGTTATTTGATCCTGGTTCTACTTACTCATATGTATCCGTGCGATTTGCCTCAGAATTTGCTATGATTTGTGATATACTTGATGCCCCCATCCATGTTTCTACACTAGTTGGAGAGTCAGTCATAGTCACCCATGTNATTGAAGTAAATTCTGAGTTGCAAGTATTAGTTGTTCATATGACTTCTACAGGGAGGAGCTTTAATGAGGTAAACACTATGTTAAGAAAGTGGAGGGGGTGAGGCGAGACGGTCAGGCTAAGGCATTGGCTAAAAGGGCCAAGAAGTTGGGTAACTTTCAAGGTTCTTATTCCAGAGGTTCAGGGAGGCCAACGCTTGTAGCCAAACCAATTCAGTCCGCTATGCCCGCCTCTATAGGTAATTACTCGGGAACTCCACCTCATAATTTGATTCTGGATAGCTAGGGAGTCACACCTTCAATGGGCCGCAGGCCATCTTTTGATCATACATGTTACAACTGTGGTGAACCTGTGCATATGAGGAGATATTGTCCCCACCCACATGTGTTATATTTCGCACAGCAGTAGTCTATGGCAGTGGTGCCCGCGGGGAATGGTAGTAATGGTTGAGGGCATCCTCAAGATGGGTGAGGAGGTAATCAGTGGGGTCGTGAAGGTAGAGGAAATGGTAATACAGGCAGGGGTAATGTGCAACTAGGTAGGGAAGTGGCTCGTCAAGATGATATGGCTCAGTGTTATGCCATTCCGGGCAAGAATGAGGCAGAGGCATCTGACGCAGTGATCATATGTACTATTCTTGTCTGTGATCGGATGACTAATGTGTTATTTGATCCTGGTTCTACTTACTCATATGTATCCGTGCGATTTGCCTCAGAATTTGCTATGATTTGTGATATACTTGATGCCCCCATCCATGTTTCTACACTAGTTGGAGAGTCAGTCATAGTCACCCATGTATATCATGCTTGTCCTATTTTGTTTGTGGGTTTTTAGACTTTGGCTAATTTGGTAATTTTGGATATGACTAATTTTGATATATTCTTAGGCATGACTTGGTTGTAATACTGAGTCTGTAACTCTAGAAATTCCAGGAAGGGAAAAATTAGAGTGGGAAGAGGTGTACACACCTAAGCAAACTAAGATCATATCCTCCATTCAGGCTAGGAAATTTATAGGGCAGGGTTGTTTGGCTTATTAGGCTCATATTCGGGATGTTGAGGTTGAGACTCCATCTATTGAGTCTATTCATGTGGTCTCAGAATTTAGAAAAGTGTTTCCTAATAACTTGTCTGGTATGCCTCCGGATAGAGATATAGACTTCTGCATTGATTTAGAACCTGGTACTCTTCCCATTTCTACTCCATATCGCATGGCTCCGACAGAATTAAGAAAGCTTAAGGCTCAAATCCAAGAGCTTCTTGATAAGGGATTTATTCATCCTAGTGCTTCCCTATGGGGTTCTATAGTTTTGTTTGTTAAGAAAAAGAATGGTAGTATGAGAATGTGTATAGATTACTGGCAATTTAATAGGGTCACTATGAGAAACAAGTATCATTTGCCTCGAATTGATGATCTTTTTGACCAATTGCAAGGTGCATCAGTTTTCTCAAAGATTGATCTAAGGTCTGCCTACCATCAATTAAAAATTAGGCCTGAGGATGTGCCCAAGACGACGTTTAGGATTCGCTATGGGCACTATGAGTTTTTAGTTATGTCTTTTGGTTTGACTAATGGGCCTGCAGCTTTCATGAGTTTAATGAATAGGGTGTTCAAGACATTTCTTGATTCTTTCGTCATAGTCTTTATTGATGATATTTTGGACTATTCTAAAAATGAGGAAGAGCATGCCGACCATCTTCATATTGTTCTGGGTGTTGTTGGGAATCAAAAGTTGTATGCTAAATTTTTGAAGTGTGAATTTTAGTTGACTTCTGTTATATTTTTGGGGAATGTAATTTCAAAAAAAGGGCTAATGGTAGATCCTCAAAATATTGAGGCGATTAATAATTGGGTTCGGCCAAATTCGGTGACTAAAGCTAGGAGTTTTGTGGGGCTCACTTGCTACTATCATCGATTTGTGAAGAACTTTGCTTCTGCTTCAACTCACTTGACAAATTTGACCAAAAAGGAAATACCATTTAAATGGACTGAAAAATGTGAGGATAGCTTTCGAAAGCTCAAAACTCTTTTGACCACCGCACCAATTATAGCATTGCCGGTTGAAGGTACGAATTTTATTATTTATTGTGGTGCTTCACATTCTAGTTATGGTGTTGTGTTGATGCAGGATAAGAATGTTATAGCTTATGCATCACATCAATTAAAGGTGCATGAGAGGAATTATCCAACACATGATTTGGAGTTGGAAGCGGTGGTGTTTGCTCTTAAGATCTAGTGGCATTACCTCTATGGTGTTAAGTGTGAGGTATTTATTGATCATCGTAGTTTGTAGCATGTGTTCACTCAAAAAGATTTGAATTTGAGACGGCGAAGGTGGATGAAGTTACTTAAAGATTATGATGTCTCCATTCAATACCATCCACGTAAGGCTAATGTAGTGGTAGACGCTTTGATTTGAAAAATGGTGAGTATGGGTAGTTTAGCTTGCTTAAGTGTAATCAAGCGACCTTTGGCTAAGGAAATTCAGACCATAAAGTCTAAGTTCATGCAGTTGGGCATCTCGGAAAGAGGTGGGGTGTTAGGTAGCATTGAAGTAAAGGCCACATTCATTGTGGAGTTCAAGGACAAAGAGTTTGATGATGAGAATTTGGAGGAACTTAAAAAGAAGACTGCAATTGCTAAGGCAGAAGAGACCACTCTTGATGTGGAAGGTGTGCTGAGTTTTAAAGGAAGAATTTGTATTCCTCGAGTTGATGACTTGATTCAGAAATTGTTGGCAGAATATCCCTCTAAAAGTGAGTTGTGTGCCCAAAGTTTTGGAGGAAATTACATGATGAGTTTGGCACACAACTCACTTTTAGTCCAGCCTTCCATCCACAGAGAGACGGGCAGTCAGAGAGGGCTATTCAAGTGTTAGAAGACATTTTGAGGGCATGTGTGATTGATTTTGGAGGGCATTGGGATAAATTCCTACCTTTGTGTGAGTTATCCTATAATAATCGTTATCACTCCAGCATTGATATGGCACCATTTGAGGCACTCTATGGGAGGGGATTAGATCACCCATAGGTTGGTTTGAAGTTGGAGATGTGAAACCTTTGGGGTTGATTTAGTGAAGGATACTCAAGATAAGGTGAGGAGTATTCAAGCTAAGCTTTTAGCAGGCCAGAGTAGACAAAAGAAGTATACAGATCATAAGGTAAGAGACATGGTGTTCCAAACCGATGAGAATGTTCTTCTTAAGGTATCACCCATGAAAGGGGTAATGAGATTCGACAAGAAAGGTAAGCTAAGTCTACGATACATTGGTCCCTTTGAGGTTCTCGAATGCGTAGGACCGGTGGCGTATAGATAGGCTTTACCTTCTAATTTATCAGGAGTTCATCCGGTATTTCATGTATCCATGTTGAAGAGGTATCATGGTGATGCTAAGTGGGACTCAATTGTGTTAGACAAAGACCTTATATATGAGGAGGAACCGATTACAATTCTTGATCGTGATGTGCGTAAGTTGAGCACCAAGGAAATCAACTCCGTGAAAGTTCAATGGAAGCATTATCTAGTTGAGAAAGATACTTGGGAAACCGAGATGGACATGTGAGACAAGTATCCTCAATTGTTCGTCGATTCAGGTACTACTTCATCCATTATTTAGCCTGTTTTTCTTAAGATTGTCACTCGGGGACGAGTGATGGGTAAATTGGTATCTAATGTAATGATCGGGTTCCGTCGTTATAGAAAAGCCAACGGGGAAAAATTTTGGGACGTAAAACCTTTTCATTGTATCTTGAAATTTCTCAACCTAGTCCAGATTTGGATGAAATCGGAGTCCTTGAGGTGCAGGGAGATCTGGTAGCAATCGGATGATCTAATTATGATTTTGATTACATGAGTAGATAGATAAGTCCTTAAGGAATTCGTATGACTTTACGAAATTCAATTCGGATGAGTAGAATTCCCAGAATCGATCTTAGCATGAACGGTATTTTCTGAGCATCGCTGGTTAAAGGTGTGTTATGAAATGGTGGCCTTGGAATTATTAAAATAACTCACTGTATTGTGCAAGGCACTTTGGCGGTGGTTTTGGTCGCTCTAGCGGGGCCACTGTAGCGGGGTAAGGACCGCTGTGGCAGGCCAGATGCGACTTAAAGTCGTAAATAAACCCCAAAGTGACTTTATTCTGCACTTTTCGATTCTTATAGTTAAGGACCGAACCCAGTCGACTCTTGGCAGATTTCCACCATTCTTGAAGATAAAGGTAAGTTTTTCACTCCCCGAATCCGTTATTCGATCCGTAGAACAAAATAGAATGGGTAATTATCGATGGGGGAGGGTTTTGATCTAGATTCTATCGTGGAAACAACCCTAATTTGGATCATGGGATAATGGGTATGATCTAGGGTTGTTAGAATTGTTAGTAATCTGGGTAATTAGTGATTGTTTATTGATTTCCGTATTATATTGATTGTTTGTAGATCAAGAACAAGCGGAATGAATTCGAAAAGGCAAGGATCAAATATCTTAGGGTTTCAAGATTGTTTCGAGGTAGGTGATGGTTGTGATTCTATGATTGTGTGATGTATGTTTGTTCTTGCTTCATTATGATACATGTATGTATGCGAATGTTGCATTATTGATCACACTTGTTGTAAATGAGATAGATGAATAACTATATGCCATGAACCACTTCTTGATTGTATGATTATTGAGAATGTACTTGTGATTGTGATTGTGATTGTGGTGTGTTGATTGGATCCGATTATAGGGATCGGTTTCCACGTTCCGGCATAATTTTGGGATCGATTGTCACATTCCGGCATAAACATTGGATCGGGTACCACGTTACGGTATGCTAAAAGTTTGGGTTTGGGTTCCATGATCGGACCAATGACTTGTTATAAATGTTTATTGTTGAGAATGTGATAATTAATATTGTATATGTTCGATATTTTGCATGTTTATAATGTCTATTGACTTGCTTATATTACACTTAGTGGGATGGCTGCGTGATCCTACAAGTACATTGTGGTTGTGTACTGATACTGCACTTGCTCTTTCTTTGTTGAGTACAAGGCATCTTCAAGCGGCTATTGACAGACCTCGTTTAGAAGATTAATGATCATCGTTCGAATTCAAGGGTAAGCCAGTTCCTCCGGGCAGCCATGGGTTCTCTTTCGTCTATGTCCACCATTTCGGACTTAGACTTTCTAGTTAGTGGATCTTTTCATTAGTTTGGGGTTGTGACTCATCTTGTTTAGACTTGTTGAACTTTAGATGTTTTGGTACATTGACTTTCAAGTTCTAGGTGTATTTTCCCGCATTGTTAGTTGTTAGATCTTTTGTTTGAAGTTTATGGGAACTTCAGCTTTTAGATATTATTCATGTTTTCGTATCCTTAAATGCTTTAGTTTTTGGTTTGGATTGTAGTAGTGGTTCTCCCACCAGACGGTTAGCGTGGGTGCCAATCACGATGGTTTGGGTCGTGACATAAATTAATAAACAATTTATGCTGATAATGAAGAGAGTGGGAGAGAGAGGCATCATATAGAGAGAGAAAACATAATGATGTGTGAGCTTTACGGGGAAATAAATTAGCGTTAAAAAGAGTTTGGATAGAAATAAGACTCCCACATATATCTGACCGAATCAGATGTTTTTAGATCCATTAAGTGGTTTTTTTTATTAAAAAAAAACAAACGCACTTAACAGCCCAATGTTTGAATCATTTAGATTTAGACCTTCATTAAGTGGAAACAAATGAGGCCTTAATACCTTTTAGACTCTATTAAAATAATATTCTTTCCTTCATAAACAAATTCCCTTCTTCCTTGCTTCTCTTCTGGGCAAGTTTCAAGTTTCTTCTTCTCCTTTTCCAACCAAGTACCATTTTTTTTAATAAATAAGTTTTCATAATCGTTTACAAGTATTTATCTAATTCTTTTAATATATACAATATTCTTGGGTGAATTGATATTTATGAATAACTCTTATTTTCACAATTCCTTTGTTGTTAAATAAGTTGTTATTGTTTCTTGAGAAAAAATTCTTTGAGAAAACAAATAAATAATATTTTTTCTAGGGTGGCTTATAAACTTATTTTTGAAACAATTTTTTTGGAAGAAGTTATCTTTGGTTTGGATTATAACTTTTATTGATACAATGTTTAATTCTTAATTTTAAAATAAAATAAGTTATGCACATTCAGATATTAAAAATAAACAATCTTAATGATTCAGTGTTCATACCTAGAAACAAAATCTTAATATTCAGATGCACATTCAGATTATGACATCTTAATCTCAATGCACATCTTACATAGGTAAGTTATCGTACTTTTTAGAGACACCTTATCGCTTTCAAACAGAGGTTTAGTGGATCCACTTAGTTGAAGTGTTCAATACCCCAACAAGGCATATGATAGTTCTGGCATCGTGGGCGAGACACTGTATCATCACGTAGCTCATAGTGATGGTTGTTTGTCAGAGAATCTCACAATTAAGAGTAAAGATTATTTCTATTGTATTTTTATATAGATCCATGATTTAAAATAATTTATTTATGATTCTTTAAATACATTCATCTCTTATCATTGCTTGTATTGAATTGAGTCAAGGAAATAATTCTTTCAGCCTTATCAGTCAAGTTATTTATCCATTCACCTATATTACATACTCGTACATTATATGTACCGATGACTTTTGACCTGCATCTTTTTATGATGTAGATACATGTGTTTAGCATTATAAATAGGCTCTTTGTTGAGATCACTTGGCACTTTAGATAGATTGGGTGAACCTCCTTTCATTGTGGAGGACTTCAGATTTATGTTCTAGTCAGTTTTCTTGAGATGTCGTGAGTCTTATCTCGACATTTATCTTGAATAATAGAGGCTTCATAGAAAGCTAGAGTTGAGGAACCTCCTTTGTTTTTTTGCAAATTATTTTACTTATGTGATTGAGTATTTTATAAGCAGTTTTAATTGAGTATTTGTTTTGAATTTAAATATTCTAAATTCTGTTTTAAGCATATTCTCGCTTGAGTAAGTCTTCTCCTAAGTAGAGAGGCTAAGGGTTCGCTTGGGGGCCAATAATGGTTCTCAAGTGTTGCTCAGGTCTAGGATGTACGCTCGTAGTGTGACATTAAGTAAAAGGTATGTAACACCTAAAAAAAAGATTTGTAAGAAAGGGTTCAACAATGGTGGAAAGTTCTAAGGAAGGGTTCACGGATGGTGGAAGAGTCCACGGTCAGTGAACCCATCCTTGAACCCAAGCCTTGTGCATAATATTCTAAGGCAAGGGTCAAAGGAAAGGTTCAAGGTCGCTCGAAGAGTCCACGGTCAATGAACACATCCTTGAACCCAAGCCTTGAGAAAAATATTCTAAGGCAAGGGTCGAATGACGAGTTCAAGAATGGTAGAAGAGTCCACGGTCAGTGAACACATCTTTGAACCCAAGTCCTATAAAAAATATTATAAGGCAATGGTCTAAGGAAGGGTTCAAGGACGGTGGAAGAGTCCACGGTTAGTGAACCCATCCTTGAACCCAAACCATGTGAAAATTAATCTAAGGCAATGATTTACGGGCAGTTCATAGCTAGTAGAAGGGTCCACCAACGGTAGACCGCTCCGTAGAGATTGACTTAGAAAAAAATCTTGGCCTCTTGCTTACGATATCCTTCACGGGCCGTGAATCGATGCCTGGCCAGTTAAAGGCTTTTCTGAAAGGGTCCCGTCAGTAATTTGTTCTATGGTATATGGATCTTTTCCTATGCATTTAAAAATGTAATACCCTATATTAAAATAAGGGCATATTTGTCATTTAGCTCTCATTTAAAAAAAAAAAAGGGATTAGAATATTTTTTTTAAAAAAGGGCTGAAAGCCCTAACAGAAGCAGTAGCAACTTCAGCGATCAAAAGAAAAAAAAGGGACTCTTCTGGTTCTAGAGTGAGCTAACGAACGAAGGAGAAAAATAAATTTAAATTGAAAGCCTTAGTTCTCAAACTAAAGAGAGGTGGAATAAGAAGAAGAACGAGAAGAAGGTAAGTTTCTTAACTTAGTCTAAGGGTTAATTTATATCTTCCATGACTATAAGATTGGGAATTGGGGGGTTGAGAAACATGGGTTTAGAAGAAAAAGAGGAAATTTACTTCATTCTTATGAACCAGGTAAATATAGTCAATGATTTGAACTATTGGGCTTATATGCAATAAGAGTAATTGGGCAGTAAGGTTAGGTTGANTTTCTTAACTTAGTCTAAAGGTTGAATTTGTATCTTCCATGACTATAAGATTGGGAATTGGGGAGTTGAGAAACATGGGTTTAGAAGAAAAAGAGGAAATTTACTTCATTCTTATAAACCAGGTAAATATAGTCAATGATTCGAACTATTGGGCTTATATGCAATAAGAGTAATTGGGCAGTAAGGTTAGGTTGATCTTTTTACAGAGAGAATTGACCAAGAAGAGACTAATGTGTGTGATTAAAGCAATAATTAAATGATTGGGCAGATTTCGAATCAGCCATGAAACCTCTAGCGCTGGGTTTTTTTTAATGTAGTATGAATTACCTAAATGAAGGAGTTAACACGAAATTGTTATGAATGTGATTATAGATTGACCAATGGAATTCGTACGGAGTAATCGAGTGGCAAACTTTGGTAACTCAACACAAGTACTGTGAGTAGTAATCTTACCACAATTTGTCTTTCACAATTTTCATGATTTTTACATGGTTTATAAAGTAAATGTGTACCGACTATTTTGAACTTGCATATGGGATAAGTCTTTTACTGGATATGATACTAAAAAGATTATTTGAGATGATCTCATTCTTACAAGATATGATTACTGTTATTGAAAAGGTTTTACACTTATTTGAGAAATAGTATTTTGGCAAATGATTGTTAAACTTTGAAATGATATGAGATTTAAATGCTCTGTTCGATTTTGAAATGCTTCTATTGATTACAAGAAAAATATAAATGGGAGTAGACCTTAATGAATGTCGTAGCTAACGGCGGGATCGTTAGACCTGGTGCACCTTGTATTTCTGATTACTGATAAAGCCCTTGCTAGAGGGAAGGTAGAACTAGTAAACTGCTACTGATATCCCTAGAGTAAGGATCTACTGATATGAATAATTAACTCTTTTTATGAGGAGTTCATTGTTATTGGTTACTTCTGAAAGAAAAGGCCACACTAATTTCATGATTCATCCTTGGAAACTTCCCACCTATAAGATTTGATATGAAAATGCTCTTTTACTGAGTTTGCTATTATGTATTTACACTGATTATTCTTATATGAGGCACCTAAGATTGAATATTGTTATTGTTTTTTAAAGAGCATTGTTTCATCATTATGACTATTACACTAGCATGTTTTCTGACTTGTCCCTCATTAAAATGGTTGTGGTTAAGTATTATTACTCACTGAGCTAGCGTCTTACTCCCCGCTAATTGTTTTTACAGAGAATTCAGGTGGTATTGAAGAGGATTTCATTAACTAGCGTGTGAGTTGGTAGCATCTGGTGAGCCTCGCATTGCTTCGCGTTGCAAGAGAACTATTGATTTGCTATGTTTATTTAGTTTCTTTTAAAAACTTTTAGAATCGCTCCATTTGTCATTCTTTTGATTTGAGTCAAGATCAGTCCTTCGAATTATAGTCAAGTGACAAGTTTGGAACTTTTTCCCTGATTTGGAGATGAGTTGGTTTTATTTCGTGACCATTTTATCATTGTTGGATATTATATGGTGTTTTATAGTTGCTATTAGTTGTGTTGTGAATTTCTGAGACAGGAAAAATCCAGGATAGGCCTAAAAACAAATGAAACTCTGCCTGATTTTCTGTAGAATTCTAGTGCGGCTTGCTTTGAGATTCTCCTCCTTAGCGCCAGTCATGATCCTTAATTGGGTCGGGACAAAGTTGGTATCAGAGCACTAGGTTATTTTTATGACTTATGGAGCACACGTTAGTAGTAGCATCTCAATTATGGTTATGTTGCCGGTCATTTCTATAATCGTGATTCTACGAGAACGTGATAGGATGTGTCTTGTCTTTCTTTCTCATTCCTGCTTATGTGTGTGACGTTTAGGGCCAACTAGATTAATCTAACATCATTCGTTTATGTTAACCAGATCGCTCGAACCCAATTATCTAAGGGCAGAGATACAACATGTCTTCCTGAGGCACCTAATGTCACTTTGTCCAGGCAGCCAACTTCCTCAACTCGGGGAAGGGACAGAGATCGCAAAACTGGTTGAGGAGAGGGACGTAATGCTACCCCAGGGAACTGCAGCACCACTATTAGGACTTCAAGGGAGGTCACTCCGGAAAGGAGCGCTAGTCCACCCCCAACATCGCAGGAGAATGCTACTACTGGGGTACTTGCCTCCATACAGAAATCCATAGAGAGTTTGGTCAATAGAATGGATAGACAGGAGAGGGATGGTCAGCATAATGTTGCTGCTACTCAGACAAATGCAACACTTTAGACACCTGCACGGACTTACACTTTTGGGAATAAAGAGGTATCCTTGCAGGAATTCTTGAAATTGAAATCACCAAAATTCACAGGTTCTGATAGTTCAGTGGATCCTCAAAGCTTCTCGGATGGGACATTCAAGGCACTCCGGGCTCTAGGATGTTCTAGTGAGAGATCGGTGGAGCTGGCAGCATACAAACTAGAGGACATGGCTAACACTTGGTATGAGATTGTATTGCTAGGTCGACCTACTGGGGCGGCACCACAAAAGTAGGATGAATTCACTAAGTTTTTCATGGATAATTTCCTTCCTAATAGTCAGAGGCAGAGGTATGCAACGCAGTTTGAGAGGTTGGTACAAACTCCAGATATGGATGTGGCAACTTATAACGCCAAATTCTGTAAGCTCGCTAGATATGCTCCTTTGTTAGTACCTACTGAAGCAGAAAGAGTTCAGAGGTTCGTGCATAGGTTGGTTAGTCGTCCATTCAATGCCCTAGCCCCAAATATGAGTACCATGACTTATTTAGAGGCAGTTGATCTAGCTAGAAAGATTGAAGATAAGGGTCGAGAGGAGCGTGCAGCCTATGATGTACGTAAGAAGGCCAAGATAGAGGGACCTTACACTGGCGACTTGGGTGCAAATCACAAAACAGGGAATCAGGGAAGACAACAATAGGGCTCTCAGACAGGGATGGATACACTTTCACAGTCCACATATAAGCAACATCACATACAAGGTATTCAAGGACAATCATCAACACATGGATAACGTAATTCTGGGCAAATGTATGCCACTGCTCCATGCTGCAAAACTTGTGGTAAATCACATGTAGGCCAGTGTCGTGTTGTCATCGGAGGGTGCTTTCGGTGTGGTCAGTTAGGGCATCGCATTAGGGATTTCCCTCTACCTCCGAGATACCCCACACAGACTTCTGCTCAGATAGTTGCACCTACTTAGACCACTCATAATGGTTCAGGTAATGCTGGTACATGAAATAGAGGTAGAGTTGCTGGAGATCATTTCACTGGCCAAGGACAAGGGAATGCTGGTAGAAGTCAGTCAAGAGTTTTTGCACTTACTAGACAGGATGTTCACGCCTCAAATGCGGTGTTTACAGGTATTCTTTCAGTTTGTTCCTTTGATGCACATGCTTTGATTGATCCAGGATCTACCCACTCCTATGAGTCCTCATACTTTGCTTTGAGATTTGATAGACAACCAGAGATATTGAATCATCCCTTTCTTGTTTCTACTCATGTGGGGGGGGGGGAGAATTCCTTGTTAGTTGAATATGAGTATCGTGGTTGTCAGATAAGAGTTGAGGGTAGGGATACTCTAGCTAACCTAATTGTACTTGATATGATTGATTTTGATGTGTTGATGGGCATGGATTGGTTATCTCCTTGCTATGATAATGTTGATTATCATGCAAAGATAGTCAAATTTGAAATACCTGATGAGCCTACATTTGTATTAAAAGGGGGTCAAGTCCCCGAGGTTGGAAAAATCATATCCCTTATGAAGGCTCGAAGGTTACTACAGAAAGGTTGTATGGGTCTCTTAGCTATGATAAGGGATTCAACAGAAGGAACACTTAGCTTGGAGAAGATACCCGTGGTGAATGAATTTTCTGATGTATTTCCCGAGGATTTGCCAGGATTACCTCTTGTACGAGAGATAGACTTCGGTATTGATTTGGCTCCTAATACATTGCCAATATCCATACCCCATACTGTATGGCACCAGCAGAACTGAAGGAGCTAAAACAGTAGTTGCAAGATTTACTCGATAAGAGTTTTATCCGACCAAGTATATCTCCATGGGGCGCACCAGTATTATTCGTAAAGAAGAAATATGGGTCTCTAAGAATGTGCATCGACTACAGATAGTTGCACAAGGTTACGATACGTAATAAGTATCCTTTACCTCGTATAGAAGACCTATTTGATCAATTACAGGGGGTTGTCCACTTTTCAAAGATTGATCTTAGATCTGGTTATCATCAACTCAGAATCAGGGAGGAAGATGTTTCCAAGACAGCATTCAGAACTCGATATGGACACTATGAGTTCCTTGTGATGCCTTTTGGATTAACCAATGCGCCGGCTGCATTAATGGATTTAATGAATAGAGTGTTCCAACCGTTTCTAGACAGGTTTGTGATAGTTTTTATTGATGATATCTTGGTATACTCTTGTTGCCAGGAAGAACATGAGAATTATCTAAACACAGTGTTACAGACTTTGCGAGAGCATAAGCTTTATGCTAAGTTCTCAAAGTGTGAATTTTGGCTAGACTCAATAGCATTTTTGGAGCATGTGGTGTCGAAAGATGGGATCAAGGTGGATTCCAATAAGACAGAAGCTGTGAAAAAATGGCCCAGACCTACTTCGCCTACAAAAATTCGAAGCTTTTTGGGTTTGGCAAATTACTACAGGCGTTTTGTGCAGGATTTCTCCAAAATAGCATCTCCATTGACTAAGTTGACACAAAAAGATGTTAAATTTCAATGGACAGAAGAATGTGAGCAAAGCTTCCAGAAACTTAAAATGTGTTTGACAACAGCACCTATATTGTCCTTACCATCAGGTTCTGGAGGTTTTGCGGTATTTTGTGATGCTTCGAGAGTTGGGTAAGGTTGTGTTCTGATGCAAAATGGTCGTGTTATTGCCTATGCTTCAAGGCAGCTGAAGAGGCACGAGCAAAACTATCCTACTCATGATTTGGAGATGGTTGCAGTGATATTTGCTCTTAAAATTTGGAGGCATTATCTATACGGTGAAACTTGCGAGATATATACTAATCACAAGAGCTTAAAGTATATTTTTCAGCATATAGACCTGAATCTTCGACCACGACGATGGATGGAGCTACTCAAGGATTATGATTATGGTATTTTGTATCATTCTGGAAAAGCTAATGTTGTGGCGGATGCATTGAGTAGAAAATCTATGGGCAGTTTAGCACAAATAGTTCCCAAAAAGAGGCAGTTGGCAAAAGATGTGCAGAAACTTGAAGGCACAGGTATTAGATTTAGTGTGGGAAATCCAAAGATATTGCCAGCTTGTGTGCAAGACAAATCTTCATTAGTAGAGCGCATTAAAACTACTCAATATGAGGATGAACTGCTTTGCAGATATCGAGATGAGGTCACAACTGGTAAAAGTGAGCAGATGATGGTTGACGGTGCTGGTATGCTTCGACTAAGTAATCGGTTGTGTGTACCATACATAGGTGGGTTAAGCCGAGTTATTCTTGAAGAAGCTCACAACTCTAGATATACTATGCACCCTGGTTCCACTAAGATGTATCATGATCTGAAGCAGTTGTATTGGTGGGAAGGTATGAAGAAAGATATAGCTAATTTTGTTTCTATTTGTTTGCTTGTCAACAAGTTAAGGCAAAGCATCAACGACCTGCAAGGTTACTACAAGAGATCCAAATTCTAGAGTGGAAATGGGAAAGAGTCACTATAGATTTTGTGGTTGGTCTACCCCGAACTCTCAGAGGTTATGACTCTGTATGGGTAATTGTAGATCGATTAACAAAATCAGCACACTTCTTACTGGTAAAGGCTACATATGGTGGAGTGAAATATGCCCACATATTTATGAATGAAATTGTTCGACTTCACGGAGTGCCAGTATCCATCATATCTGATAGAAGGTCATAATTCACTTCACGCTTTTGGAGATCCTTTCAAGAAGCCTTAGGTAGTCGAGTAGACCTTAGTAATGCATTCCATCCACAGACAGATGGGCAATCTGAGCGTACTATTCAAATCTTAGAGGATATGTTGAGAGCTTACATTCTTGATTTTGGAGGTAGCTGGGATGCCTACTTGCCTTTAGCTGAATTTGCCTACAACAATAGCTTTCAGTCCAACATTCAGATGGATCCATATGAAGCTTTGTATGGAAGGCGATGTCGTTCTCCTATAGGGTGGTTTGAAGTTGGAGAGACTAATGTGTTGGGACCCGACTTAGTACAAGAAGCCATAAATAAGGTCCAGTTGATTAGGTAAAGATTGCTCACAGCTCAAAGCAGACAGAAGTCTTATGCGGATAAGAGAAGAAGATATCTAGGGTTCGCGATTGGGGACAAAGTTTTTCTACGAGTTTCTCCTATGAAAGGTGTGATGCGGTTCGGCAAAAGAGGTAGATTGAGTCCACGATATATAGGACCATATGAGATACTTGACCGGGTTGGAGGTGTGGCGTATCGTTTGGCATTGCCTCCCGATATGTCTTTCATCCATCCAGTATTCCATGTTTCTATGTTGAGGAAGTATATCTCACACTCCTCTCATGTACTTGAAGCACCAACTATACCAATTGATGAGAACTTACCATATGAAGAGGAACCTGTGGCTATTGTGGACAAACAAGTAAAAAGGTTAAGGTCAAAAGAAATTGTGTCCGTGAAGGTCTTATGGAGGAACCATACCACTGAAGAAGCTACTTGGGAGTTGGAAAAGGATATGTGAGAAAAGTATCCTCTCTTGTTTCAGTCTACAGGTATACACTTACTTTAAATTTGGGGACCGAATTTCTTAAGGTGGGGAGAATGTAATACCCTATATTAAAAAAAGGGCATATTTGTCATTTAGCTCTCATTTAGAAAAAAAGGGGGATCAGAAATTTAAAAAAAAAAGGGCTGAAAACCCTAACAGAAGCAGCAGCAACTTCAGCGATCAAAAGAAAAAAAAAGGACTCTTCTTGTTCTAGAGTGAGCGAACGAACGAAGGAGAAAAATAAATTTAAATTGAAAGCCTTGGTTCTCAAACTAAAGAGAGGTGGAAGAAGAAGAAGAACGAGAAGAAGGTAAGTTTCTTAACTTAGTCTAAAGGTTGAATTTGTATCTTCCATGACTATAAGATTGGGAATTGGGAAGTTGAGAAACATGGGTTTAGAAGAAAAAGAGGAAATTTACTTCATTCTTATGAACCAGGTAAATATAGTCAATGATTTGAACTATTGGGCTTATATGCAATAAGAGTAATTGGGCAGTAAGGTTAGGTCGATCTTTTTATAGCGAGAATTGACCAATAAGAGACTAATGTGTGTGATTAAAGAACTAATTAAGTGATTGGGCAGATTTTGAATCAACCATGAAACCTCTAGGGCTGGTTTTTTATTTCTAATGTAGTATGAATTACCTAAATGAAGGAGTTAACACAAAATTGTTATGAATGTGATTATAGATTGACCAAAGGAATTCGTACGGAGTAATCGAGTGGCAAGCTTTGGTAACTCAACAAAAGTATTGTGAGTAGTAATCTTACCACAATTTCTATTTCACAAATTTCATGATTTTTACATGGTTTATAAAGTAAATGTGCTACCGACTGTTTTGAACTTGCATATGGGACAAGTCTTTTACTGGATATGATACTAAAAAGATTATTTGAGATGATCTCATTCTTACAAGATATGATTACTGTTATTGAAAAGGTTTTACACTTATTTGAGAAATAGTATTTTGGCAAATGATTTTTAAACTTTGAAATGATATGATTTGATAAGATTTAAATGATCTGTTCGATTTTGAAATGCTTCTACGGATTATAAGAAAAATATAAATGGGAGTTGACCTTGATGAATCCCGTAGCTAACGGTCGGATCGTTAGACCTGGTACACCTAATAGTTCTTATTACTGATAAATCCTTTGCTAGTGGGAAAGTAGAACTAGTAAACTGCTACTGATATCCCTAGAGTAGGGATCTACTAATATGAATAATTAACTCCTTTATGAAGAGTTCATTGTTATTGGTTACTTCTGAAAGAGAAGGCCACACTGATTTCATGATTCATCCTTGGAAACTCCCCACCTATAAGATTTGATATGAAAATGTTCTTTTTCTGAGTTTGCTATTATGTATTTACATTGGTTATGCTTATATGAGGCACCTAAGATTGAATATTGTTATTGTTTCTGAAAGAGCATTGTTTCATCATTATGATTATTACACTAGCATGTTTAATGACTTGTCCCTCATTAAAATGGTTGTGGTTGAGTATTATTACTCACTGAGCTAGCGTCTCACTCCTCGCTAATTGTTTTTACAGAGAATTCAGGTGGTATTGAAGAGGATTTCATTAACTAGCGTGTGAGTTGGTAGCATCTGGTGGCCCCGCATTGGTTCGCGTGGCAAGAGAACTATTGATTTGCTATGTTTATTTAGTTTCTTTTCAAAACTCTTAGAGTCGCTCCATTTGTCATTCTTTTGATTTGAGTCAAGATTAGTCCTTCGAATTATAGTCAAGTGACTAGTTTTGAACTTTTTCCGTGATTTGGAGATGAATTGGTTTTATTGCGTGACCATTTGATCATTGATGGATATTATATGGTGTTTTATAGTTGCTATTAGTTGTGTTGTGAATTTCTGAGATAGGAAAAATCCAGGATTGGCCTAATAACAGAGGAAACTCTGCCCGATTTTCTGTAGAATTCTAGTGCGGCTTGCTTTGGGATTCTCCCCCTTAGCTCTAGTCATGATCCTTAATTGGGTCGTGACAAAAACATAAACTAGGTCATTTTAATCCTAATCCTAGACCATATATAAGTCTTTTAAGCGTAAAGTTTAACCATTCTAAACCACTCTTTAAATTTCCCCAAATCCCTCCAAGTTCGTCCCCCAAATATTTATCTATCTAAAATAAGAAGTCAAGCTAGGGTTTTCAAGATCAAGTCTCCTAATCCTCCATTGATTGCAAGTTTTTGGCATCAAGGTATAATAGTCTTCATCTATGGAGTTCTTTCTTCTGTAGAGTTCCTAAATTCTTCAATTTACAAATTTAGAAATCTCCAATTGAAGTTAGGGTTTTCTTATATATCATGGGTTCATTTAAATGTTGATTCAATTGATTTTTTTATGAAGTATTATGCATAAGTTGATATAATTCCATTTTTTAAAGCTGAATCCCCATGAACCCATGCATAACCTATGTTTCCTAAGCTATGATGATATAATGTGGGTTTTGATCTATGAAATATGAGTTTATGAAGATATGCATGTTCTTTATGAAATTGATAAAAAGTCATTTAAGTTACTTTGAGAGTAACACGTAAATATTGTTAGTTTTATTGTTGTGTAAGGATTTCTCACATACTACTCAATACTGAATGTCAAAGTGTTTTCTCACATAAGGATTCTTAGAGTTGAAAGGTTTTCTCAACTTAACTTTGAATCGAGATTTACGAGCTATTCTAAAGAAACTTGGATTGGATTGGCTATTTGATGTGCCTTCCATGAAAGATAAGTCAAGTAATTATTTATGACTATTCCGTGGGATTTATGCTTAGCACTGAGAGGATATTGAGATTGAAGCTCTCCCGTAGCTAGAGGTCGTGTTTCTATTAGCTATATACTTATCCCATACCTATGTGCCCCTATAGGATGACTGTCTTAGATAGACATTAGCTAGAAGTTTAGGTTCCTACCTTGACAACTAAGAACAACCCATTTCGGTGTGGGGCAGACACCAGATTCCATGTTGTAGCTCGTATGGTCTCTTTGATGAACTAATGGGCTCTTTGCAATCTCATGAGTCACGGATCAATAAGTCAATAGAGAGAACTGAAGAACAAGTTTTTCAAGTGAAGGAAGAGCATCCAATTCAAAATGAGAAGTCGTTAGAACAAGGAGCACAAGGATGTGGCAGAGGCTCTTTTAGAGGCAGAGGACGTGGTAGAG
>NC_064292.1:28195994-28247667 GCF_019186545.1 Solanum stenotomum
ACTTACACTTTTGGGAATAAAGAGGTATCCTTGCAGGAATTCTTGAAATTGAAATCACCAAAATTCACAGGTTCTGATAGTTCAGCGGATCCTCAAAGCTTCTTGGATGGGACATTCAAGGCACTCCGGGCTCTAGGATGTTCTAGTGAGAGATCGGTGGAGCTGTCAGCATACAAACTAGAGGACATGGCTAACACTTGGTATGAGATTGTATTGCTAGGTCGACCTACTGGGGCGGCACCACAAAAGTAGGATGAATTCACTAAGTTTTTCATGGATAATTTCCTTCCTAATAGTCAGAGGCAGAGGTATGCAACGCAGTTTGAGAGGTTGGTACAAACTCCAGATATGGATGTGGCAACTTATAACGCCAAATTCTGTAAGCTCGCTAGATATGCTCCTTTGTTAGTACCTACTGAAGCAGAAAGAGTTCAGAGGTTCGTGCATAGGTTGGTTAGTCGTCCATTCAATGCCCTAGCCCCAAATATGAGTACCATGACTTATTTAGAGGCAGTTGATCTAGCTAGAAAGATTGAAGATAAGGGTCGAGAGGAGCGTGCAGCCTATGATGTACGTAAGAAGGCCAAGATAGAGGGATCTTACAGCGGCGACTTGGGTGCAAATCACAAAATAGGGAATCAGGGAAGACAACAACAGGGCTCTCAGACAGGGATGGATACACTTTCACAATCCACATATAAGCAACATCACATACAGGGTATTCAAGGACGATCATCAACACAGGGATATCGTAATTCTGGGCAAATGTATGCCACTGCTCCATGCTGCCAAACTTGTGGTAAATCACATGTAGGCCAGTGTCGTGTTGTCATCGGAGGGTGCTTTTGGTGTGGTCAGTTGGGGCATCGCATTAGGGAATGGCGTCTACCTCTGAGAAACCCCACACAGACTTCTGCTCAGATAGTTGCACCTACTCAGACCACTCATAATGGTTCAGGTACTGCTGGTACATGAAATAGAGGTATAGGTGTTGGAGATCATTTCACTGGAAATCAAGGACAAGGGAATGCTGGTAGAAGTCAGTCAAGAGTGTTTGCACTTACTAGACAGGATGTTCACGCCTCAAATGCGGTGGTTACAGGTATTCTTTCAGTTTGTTCCTTTGATGCACATGCTTTGATTGATCCAGGATCTACCCACTCATATGTGTCCTCATACTTTACTTTGAGATTTCATAGACAACCAGAGATGTTGAATCATCCTTTTCTTGTTTCTACTCCTGTGGGGGATTCTTTGTTAGTTGAATATGAGTATCGTGATTGTCAGATAAGAGTTGAGGGTAGGGATACTCTAGCTAACCTAATTGTACTTGATATGATTGATTTTGATGTGTTGATGGGCATGGATTGGTTATCTCCTTGCTATGATACTGTTGATTGTCATGCAAAGATAGTCAAATTTGAAATACCTGATGAGCCTATATTTTTATTAAAAGGGGGTCAAGTCCGCGAGGTTGGAAAAATCATATCCCTTATGAAGGCTTGAAGGTTACTACAGAAAGGTTGTATGGGTCTCTTAGCTATGATAAAGGATACAACAGAAGGAACACTTAGCTTGGAGAAGATACCCATGGTGAATGAATTTTCTGATGTATTTCCCGAGGATTTGCCAGGATTACCTCTTGTACGAGAGATAGACTTCGGTATTGATTTGGCTCCTGATACATTGCTAATATCCATACCCCATACCGTATGGCACCAGCAGAACTGAAGGAGCTAAAACAGTAGTTGCAAGACTTACTCGATAAGAGTTTTATCTGACCAAGTATATCTCCATAGGGCGCACCAGTATTATTCGTAAAGAAGAAAGATGGGTCTCTAAGAATGTGCATCGACTACAGACAGTTGAACAAGGTTACGATACCTAATAAGTATCCTTTACCTTGTATAGAAGACCTATTTGATCAATTACAGGGAGCTGTCCACTTTTCAAAAATTGATCTTAGATATGGTTATCATCAACTCAGAATCAGGGAGGAAGATGTTTCCAAGATAGCATTCAAAACTCGATATGGACACTATGAGTTCCTTGTGATGCCTTTTGGATTAACCAATGCGCCGACTGCATTCATGGATTTAATGAATAGAGTGTTCCGACAGTTTCTAGATAGGTTTGTGATAGTTTTTATTGATGATATCTTGGTATACTCTTGTTGCCAGGAAGAACATGAGAATCATCTAAACATAGTGTTACAGACTTTGCGAGAGCATAAGCTTTATGCTAAGTTCTCAAAGTGTGAATTTTGGCTAGACTCAATAGCATTTTTGGGGCATGTGGTGTCGAAAGATGGGATCAAGGTGGATTCCAATAAGACAGAAGCTATGCAAAAATGGCCCAGACCTACTTCGCCTACAGAAATTCGAAGCTTTTTGGGTTTGGCAAATTACTACAGGCGTTTTGTGCAGGATTTCTCCAAAATAGCATCTCCATTGACTAAGTTGACACAAAAAGATGCTAAATTTCAATGGACAGAAGAATGTGAGCAAAGCTTCCAGAAACTTAAAATGTGTTTGACAAGAGCACCTATATTGTCCTTACCATCGGGTTCTGGAGATTTTGCGGTATTTTGTGATGCTTCGAGAGTTGGGTAAGGTTGTGTTCTGATGCAAAATGGTCGTGTTATTGCCTATGCTTCAAGGCAGCTGAAGAGGCACGAGCAAAACTATCCTACTCATGATTTGGAGATGGTTGCAGTGATATTTGCTCTTAAAATTTGGAGACATTATCTATACGGTGAAACTTGCGAGATATATATTGATCACAAGAGCTTAAAGTATATTTTTTAGCAGAGAGACCTGAATCTTCGACAACGACGATGGATGGACCTACTCAAGGATTATGATTATGGTATTTTGTATCATCCTGGAAAAGCTAATGTTGTGGCGGATGCATTGAGTAGAAAATCTATGGGCAGTTTAGCACAAATAGTTCCCAAAAAGAGGCAGTTGGCAAAAGATGTGCAGAAACTTGAAGGCACAGGTATTAGATTTAGTGTGGGAAATCCAAAGATATTGCCAGCTTGTGTGCAAGCCAAATCTTCATTAGTAGAGCGCATTAAAACTACTCAATATAAGGATGAACTGCTTTGCAGATATCGAGATGAGGTCACAACTGGTAAAAGTGAGTAGATGATGGCTGACGGTGCTGGTATGCTTCGACTAGGTAATCGGTTGTGTGTACCAGACATAGATGGGTTAAGTCGAGTTATTCTTGAAGAAGCTCACAACTCTAGATATACTATGCACCCTGGTTCCACTAAGATGTATCATGATCTGAAGCAGTTGTGTTGGTGGGAAGGTATGAAGAAAGATATAGCTAATTTTTTTTCTATTTGTTTGCTTGTCAACAAGTTAAGGCAGAGCATCAACGACCTGCAAGGTTACTACAAGAGATCCAAATTCTAGAGTGGAAATGGGAAAGAGTCACTATGGATTTTGTGGTTGGTCTACCCCGAACTCTCAGAGGTTATGACTCTGTATGGGTAATTGTAGACCGATTAACAAAATCAGCACACTTCTTACCGGTAAAGGCTACATATGGTGGAGTGAAATATGCCCAGATATTTATGAACGAAATTGTTCGACTTCACGGAGTGCCAGTATCCATCATATCTGATAGAGGGTCACAATTCACTTCACGCTTTTGGAGATCCTTTCAAGAAGCCTTAGGTAGTCGAGTAGACCTTAGTAATGCATTCCATCCACAGACAGATGGGCAATCTGAGCGTACTATTCAAATCTTAGAGGATATGTTAAAAGCTTACATTCTTGATTTTGGAGGTAGCTGGGATGCTTACTTGCCTTTAGCTAAATTTGCCTACAACAATATCTTTCAGTCCAACATTCAGATGGCTCCATATGAAGCTTTGTATGGAAGGCGATGTCGTTCTCCTATAGAGTGGTTTGAAGTTTGAGAGACCAATGTGTTGGGACCAGACTTAGTACAAGAAGCCATAGATAAGGTCCAGTTGATTAGGCAAAGATTGCTCACAGCTCAAAGCAGACAGAAGTCTTATACGGATAAGAGAAGAAGATATCTAGGGTTCATGGTTGGGGACAAAGTTTTTCTACAAGTTTCTCCTATGAAAGGTGTGATGCGGTTTGGCAAAAGAGGTAAATTGAGTCCACGATATATAGGACCATATGAGATACTTGACCGGGTTGGAGGAGTGGCGTATCGTTTGGCACTGCCTCCCGATATGTCTTTCATCCATCTAGTATTCCATGTTTCTATGTTGAGGAAGTATATCTCAGACTCCTCTCATGTACTTGAAGCACCGACTATACCAATTGATGAGAACTTACCATATGAAGAGGAACCTGTGGCTTTTGTGGACAAACAAGTAAGAAGGTTAAGGTCAAAAGAAATTGTGTCCGTGAAGGTCTTATGGAGGAACCATACCACTGAAGAAGCTACTTGGGACTTGGAAAAGGATATGCGAGAAAAGTATCCTCTCTTGTTTCAGTCTACAAGTATACACTTACTTTAAATTTGGGGATCGAATTTCTTAAGGTGGGGAGAATGTAATACCCTATATTAAAATAAGGGCATATTTGTCATTTAGCTCTCATTTTTTTAAAAAAGGGATCAGAAATTTTAAAAAAAGGGCTGAAAACCCTAACAGAAGCAGCAGCAACTTCAGCGATCAAAAGAAAAAAAAGGGACTCTTCTTGTTCTAGAGTGAGCGAACGAACGAAGGAGAAAAATAAATTTAAATTAAAAGCCTTGGTTCTCAAACTAAAGAGAGGTGGAAGAAGAAGAAGAACGAGAAGAAGGTAAGTTTCTTAACTTAGTCTAAAGGTTGAATTTGTATCTTCCATGACTATAAGATTGGGAATTGGGAAGTTGAGAAACATGGGTTTAGAAGAAAAAGAGGACATTTACTTCATTCTTATGAACCAAGTGAATATAGCCAATGATTTGAACTATTGGGCTTATATGCAATAAGAGTAATTGGGTAGTAAGGTTAGGATGATCTTTTAACAGCAAAAATTGACCAATAAGAGACTAATGTGTGTGATTAAAGAACTAATTAAGTGATTGGGCAGATTTCCAATTAGCCATGAAACATCTAGGGCTGGGTTTTTTTTTTAAATGTAGTATGAATTACCTAAATGAAGGAGTTAACACAAAATTGTTTAGAATGTGATTATAGATTGACCAAAGGAATTCGTACGGAGTAATCGAGTGGCAAGCTTTGGTAACTCAACACAAGTACTGTGAGTAGTAATCTTACCACAATTTGTATTTTACAAATTTCATGATTTTTACATGGCTTATAAAGTAAATGTGTTACCGACTGTTTTGAACTTGCATATGGGACAAGTCTTTTACTGGATATGATACTGAAAAGATTATTTGAGATGATCTCATTCTTACAAGATATGATTACTGTTATTGAAAAGGTTTTACACTTATTTGAGAAATAGTATTTTGGCAAATGATTTTTAAACTTTGAAATGATATGATTTGATAAGATTTAAATGATCTGTTCGATTTTGAAATGCTTCTACTGATTATAAGAAAAATATAAATGGGAGTAGACCTTGATGAATCCCGTAGCTAACGGTCGGATCGTTAGACCTGGTACACCTAGTAGTTCTGATTACTAATAAATCCCTTGCTAGTGGGAAGGTAGAACTAGTAAACTGCTACTGATATCCCCCAGAGTAGGGATCTACTGATATGAATAATTAACTCCTTTATGAGGAGTTCATTGTTATTGGTTACTTCTGAAAGAGAAGGCTACACTGATTTCATGATTCATCCTTGGAAACTTCCCACCTATAAAATTTGATATGAAAATGTTCATTTTCTGAGTTTGCTATTATGTATTTACATTGGTTATGCTTATATGAGGCACCTAAGATTGAATATTGTTATTGTTTCTGAAAGAGCATTGTTTCATCATTATGACTATTACACTACCATGTTTTCTGACTTGTCCCTCATTAAAATAGTTGTGGTTAAGTAATATTACTCACTGAGCTAGCGTCTCACTCCTCGCTAATTGTTTTTACAAAGAATTCAGATGGTATTGAAGAGTATTTCATTAACTAGCGTGTGAGTTGGTAGCATCTGGTGAGCCCCGCATTGCATCACGTGGAAAGAGAACTATTGATTTGCTATGTTTATTTAGTTTCTTTTAAAAACTCTTAGAGTCGCTCCATTTGTCATTCTTTTGATTTGAGTCAAGATCAGTCCTTCGAATTATAGTCAAGTGACTAGTTTTGAACTTTTTCCGTGATTTGGAGATGAATTGGTTTTATTGCGTGACCATTTGATCGTTGGTGGATATTATATGGTGTTTTATAGTTGCTATTAGTTGTGTTGTGAATTTCTGAGACAGGAAAAACCCAGGATAGGCCTAAAAACAAAGGAAACTCTGCCCGATTTTCTGTAGAATTCTGGTGCGGCTTGCTTTGGGATTCTCCCCCTTAGCTCTAGTCATGATCCTTAATTGGGTCATGACAAAAACATAAACTAGGTCATTTTAATCCTAATCCTAGACCATATATAAGTCTTTTAAGCGTAAAGTTTAACCATTCTAAACCACTCTATAAATTTCCCCAAATCCCTCCAAGTTCGTCCCCCAAATATTTCTCTCTCTAAAATAAGAAGTCAAGCTAGGGTTTTCAAGATCAAGTCTCCTAATCCTCCATTGATTGCAAGCTTTTGGCATCAAGGTATAATAGTCTTCATCTATGGAGCTCTTTCTTCCGTAGAGTTCCTAAATTCTTCAATTTACAAATTTAGAAATCTCCAATTGAAGTTAGGGTTTTCTTATATATCATGGGTTCATTTAAATGTTGATTCAATTGATTTTTTTATGAAGTATTATGCATAAGTTGATATAATTCCATTTTTTAAAGCTGAATCCCCATGAACCCATGCATAACCTATGTTTCCTAAGCTATGATGATATAATGTGGGTTTTGATCTATGAAATATGAGTTTATGAAGATATGCATGTTCTTTATGAAATTGATAAAAAGTCATTTAAGTTACTTTGAGAGTAACACGTAAATATTGTTAGTTTTATTGTTGTGTAAGGATTTCTCACATACTACTCAATACTGAATGTCAAAGTGTTTTCTCACATAAGGATTCTTAGAGTTGAAAGGTTTTCTCAACTTAACTTTGAATCGAGATTTACGAGCTATTCTAAAGAAACTTGGATTGGATTGGCTATTTGATGTGCCTTCCATGAAAGATAAGTCAAGTAATTATTTATGACTATTCCGTGGGATTTATGCTTAGCACTGAGAGGATATTGAGATTGAAGCTCTCCCGTAGCTAGAGGTCGTGTTTCTATTAGCTATATACTTATCCCATACCTATGTGCCCCTATAGGATGACTGTCTTAGATAGACATTAGCTAGAAGTTTAGGTTCCTACCTTGACAAGTAAGAACAACCCATTTCGGTGTGGGGCAGACACCAGATTCCATGTTGTAGCTCGTATGGTCTCTATGTAAGTTAAGGCTACTTCCTACATTAATAATGATGAACTTGTTGACAATTGATTCAAGAAAAAAGTCTAAGTTACTAAATGATTGATTATTTACTGTGAGTTTGAATAAGTCTTTTACTAGAGTTAAAAGAGTCTTTGTTAGGTTGTTATTTCATTGCTATTTTTTTGGCACTTTCCTAGTTTCTAGTCAAGTGGAAGTCATCGACAGATATAATCTTCCAGAGTCTATAAGCCTATAAATGCAGATATTTCCAGTTAATAAAGTAAGCACTTCTACAAAGTATTTCCTTCATCTTCTTTGTGCAGCTCTAAGTTTTGTAGTTAAAGAACCTCTGTTTTTCCTACATTGTGATATCAGAGCAAGCGTTCGGTCTTTGACTGGGTGATTAAGAGATAAGAAACAACCAGGGAGTGAAGTTTAAGAAGGAAAAAAAAGGTTATGGAAGCAAATGGTATATCCTCTTCTTCACAACCCCTCATACTCGTCTTCAATGGTGAAAAGTATGAGTTTTGGAGCATCAAGATGAAGACTTTGTTTAGGTCTCAAGAATTGTGGGACTTGATCGAAGATGGGTTCACTGATGTAGCAGAACCGGATGCAGAGGAAGAGAATAGATAAAAAGAAATCAGAAAGAAGGATGCAAAAGCTTTGTTCTTTATTCAACAAGCCATTCATGAGACAATCTTCTCAAGAATTGCAGCAGCTACTACCTCAAGAGATACTTGGCTGATTTTGAAAACTGAGTTTCAAGGTTCCTCTAAGGTAATTATTGTGAAACTACAATCTTTTCGTCGTAATTTTGAAACATTGTTCATGAAAAACAATGAATTTGTGCAAGACTTTTTATCAAGAGTTAGTGGAATTGTAAGTCAAATGAAATCATATGGTGAAGAGATAGGTGTTAAAATTGTAGTTTCAAAAATTTTAAGAAGTTTACCTCCATAGTTTGATCATGTGGTTGCAGCATAGAGGAATCAAAAGACTTATCTAAGTTTTCATTTGATGAACTAATGGGCTCTTTGCAATCTCATGAGTCACGGATCAATAAGTCAATAGAGAGAACTGAAGAACAAGTTTTTCAAGTGAAGGAAGAGCATCCAATTCAAAATGAGAAGTCGTTAGAACAAGGAGCACAAGGATGTGGCAGAGGCTCTTTTAGAGGCAGAGGACGTGGTAGAGATAGAAGCCAATCTGGGTGGAAAAATAGTCGCAGAAGTGGAGTGCAGTGTTACAATTATCATAGGTTTGGCCATATAGAAGCTAACTGTTGGTATAAAAATGATCAAGGTAATTATGCCGAAGAAAGCGTGCTTTTCATGGCTCACTCTACCACCATAGATTACAAGACTGATGTTTGGTTTGTGGATAGTGGATGCTCCCATCAGATGACCGGTGAAAGAAAAGGACTTAAAGAGTTAGATGAGACAAAAAAAGGCGAATTTGGCTTGGTGATAACAAGGAAATTCAAGTCGAAGGTGAAGGTAATATTGCAGTCCAGACTAGTCAAGGTAAAGTGAAACTTATTCAAAATGTGTTATTTGCTCGTAGTTTGGCAAATAACTTACTAAGTGTTGGGCAATTGTTGAGTGGTGGATTCTCTGTCTTGTTTGATGATGACTCATGTGTTATTAAGAATAAGAAATCTGGTCAAATCTTAGTAAATATTCACATGACAGATAATAAAATGTTTCCATTTGAAGTTTCAAAAGTTGAACAAGCCTTGATTGTTAGTGAGAAAAATCTTGACCATCTAAGTTGTCGCATTTGCGTTATGGACACTTGAACATGAATGGATTGAAATTGCTAAGTCAAAATAAGATGGTTTATGGTTTTACAAATATAGGATCTATTGAAAATACATGTGAAGGTTGTATATATGGCAAACAACATAGAAATTATTTTCCTATTGGAAGATCCTTAAGAGCTACTAGCTATCTTGAAATTCTTCATGCAGATTTGTGTGATCCTATGAACATAGAATCGCTTACTGGTTCTCGATATCTTTTGTTACTAACTGATGAATACAGTCGGATGAGTTGGGTATATTTTTTGAAGCTCAAATCAGAAACTTTTGCAAGCTTCAAAAAATTCAAGGCATTGGTTGAAAACCAAGTTGGTAACAAAGTTAAGGTCCTGCTTAACGACAGGGGAGGTGAGTTCTTATCACAAGAATTTAAGTTATTTTTTGAAGAAAATGGAATTCACAGGGAATTGACTGCACCTTACACTCCGGAGCAAAATCGAATTGCTAAGCAGAAGAACCGAACTGTAGTGGAGATGGCCAGGAGCATGTTAAAGAGTAAAGATCTTTCAATTCAGTTTTAGGCTAAGGGTGTTCATACTGCAGTTTATCTACTTAATATCTCTCCGACCAAAGCAATCATGGGTCAGACACCTTTTGAAATCTGGAAAGGTAGAAAGTCGTGGGTAAGTCATTTGAGAATTTTTGGTTGTATTGCATATGCTCTAATAAATTCTCAACATCGTAAAAGCTTGATGAAAAGTCTGAAAAATGCATCTTTTTTGGATATTATTCTGAATCTAAGGCTTTTAGATTGTATAATCCCACAAATGGTAAGGTGATTATCAGGAGAGACATTGTATTTGATGAAAACACTTGCTGGAAATGGGACAACAACAATAAAAGTTCACAAGTTACAATGGAAGATGAAGCCTTTCCTAGTGAAGAAGTAAGTCAATCTCTTGGTAATAGTCAGTCTCTTACTAATACACCAAGCCACTTTTCAGGAAACTCAAGCGACACAAGTCCAAGGTGTAGTAGCCCAACATTGATGGTGTATGACTCAGAAGGTTCCAGTAAAACTCCTCCATGGAAGTTTAGATCACTTTCAGATATTTATGAAACATGTAATTTGCTCTATTTGGTGCAGACCCAGCTAGCTTTCAGGAAGCTTCAACAAAAATGGAATGGAGGTGGGCAATGGAAGAAATGCTTATGGCAATAAGGAAAAATGGGACATGGGACTTGGTGGACATTCCAGATGGAAAAAATGTTATCAGAGTAAAATGGGTGTTCAAGACAAAGTACCATGTTGACGGAAGTGTGCAGAAACACAAAGCCAGATTGGTCGCAAAAGGATATTTGCAGCAACAAGGCATTGACTTTCACGAAACTTTCTCTCCAGTTGCTCGTTTTGAAACAGTAAGAATCCTTTTAGCTTTGGTTGTACAATTAAAGTGGAAGGTTTATCAATTTAATGTTAAGTCTGCATTCCTTAATGGTGATTTGGAAGAAGAATTGTATGTAACACATTCAGATGGTTATGTGGAGAAAGGAAAGGATAACAAAGTATACAAGTTGAGGAAAGCACTCTATAGGATAAAACAAGCTCCTCGCGCATGGTACATCAAAATCGATTCATATATCAGAGAAAATGGTTTTGAAAGAAGTAAGAATGAGCCAACTTTATAAGTGAATAAATATGAAAAAATGATTTATTATTGGTGTGTCTGTATGTTGATGATATGATCTATATGGGTTCATCTTATTGTCTTGTATGTGATTTCAAATCTTCTATGATGAAAACATTTGAAATGACGGATTTGGGAGTGTAGCATTATTTTCTTGGACTTGAAATGAAGCAGGAAGAAGATGGAATTTTCATATCTCAAAGGAAGTATGCCACTAATCTTCTCAAAAGATTTAACATGGTTAACTGCAAAACAGTGGCTACTCCTATGAATATAAATGAGAAGCTGCAACTTGATGATGGTATTGAAAAAATTGAAAGAAGTTATTTTAGAAGTTTAGTTGGAGGCTTAATTTATTTGATGCACACTCGTCCTGATATATCATTTTCTGTTGGAATCATTTCAAGGTTTATTCATATGCCTTCGAAGCATCATCTTGGAGCAGCTAAAAGAGTCTTGCACTGTGTTGCTGGAACTACAGGATTTGGACTATAGTACTTTCGAAGTACTAATTTTAATCTCTATGGTTTTTCAGATAGTGATTGGGCAGGGAATGTGAACGATAGATAGAGTGTTTCTGGGAACCTTTTCACTCTTGGTTCTGCAACTATTACTTGGATCTCAAAGAAACAATCAACAACAACGTTGTCTTCTTCCGAGGCTGAATATGTTGCAATAATATTTTCAACATGTCAAGTGTTGTGGCTGAGGAAATTGCTTGCTGATCTTCACCAAGAACAAAAGGGTGTAACAAAAATTTTCTGTGATAATTTATCAGCAATTGCAATGGCGAAAAATCTTGTTTGTCATGGAAGATCAAAGCACATAGATATTCAGCATCATTTCGTCCATGATCTGGTTGCAGAAGGGGTGATTGAGTTGAAGAGTTGTAGCACAGAAGAATAGGTGGCAAATATTTTTACTAAAGCACTTCCTCAGGTAAAGCACAATTACTTTATGTTATGCCTTGGCGTATGTGATTTTGAATCAAGGGGGAGTGTTGAGAATTGATTCAAAAAAAGAGAGTCTAAGTTACTAAGTTACTGATTATTTACTGTGAGTTTGAATAAGTCTTTTACAAGAGTTGAATGAGTCTTTGTTAGGTTATTATTTGGTTGCTATTTTTCTGGCACTTTCCTAGTTTCTGGTCCAAGTGGAACTCATGGACAGATATTATCTTCCAGAGTCTGTAAGCCTATAAAGGCATATATTTCTAGTTAATAAACTAAGCACTTCTACAAAGTATTTCCTTCATCTTCTTTGTGCAGCTCTAAGTTTTGTAGTTAAAGAACCTCTCTTTTTCCTACAGAACTAAGGCTACTTCAAGAAGTATCTCACAAGTGTTCAAAGATGAGTTTTACTTGCATTTGACCATGATTACTACGATGTTTTCTAACCTTTTTCTTATTGTTTTAACTTGGTCTTTGCATGACATGAAATGTTTTTTTAGCATGATTTTGTAGCTCTATGCATTGCTATCATACATGGTACATTCTTGTACTCACGAATACTCTTGCCTACATTGTTCCCAAATGTAGGGTCTGATACTCCAACTTCCCAGTTTTGTGGGTAGGGATCACTTAGTAGCTATTGAACATTGGTGAGTCCTCATGTTTCGAGGACCAAACCTATTATTACTTTTTGTCTTTGCATTTCAAATGTTGTACGTTATGCCAGGGTTACGTCGTGATTGTTGTTGATGTGATAGATGACTCTAAGACTATATAGATTTCATCTTTCTTTTGCAAAAATCTTTATAATATGAATTGTCTTTTAAAATCTCTTGATTTTCTAGTATCTTGTTTATGCATGCTAAGTGGCTTGTGTGGGGCCTCTCGGGGACCTATACGCTATGTTACGCCTAGGAAATACTTTGGGTCGTAACAAGGAAGAATGGTGAGGGATGCCCACGTACTTGACTTCATTTGTCACCTAGACCCTTCTACTCACCACTTTGCCAACTGAACCCTCGAACCCAGTGAAACAGAACATTTTAAACCCTTTTTGAACTACCTAGTGGTGCGTAAATTACAAATGAATCAACGAAGCTTTCCACATCATTTTAAAAAGTTACATAGGAAATGACATGTTAAAACTAATTTCCTTTTTATTTCATACCTCCATTTCTTTCTTTTTCATTTCAATCAGACCTTCATACTCTCTCTTGGCCCGATTCCATTGTTGATTACTGCAATTTGTCTTTTATTTTTTCTAAGGTGTTTGAGTTCACATTTCACTCTATAGTTGTAAGTTTGTTAACTAGTTATTATATTTATTTTTTTTGCAGTTGTTTTTGGTGTTTGATTTTGGATTTTGTTGTATTTTAAGGTTTTAGGGGTTAGAAGTTTTGTAGAGCTTATGTTATGATTTTTGGAAGAAGTTTGATTTGTTTCATGCCTTATATACGCATAANTCAAAAAACCCAAGATATGTTATATTTAGAATATATCATAAATAATATTAATGAATCTCTTGATTTTCTAGTATCTTGTTTATGCATGCTAAGTGGCTTGTGTGGGGCCTCTCGGGGACCTATATGCCATGTTACGCCTAGGAAATACTTTGGGTCGTAACAAGGAAGAATGGTGAGGGATGCCCATGTACTTGACTTCATTTGTCACCTAGACCCTTCTACTCACCACTTTGGCAACTGAACCCTCGAACCCAGTGAAACAGAACATTTTAAATCCTTTTTGAACTACCTAGTGGTGCGTAAATTACAAATGAATCCACGAAGCTTTCCACATCCTTTTAAAAAGTTACATAGGAAATGACATGTTAAAACTAATTTCCTTTTTATTTCATACCTCCATTTCTTTCTTTTACATTTCAATCAGACCCTCATACTCTCTCTTGGCCCGATTCCATTGTTGATTACTGCAATTTGTTTTTTATTTTTTCTAAGGTGTTTGAGTTCACATTTCACTCTATAGTTGTAAGTTTGTTAACTAGTTATTATATTTATTTTTTTTGCAGTTGTTTTTGGTGTTTGATTTTGGATTTTGTTGTATTTTAAGGTTTTAGGGGTTAGAAGTTTTGTAGAGCTTATGTTATGATTTTTGGAAGAAGTTTGATTTGTTTCATGCCTTATATACGCATAATAGCAATATGTAAAGTTGTTATGCATCAATGACATTTGTTGTGAATAGCTTGTGATACTAGAGTTTTTATCGTAAAATTCATCTGAAATATATTTTTTGTCAATTGCAATTGGATTTCGTTCTTGTTAGTGGTCCAATTGGGTTATTATAGAGCTTTTTAATTTGTTGTAATCCATAAAGAATAACTTATAAATTAGGCTTTTCTGTTTAAAGTAGTCTCGTTACTTTGACGGCATTGTAGCAGTATGGCTTCGACAATTGTAATGCTTCAAATGCATTATAGAGGTTGGTTCTTCTAAGTCCCAGAACTCAGGTATGCCAATGGAATTTTTTATCTTGAAAAAATAGCAATACATGTGGATGATAAATTAGCTAGAGAATTGAGAGTTGATAAAGTTGAAACCTTTGTGTGCTAAGTTAACAAAAGAGGTGGTTATTACATGTTAAATAATGACATTGATGTGTTAAGATTTATTAAAAACTCTAAGGGTTGGGACTTTGCTGATGTATATGTGGTACATGAAATTAGTACTCCTTTAATTGTTGAGGATGATATTGAGGTGCAACTATCCCAATTGTTGACTCCCAAAAAGGTAAGGCCCCCCCATATATTGTTATAAATGCTAGGGCTGATGTATCTTCCCCTCAACGATCTAATGAAAATGTTGATACAAATATAGAAATAGATCAGCAACCTAGAGTAGAGAAAGGAAAGAATAAGGAGACTGGTTCTCTTGAGGTTTCATTAGAGGACTTAGATGAAGGTTAAGGTAATAACTTTTCTTCCTACCACCTTCAAACACCTGATGAATCCGATGTAAATTTAGATGTTGAATAGTTTAATTCTGAGTCACTTTATTATGTTGATGAGAACACTGATGAATTAAGTTAGTTGGATGAAGAATTTGATATAGCTAGACAACCAAACATTCAAGAACAAGTTAGTAAAGATAGCTGCTAGAATAAATGTAGAGGAGATACCATCTTGTCCTGTAGGTATAAATTTTGGTTTGAAGATATTAATAAGAATATCAGGGGAAGATATGAAGGAAAATTGGGTGGGAATAACATGTATTTTGATAGCTTAGATCCTGGATGTGATTTAGTGAAGATGAAGGGGATCACGTTGAGTTTGATGAGGTTGTAGATCCACCAGCTAGGAATGCAAGTAACAAGGTCTATTTTGACTCAACCTCCAATTTTTTTTATTTCAGTTGTATATGATTTTTGTGAATAATGTTGAGTTCAAAGAAGCACTACAAAATTACTGTATTCAGAATGGTGTGAATCTTAACCAAAAACAAAATGTAAAGAAGAGGATCAGGGCCCACTGTACGAAGGGTTGTTCTTGGCATATTCTTGGAATTTTTGATGGTAATACTGTAAATTTTATTTTTAAGACATATTTTCCTATCCATAACTGTTGTAAAAGAACAAGAAACAAGTAATGTACTCCATAGTGGATTAATAAGACTTACAAATAGAGAATCATGAGTGAGCCTTGCATCAGACTCCATCAAATTCAAGGGTTGTGAAGAAAAGGATTATGGACGGCATATTAGTAAAAAAGTTGTAGATGGACAAAAATAAAAGTTATGAATGATCATATGGGTGATTTCATAGAGGAATTTTCTAGATTGTATGATTATGCTGAGGATTTACAGTCCACAAATTCAAGAACTATTGTGGTTGTTAGGACATCTAAGAATACAATTCCTGGAATAGAGGTATTTATGGGAATTTATATTTGTCTTGGAGCACAAAAGGGGATAATTTGTTTTGATAGTGCATTTATAAAGGGTGCATGTAAAGGTGAACTATTGACTTGCATTTCCAAGGATGGAAACAATAAAATGTACCTAGTAACATGGACAATAGTTAATAAAGAATCCAAGGATACATGGTCTTGGTCAAGTTTATCAAATATGACTTGGAGCTGACAGAAACTAAAGGTGCCACAAAGACTTATCAACAATTTTTTAGCATTGGAAAAGATCATGGTTCCCTTACAGATGGTAGTCATGAGCAATCTTAGATAAGCCTTTATCACCAATAGAAGACACATTCCATGAGGAAATTTCTCTGAGAGTAGGACAACCTCGAGCGATAGCCTTGAGACCAATATCAGTCACACCACAACAAAGGTTGTTTCTCCAAAATAGATAGTTTTGCTAAACCTCCACGGTTCGCATTCCAACGGCAATAGCAAGAAGTTTGACATCTGTGATTTCCTACCAACAAGGGCCCTGTCAAGGAATCCGTTAGATTCCTCAATTTCATCCTTGCGAATGTTGCTTAAAATCCTAAGTTAATGCTTGGAAACACAAGCATAAGTACTTCTCTCTTGGCCACTAGGAAAATATTTGAATACCTTAGAGAGGAATTTATCAAGAACAATTTCAATAGGAGGACGATTCCTTTTGCTCAAAATTTCAGAAGTAGTAGTGACATAAATCCTCCTCCCATTTTTCTAATGTGAAAAAAGCAGAGATGATTGTCTTGGACTTGGATATGAAGCATGGAAGAAAGCACGATTATCTGTAAACTAGAAGATTAAAAACATCAAACAAAGATTATGTTCTCTTATCACCATCCTATATAACCTATCATTTCAATAGATATTTTCCCTCAACAGATATGTTCTTCCTGGGCAAAAAATTATATGGATTTAACAAGAATAACATGTCAAGGGCCTAGATATTCTATTCCATCGACCAAATAGGCTAGCTAGTCATCATGACTTAAGATTTTTTTTTATTCATACAAACATCTTCAATACAATCACGTAAACTTAGTTAGCTTTGTTTTCAATATCGACTAACAAGGAAAGTGATTGAAGCAGAATTCTAAACCTTTAGAATTCATGAGCTTCAATCACTTTCCTTGTTAATTGGTATTAAAAACAAAAATAACTAAATTTACGTGAATGTATTGAAGATGTTTCTATGATTAAAAAATATATAATGTCATGGTGACTAGTTAGACTATTTGGTCGATGAATTGGAATATATTCAGACCCTTAACATGTTATTTTTGCTAAATCTGTATAATGTTTAGCCCAAGAAGAAAATATTTGTTGAGGAAAAATATCTATTGAAGTGATAGTTTATATAGGATGGTGGTAAGAGAATATGATCTTAGTTTAGTTTTAAGCAACATTCGCAAGGATGAAATTGTAGAATCTAATAGATACCTTGACAGCTCCTTTATTTGTAAGAAATCACAAATCATAGACTTGTTGGTATTGCCGTTGGAATTGCAAATCGTGGAGGTTTAGCAAAGCAATCTATTCAGGGAAACAACCTTTTTGTGGTGTGACTGATGTTGGTCTCAATTCTATCGGTCGAGGTTGCCCTACTCTTAGAGAACTTTCCCCGTGGAATGTGTCTTTTGTTTGTGATGGAGGCTTATCTGAGATTGCTCATGAATGTCATATGTCAGAGAAGCTTGATCTTTCCTAATGCCCAGGCATTAATTATAACTCTTTGTTGGACATTGTGAGAAGTTGTCCCAATCTGAACTCTTTGTCAATAAATGATTGTTCATACATTGGCAATGAGTCTCTAAAAGATGTGGGTCAATATTGCCCGAATCTGAAGCTTGTTATATTAAAAAAAATTGTCTACTCATTGGGGATCAAGGAATCGCGGATCTTTTTCATTCAACTGGTCATCTTTTAACAAAAGTGAAGCTCAAGAGATTAAACATCAGTGGCATCTCTCTATATATTATTTCACATTATGGAACTGTACAGAAAAATCTAGCTCTTAGTGGTCTTGAATAAGTAAAAGAGAAGGGTTTATGGCTCAAGGGAACTAGTTAGCATCTGTAGAAGCTTATGATTATTTTAATAAATGCTTACAATGGAGTCAAGTATTCGGGTCTTCAAGTTATCTGTGAGTGTTTTCCAAAGTTGAAGTTGTTTTGCGTCCAAAAAAGTAATGTCCTTTTAGATGATTGACTGATTGGTTATGCCAAAGCTTCAGTCTCACTTCAGAGCATCCGGTTAAAGGATTGCCACCAAATTACCCAGGCTAGGTTTTTCGGTATACTTTTGAACCGTAGGATGAAACTCAAGAATAGTTCCTTAGTGAACTGCTTTGGTATTTAAGATGTAAATCATGAACTCCCTTTGGTTGGTCCTTGTTGCAACTCACTAGTATCTTCGACTATTTGCAATTGTCCTTGAGTGGGAAATTCTACCATTGATGTAGTATGTAGACTGTGTCACAAACTAACTTATATAGAGTTGAACCGGCTTCTTGATATAATTGACAAGGGTATCTTCCGTCTTGTTCAGTGATGTATACCAATAATTTTGTGGAAGTATATATAAGCGGGTGTGTCAATATTATAGACAAATTAGTTTCAACAATAATTTTGTTGCACGGGGGATCTCTAAACTCTTTGATGGTAAATGGTTCGAGACTTGTTACTGATGCAACCATAGTAGAAATTTCAAAATCTATCTGCTTGATTAATAAACTCATGTTTCCATGTGTGGAATCACTGATTATGGGATTATAGCTTTAGTAAATGCTAAACCACTCAATTTGCGGATCCTCTCACTGTCTGGTTGCCCTTTAGTGTCGGGCAAATCAATTTCAGCCTTAATAGAGCGGCACTGGAGATCTCTGAAGTCTCTGATCAAAGATGGTTGTAGACATGCTATCGATGCAACGTTAGTAAAAAAATCAAACTACTGTTGGTTTCATAATGAACTGGATGTTCCCAATTGTGGAATCACTAATTATTGTATTAAAACATTGGTCAGTGTTGTACTGCTCCATTTTTGGATCCTCTCACTGTCAAGTTGCCCTTTGGTGTCGGACAATAGCTTACCCTTCTTACACGATTTGGTTAAGGAATTTAAGATCTTGAACATACAACATTGTCCCAGAATAAGCTCTGGTACTGCTGATGCGCTTGTAGAGAAATAATCAGGCTATGCTATCGTTTCCTCAGCAGGTTGTGGCTTACACCCCGTGTAGTTTACAAGTTGCTCACTATGAAGTTTTCGTGTGGTCACATGTTGTTTTTGGGTCTAGCAACTTGAGTTTTCTTTTGTTCAGTATTTTTCTAATGAATATGTCTTGTTCTTTATATCTTCAATTAAAATTATGAGATAATTGATTCCAATTCTTGAATGACTATTAATGTTCCACTATTCCTAATCCAATCCCTTCAAGACAGTTAGGGCTCATTCAATAGCATTAAGTGGCCACTTACTGAAAATTGACTGATATTCTCCATTATCATAACCCCCATTATATTACCTAACAATAATTGGAGTCTTCATATTTTCAGAAAAGAGGTTAAGAGAAATTTCCCCTTTATATTCTTCTATACTAGTATGTTGGTTTTTCTTCGGGTGTATCTTTATTAGTTTCTTGATTCTAGTTTTATAAAAGAAGAACTTGTTGAATCATGGTGGGTACATCTATACCAAGTGAAATATCCTTAATGATAGTGTCTGACATGCCTCAAGCTATGATAATTTCCTACAAGAGTTCATGGTGAAGTATTTTCCATGAGAATGTCCAACACCTTTTTGGTAGCTTCTAGAATAAACATGTTATCATGATATTTATCATACTTCCCTCAGAATACACATGTTGGGTGTTTTGGATGGGAGTGACTCTTGTATGATTCTTACTCCTTTTTTTTTTTTTTATGTTTTTAGCTTCTAGCATTGCAACAAAAATGCTACACCCTTCATTCCATAAAACAAAAAAGAAAAAGAAAGCAATAAAAATAAAATCGAAGTGAAAATTGTAAATGATATAACAGATATTTGACTATAGACCCTTAATTAGAGAGATACATATATGCAAGCACCAAAATAAAAAATAAGCCTACTATTTGAATAAACTTTAACTACCTAAACACTAATGAGGTTTTTGTTTAAACATTGAAAAGAATAAACACAATAAATAGAACAACAAGTTCATCGTGGAAACCCTCCTTGCTTAATGGAAGAAAAGCCATTCCACAATTTCATTATAATCAAAGAGAAACTTTAGTTTACAACTCAATAATAAAAGGGAAAAATTCTAGTACCTCACCTCAGCAGTTCACTCAAACTGTTCCACGATTCTAGTATATACTCCACTCTCCAAGAAGCCAAACCCACTTCTTGTTACTTAAAGTAAATAACTATAGTTGTGCACTCTTCTCTCCAAGAAGCCAAACCGACTTCTTATTACAAACCTATCAAATTCTTTGTTACACTTAGAACAATTATTCCTAAACAATGATTGTAAAATGAAACAATGCAAACTAAAAATTAGAAAGAAAACCTAACTCAAGTTCTTCTTTCTACTGCCCTTTCACTTTAGCACCGGATGAGTTCTTGCCACGAAGTTCTCTCTATTTTTTTTTATTGCAAAACTCTGTTTCTCTTTGTCAATCAATCCTTTTATAAGGGATAATTAAGCCATAGTTTAATCCTACAAGAAAAGTAGTTATTTTTTTGTTTAAAACACTTTCCTTTCCCTATAAAGAATCTTTTCTATAAACCTGTTGCATTTTATTAAACAAAGAGATTTGTCTTTGCGGTATAGTTAGCTCAGCACCAATCAAGAATCCCCAAGTAATTTCAAGAATTCTTGGTATACATTAGTTCCAACCCGAGAAGCAACTAGTCCTTGAGTTTGGCAACTTCCCCTTGAGATTCCTCTAGAGCAGCCCATAGATTATAAACTTCATCTTGAAGCACCCTATTCTTACCCCTTGCCGCATTAAGATCAGCAAGCACTTGTGCCATAGGACCAGGTCCACGGAGGAACGAATTAGGAGCAAGATAGTCATCAAGTAGGCAGGAGCAGTCAACAAGGGCTACCTCTTCTTGATTGTATCCTTGCACAACTAGTCTAGCTTTGTTTATAATGATTTTTCCCTGATCGTCAAGTTTATTCCTAATCACCCATCTACTTCCAATAACAGTTTTATTCGAAGGTCAAGGAACCAAGTTCCACACTTTGCTTTTTTTCAAACTAATTCAGTTCCTTCTGCATGGCAACAATCCTATTTGCATCAATAAGTGCTTCCTTGATGTTCTTACAGGGATAAGTATGTTGAGAATGCACACAAGGTCCTCAATTGGAACCTAGTGTGAGTCCGTTAATCAAGAGGAGTGAGAATTTTTTGAACTTGATGAGAACTTTTGTATTTCTAGTTACTTGTTTCAACATATGGTGCATTTTCCAGAGAAGATGAACATGGTTACTTTGAATTGGTGTTTCTTGCAACATGTTATGCCTCATGTACTTCAGGTGTAGGTTCTTGAATAGATTCTTCGGAAGGAACCACTTCTTCATCATTATCAGATCCATTTCCAATGTTGTGTGCCTTTTCTGCCAATCCTATATATATGAAACAAACCTAGAAATCTTTATTAGCCATGTGATTTGCTTTGTAAAATATAACATGTGTACTTTGTTCAACATGATTTGATCTTTTGTTAAGGGCTTTATAAGATTTATTGCCTGATGAATATCCAAGAAATATTCCCTCGTCGCTTTTAGCATCAGACTTTCCTAGTACATCCTTGCCATTGTTGTGTACATAACAAAAACATCCAAAAGCTCTGAGATATGCCAGGTTTATTTGTCTACCTTTGAGTAGTTCATAGTGTGTTTTATTTATTATTGATCGATTCATACATCTGTTTACAAGGTAGCAGGCGGTATTTATAGCCTCTACTCAATAGAACTTTTGTAGATTGCTAGCTATCAACATGGTTAGCACAAACTCTTCAAAAGTTCTGTCTTTACGCTCAATTATGCCATTTTTTGTGTTGTTCTTGGTGTAGAAAAGTTATGATCTACACCATTTTTGGCACAAAATTTCAAAAATAATTAGTTTTCGAATTCTATTGCATGATCTGAGTCGATGCTAGATAGTTCACATTCCAATTTATTTTGCAGAAATTTCTAATAAAGACTTCAAACATGTCGAATGTTTCATCTTTTGAGGACAAGAATAGAGTCCATGTGAATATAGTGTTAACATCTACAAAAACAATGGCATACCTTTTTCCTCATCGACTTAGAATTCACATTGTTCCACATAATCCATGTGAAGAAGTTATAGACGTTTCATTGTGCTTACCATCACCTTTGGTTTAAAAGATGACTTCGCATGCTTTTCTTGTGCACATGCACCACAAACCTGTTCTTCATTGAATCATTGAGTAGGCATCCCTTCTACTAGGTCCTTCAATAGAAGTTTATTCATTACTTAAAAACTAGGATGTCCTAATATTTTGTGTAATAGTAGAGATCTGTCTGAAGATGCACTCAAACACTTGAGGGATTGCCTCTTAGATCTCATAAAAATGGGTTTCATGTGATTGATTTTATCAGTCTACATTCGGTTGTGGTAAATAGTACATTGTTTTCTTTGTCACACATTTCAGACACACTTAAAGGATTGTGTTGCAGACCGTCAACATAGTACACATTGTTTATTGCTTGAGAGTGAGTAGGCCCTAGTTTTCCAATTCCCTTGATTTCTCTAGTCTTTCCGTTTCCAAAGGCTACACTTTCGCCTTGGAAATCACTCAGTGAGAGGTAGTTATTTTTATCGCATGTTATGTGTTAGGAGCAGGAGCTATCCAGAAATCATTTCTACAGCCTTCCTCCAAATCGTTCCTGCACAATCAGTAAAAGATTAGTTTTGGGTACCTAGATCCACTTGGGTCCCTTTTTGTTAGTGAAAGGATAAATCGGATTTATCATGGCCCGCTTAGGTAAGGCCTTGAATTTGGGGACTAGTTAATGATCCCTTGTCAAAAAGTTTTTTTCCAAACAACTATAGTTCTTGTCAAGGGCGGAAATTTCTTTTTGCGTATAAGGTTATTATGTCCAGATTGGCCACAATGAGAGCACAAAGAAGCTATTTTAGGGTAATCAATTTTATCATTCTTCTTATTAAACCCTGTTCCATGTTTAGTAGAGGACTTTGTCCATCTCCTTTTGTTTTCTAATTCCATCCTGATCTCATGCAATTCTTTGTGAAGATCTTCATTTCTTTTAGTCGCAGAATATATTTCATTATTGAGATCTTTTATTTTATCCTCTAGAGACATGTGAGCAATGTTTTGAATTATTTTCTCATTGCTGGAGGAATTTAGCTTGTTAATTTTCTCCTGAAGAATGTGGTTTCATTTTTCAAGAATCTCATTTTCTTCTCTTAAGGATGCATATTCTTCCATCATTTGTTCATTTCTGTGTAGGTTGATTGATATACACCAATAAGAGTCCAAAGTAGAGACCCAAATTTTATTTTTGAGTAAAGATGAAGATTTTCTTTGATAAGATCAAATCTTACCTAGATTGCTTGCCATCTTCCTCTTCTTCCTCAAAATCAGTTGATGCCGTTAGCACCATGATTGTCTCTTTTAATTGACTTATGTTCTTTTTCTCATCACATTCAGTAATGGTCATTAGTGCAAGGAGGCGGTATTTTTTTGTCCCTCTATTGCAAGTAGGGATGGATTTTCAAATTCTCCTTCCTCAGATTCGTCTTCTGATGAGCTACCCATGGTAGCAAAAGACTTTTTCACAGAGAGATCTACTTCTTAATTTGTCATCCTTCTGCTTGTGGGAATGAAATGATCACCTCTAGTCTCTTTTGATTTCTCTATATTCTTTTTCTTATGCTCCACACCCATGAAGGATAGAGTTTGATGAAGTGATATGGGCTTCCCCATTTCTGACATACATGATATCTTATGTCTTTCTCTGTCATAATCTTAAAGTTTCTCCGTTGATTGATCTGACCTTTCTTCAGTATTCTCGAGAACGTTTTAGTCATCAGGGCAATGTTCTCTTCCTCGAAGTCATCCAATGTTGTTTCCTTGAAAAGCAGGTTCTTCTCTTTTCTCTTTTCTCCAATTTAGTTTTCTTGATTTTTCTGGAGTTCATAAGTTATGAGATTTCCTATAAGTTCATCCATGGTTAGAGTATCAAGATGATGTGCTTCAGTAATTTCTTCCACTTTGCTTTCCCAAGATTAAGGAAGAACATTCAAAAAATTTCTAACTGCCTTTCCATTTGTAATCACTTCTCCTGATGGGTAGATTTCATTGATGATAGTCGTGAAATTGGTATGCATGTCTTGAATTGTTTCACCGTCTATCATTCAGAACAACTCATTCTGTCTTTTTTATCAATTTTTATTTCCCGACTTGTGTTTTTCCCTCGTGGGTTGTCTGCAAAGTTTCCCATATTACTTTGTCATTTGGACATGAAGAGATTCAGTTGTACTCATCCAGACCTATTCCAGATATTAGGATCTTTATGGCCTTCATAGTGTTCTTAATAACTAGTTTATCAATAACATCCCATTCCTTTCCAACTTTGGAACCTGAGTAATTCCATCTGTACCATTTTTCATACCAATGGTGGGACCATCTAGAATAACTCCCTATAGATTGGGATATTCTCCTACAAGATGATCCATCATTCTTTTTTTCCACCATTCATAGTATTTTCTATTGAATAGTGGGGTGCTTGTTTGAGATGCTCCTTCTTGAGCAGTTGGTGGTGAAGACTTTGATCCTCTTCAACGTGTAAACTTTTTTTATTGAAAAACTTGTTCTATACAAATTCAAGAAACCTTAACCACCTAAATAAGAACCTGACCAGGTTCTTTTTTAAACGTTGCAGAGAATAAATGGAATAAATATAATAACAAGTTTATCCTTGAAATACTCCTTGCTCAAGGGAAGAAAAACCACACCACAACTTCACTATAATCGAAGAGAAACTTTAGATTACAACTAAATAATCAAAGGGACGAGTTGTAGTACCTCACCTCAAAAGTTCACTCAAACTATTCCCCGATTAACTATAACCCTATACACTACTCACTCTCCAAGAACAAAAACCCACTTCTTGTTATTTACACTAACTACCGATAGTTGTGCACTCTTCACTCGAAGAATTCATACCCATATCTTTTTACAAACCTCACAAATTCTTTTTCACACTTAAGAACAATCATTCCTAAAAACTGATTATATAATGAAACAATGCTAACTAAGCTTTAAAAAGAAAACCTAACTCCAGTTCTTCTTTCTTCTCTCATCTTTAACTTTAGCGCCACACGAGTTCATTCCACAAATTTCTCTAGATTTCTAGATTGCAAAAAACTATCTTTCACTTTGTCAATAGATCCTTTTATAAGGGACGATTAAACCCTAGTTGAATCATACAAAAAAAGTAATTAGATTTTTTAAAAAAAATTGTTCCTTTCCCTACAAGGATTCTTCTGCACTTTCTTTTCCTTATTTAGGCGTCTTTACTTTTAATAAGGATTTATGTCTTCCCACTATTTTCAACTCCATGCTTGAACAAACTTGTGAAGCTGGTTCACGTTTGTCATTATCATAACATCTATCGGAATACTGAAATGTTGGTTCATCAAGAAGATATTAAGGGAAATTCCCCCTTTATATTCTTTATATTCTAGTATGTTGAGATTTTTTCCGGAGTATCTTTGTTAGTTGCTAGTTCCAAGTTTTATACTAGAATAATTTGTTGAATCATAAGGGATGCATCAATATTAAGAGATATATCCTTCTTGACAGTGTCTCACAGGCCGCAAGCTAGGTGACTTTCCTAGAAAAGTTCATGGTGAAGTGGTTTCTGTGAGAATATCTGTCACTTTTTTGGCAGCTTCTAGAATGAAGCTATTATCAGGAATTCTGGCATACTTCTCTGGGAATACGCATGGTGGGGTTTTTGCATGGGAGAGACTCATGTATGGTCAAGATCTTTTTGTTTGATGTTTTTAGCTTCTAGTATTGCAGCAAAACTTGTGAAGCTGGTTCACGTTTGTCATTATCATAACATCTATTGGAATATTGAAATGTTGGTTCATTAATAAGATATTAAGGGAAATTCCCCCTTTATATTCTAGTATGTTGGGATTTTTTCCGGAGTATCTTTGTTAGTTTCTAGTTCAAAGTTTTATACTAGAATAATTTGTTGAATCATGAGGGATGCATCAATATTAGGTGATATATCCTTCATGACAGTGTCTCACAGGCCGCAAGCTAGGTGAATTTCCTAGAAAATTTCATGGTGAAGTGGTTTCTGTGAGAATATCTGTCACTTTTTTGGCAGCATCTAGAATGAAGCTGTTATCAGGAATTCTGGCATACTTCTCTGGGAATACGCATGGTGGGGTTTTTGGATGGGAGAGACTCATGTATGGTCAAGCTCTTTTTGTTTGATGTTTTTAGCTTCTAGTATTGCAACAAAAATGCAACAACTTTGATTATGTACAACAAAAAAAAGAAAAAGAAAAAGAAATCAGCAAAACTGAAATCGAAGTTAAAATTGTTAGTGAAATAATAGATTTTTGAACTGTAGACCCTTATATATATATATATACTAGATTTACCGTACGTGCATTACATGTGGTTGCCGTTTATCGAGAATGATTCATGTATAAAAATGGATTTGTACTATATTTGGCTCAATCAGCTTTGGGCTTCACCGTGTCAGTCGGAGTGGTCGCCTTGTATGCGTGTAGGACTATTTTGTGGATGTTGAGTTGCAGGTGTGGCTCTTCTTTTGCAAGTGGGAAGTACCTAGCCTTGTACTTGTTCCCCGAACTCGCGTGTTTAGCTCCATTTTGGATCTTTTCCTTGTGAACCCTTTTCTATAGGTCCTCACCTGGAATACTCCTAATAATCTCATAAATAGTCTTTTTGGTTATTTGGAAGCATGAAATCCGAAAGAAAAATCATCAATGGTTAGTTCACGAGCTATCACATATAATTGGATGTCTACTACTTTTGTCAAGTATTATTCGCACTGCAAGGTGTAGTCTTCATCTTGTCTTGTAGTTGATGTCGTGAATTTAAATTATCAAAGGCTGGTAGGACTATGTGTTATACTAAGACTGTAACAGGTCATAGAGAATATAACTGGGCAGACCTATTTGTTTTTTTACTGATGTTGGATATTTGTTATGATATTGGTTATTTGTTTGTGGTTGAATCTGCGCTCGTCTGTTTTAATGATAGGATAGCGAGTAGCTGCGTCTGTCGGGGGATACTTGCTGGTGCATGTTTACAATGCGAGACTTGGAAGTCATGTCTATTTTTGAGGATTGTGGTGAGTGTGAAAGGAGTATGGTAACGTGATGTGCACGGATGGTGCACATGTATGCCATGTATTTAGATCCATATACACGCAAAAGCTTTTGGATAATCTACATTACAGTATTACATAATATTGCTCTGTAATTCATTATTTATTACGCCATATTTACCAACCAGAAACTGAACTTGCTTGTTGTTCTATGACATGTACAGTCGAGTGTCGTACTGTTAATGTTTTAGTATAATATTTGTTGGTAACCACTTGTGGATGAAAGAACGCTTTGGCGTATTAGTTATGTTCTGTCCTGAACAGGGTGTCTCCTATTCAATAGTATTTAATAATTGTACTGTATATTTTCATATTGTAATACACACAAAAGTAACGTCTTATTTGGTAATTAAATCTCTCCCAGAACTTCCTTGCAGACAATACTTCTTGTGTATGTCCCCGGGTGCCGCTCTGGTTGTTTAGTCATTACCAATACTTTTTTTTCTCCATAGACATTCCTCTAGATAGTGCTACGTACAGTTGACCATGGGAGAAAACATGTTGTGGTAGGTACAATCCAACATTTGGTATTGTTTAACCCTGTGCCTTATATAAAGTCATTGCAAAGCATAGACGTATTGGAAATTGTTTCCGAATAAATTTGAAAGGATATCCTTCATTCTCGGGTGGTGATACTTGTATTCTTAAAAAACACTTGCTTTGTGGCATATTCACCTATTGTTATTTCGGCATGTATGACATTATTGTCGAAACACCTACAAATCAATCGCATACCATTGCACAAACCATTTGAGTGGTCCAGATTTCTCAACATCATTATGGGCGCATATTCTTTGAGTCCTAACCTAAGATATACAATGTAAGCATTCATCAATAGATATTTATAAGTGATTGGACAATTGTTTAATTTTCGTTTGTGCTATGAGCTAACATAATAATAAGACATATGTGTAAGTTTTTATGTATGTGATGATGTACCTATGTGGCAGTAGTCCATTTGGTGTTAAGGTGTTGAGGTATTTTTCTTTATAGTAGTTGTTGGTATCATCTTCCGCTGAGTCAAAGCTGATGTATGTTTTTGTTTCTCCTAGGAATTTTTCAATCATCAATTCATTCAAGTTATCTACAAATTCATTTCTACTTGCTAAGATTGCCCGTTCTGTTATATACTCTGCTTATTTATAATTATCCTGAACCGATGGAAATATTTCCCTGACCAAGGATTCTTCTGGATTACTATCTTGACATAATTGGGTAATAATTTGTTCTGGAAATGCTATTAAATTTTCTCTAATTGTGTCTTCTTCTCCATTACCAATACGAAGCAAGAACTCACTGAAACTTGTATCTGCTCTTGCTCGCATATTTGTAGAAAGTTGTATCTTTTCCATTAAAGGCCACAAATACGACCTCACCAAACTTGCATCTACCGTCTACGTACTATAGATTTTGGTACAATAGGAAGAACTTGACGGATGTCGCTGCCAAACACCATGACTTTACCTCCAAAAGGTGCATCTTTATCCATTATATTGCGAAAGCTTCTATTGACTGTTTCAATTGTGTGCCGCTTAGCCATGGGTGCTTCGTCCCATATTATGATTTTGGCTAGTCTAAATAGTTTAGCACCTCCACCTTGTTTTGACATATTTGTCATTTTTGTCTCATTTGCTTGTAGGGGTATCCCAAACCTTGAGTGTTATGTACGACTTCCAGGCAATATTGCCACTACCACACAACTGGTTGCAGATGCCAATGCTATCATACCCTTTAATCTAACCTTGCCAAGTAATGCTCGATACAGGAAAGTCATTCTGGTTCCCCCAGGCCCATCTACAAAGAACGAACCTGGTGTTTCTGAGTTGACCCTTTTCATAATGGTATTGAAAGCTTGGGTTTGTACTTGATTCAATTTTGATTGGGCAGAAACATCTTCAATTGGCACATTCACATTCTTCTCTTCCATTATTTCTCTACATTCATGTGGTTCTGTTTGTTGTAATTATTGTTTGATTTGCGGGATATCATATTTGTCAACAATTTGTCCCATACTTTCCAAGTAATAATTAATACTTTCAGAGTACATTGGAGTTGTGCCTTAGTTGTGCTAGAATGGTTCATTCGAAAGTCTTTGGACATATCACTGTATTATGCGTCCCATAGACTTCGCACATCTGTTGGGTTGCAATGCACTAATATTATAGCAAACAAATTTCAAAGACCGGTGGTCATCTTGAAGGTGACATTTGATGCTTATCGTGACCAACGACACTACTTCCGATTTAAGTGTCTACGATCGTCGATAATAAAGTAACTCAACCAAGGGTCGGGAACGTCCCAAGAAAGTGGTTTTGAGAATTTAAAGAAAAATAAATTTTAGTTCTAACTAGTCGTAGCTAAAGATATTAATGATTAAAAACATTTTAAATTAAAAGGGGGGACACAAAAGTGTCAAATATCGATTTGGTGGTTTTGTCACAAGTAAGCTAAAATTAACGAAATCAACAAGAAAATCTAATAATGAGAGGGTGATTCTTGGGATGTGACCGGAATACAAGTTAATCTAAATTATTGGGTACATGCTTTCGATAGAGAATTTATAGAGTAATAGTGACTAGGCTAAGCTATAGTGGGAATAAATTCTCTTTCGAGCAACTTACCCCGTTTCAAATGGGTTCCTCTCGGACACCCACTTTCCGCATGAAGAGCAGCCTACGCCTTACCCCACTCACTCTCCCAAGCTGAGTGTTAGGATATGGGACTAGGGCTCACCCTCTCGGGCTGAACCTCATGTCGACCCACTCCTTAGGCCATCAGTCTAGTAGTCTTGGTTTCACGACCTCTCTCTCGAGCAAGGCGAAAAGACATGGGTAGACTTGTTTTTGCAACTACAAACCCATTAAATTCAACCACAACTACTAGGTGACATCACCATAAAACTACATTTAATCTATCAACAAGCAAGACCTAACAACAATATTAACCCATATTCGCTAAGTCACACCCCAAGAATGGGGTTTTTTAGCCACACATCAAGAGATAGAAATTTATACCTAAATGAACTTGCATTCATATGGGTATGAAGATTTAAGTCTTGTTACAGGCCAAAAATAAAGAAATCAAGAGACCCAAGTCCAAATCCTTCGAGATGAAACCCTCTTTTTCTTCAAGGTTTCAAAACCCTCCCAAACTCAAAGCAAAAATAAAAAGTACTAAAATTATATTAATTGTTTCTCACACTAAAAATCTGATACTGAGCTATAACTCTCAACGAGTATTTATAGATTTTTTAAAAAATGGTGCTGCAGCAGATCGTTCGGTGAGGTTAGTCGCGATCGCCGAATGACTCGGCGATTCACCCTTATTCTGGTTCATCACCTTTTGTGCTTTGCCTTCCACGTGTTTGTGTCCTGGATCATTAGGCGATATATCTCTTCTTTGCGGAACTGATCGACAACACATCGACTGCCCCTTTCATCGCCTTTTGATCCACTTCCTTCATGGCTTCGCGTACTGGAACAAAGGGTGGAGTGCATCCCTTCGGCGATTCACCAAGTGTAATTAGCGAAGCTCAGGCTTCAGCTTTTACGTTCTTTTCAGCCTTTTTGTTCCTTTTTGCGCCTAAGTGTCCATGATTCCACTAAAGCATCAAATACCTGAAATTTAAGAGTTTTCATCAGATATTCAGATAAAATGAGAATTTGAGGACACTATTTCTATTAAAATAATGCCCTAAATGAGTCCAATTTATGGACTCATCAACACCCCCAACTTAATCTTTTGCTTGTCCTCAAGTAAAACTCAAGTTTAGCAGTGCAAATAAGATGTCTCAAATAGTGCTACACAAGACTAAATCATGAACATACAAAACAAGACTCAAATTAATCATGCAAAGATCAATTGTGTACTGAAAGATTCAAGTTGTGGCACACCATTACCAAAGATTTTCATGTTCGCAATACTTGCTACTTGGGCAAGTTCAAGCTCAACAAAAAGTATCTAAATGACCTAACATAAAGAATGATTCCATATTCACACACAGAGGTTAATCGATTCAAGATCAAGAATCAGATGCAACCCTCACACTCAAAATGAGGAACACAATGCATGTTTTCACCCATAGGCTTGCCCTTATTATCCAATCGATCTTCGGTTCGGCTCACTCAAGATAAAAAAGGTCTTTCTAAGGCTCATAATGGGGTTGAGTGCAAAGGTACATTCACTTAGGCTCAATGACTTTTTCCTCATGAGATGTGGTATTCTCAAGGCATCCCCTTCTTTTCCTTTATCAATTCTTTTTCTAGGGCTTCTAAGTCATCTTTTTTTTTATTCACCTCCATGGATTGCTTGGAAGCCAAATTTATTTTGTACTTTTATTCCACAACCCTTTTTTTTTTAGTTTTTTTATTTTTTTATGGAGGGTTTCCATTGTTCCGCAACACCATGGGTTAGGGGAAACTTTTCTTACATTTCTTGACTTCTCCTTTTCCTTTTCACCACACCCCCTAAGTTGGCTATTCACTAAACCACAAATCAAGAGGACTATAGGTTGTGGGTCAAGTAAGGTCTAGGGTTCATCAAGGTTCTTCCAAAGAAAGGTCTGCCTCAACGGGTGTTCAAGAGAGTTTCATATGCTCACAGGTAGGCCACAAAAGAGGTATATGTAAATTTGGCTCACACTCTTCAAAAATTGCCTAAGATCATTTCAAGAGCACACCTCACTAAATCAATCAGACTAACGGGGTAAATTCTAGGTTTATTCATGCAAGATTCAAAGTAAGCTCATCACACAAGGCATTGACACTTAAGTCGAACAAGACCATACACTTTCGCTAGTGTGCAACAGTCATTACAAGAGAATCAATTCGATAAATGGCTAAATTCAACGAGATGCAAAGAGTTCACATATTGTCTATGCAACTTCATTTGGTCTCGTCGCAGCCGCACGTTCATGTTTGTTCAATTGAGAGCACCATTCAAGTCATCGGTATTGATCAAAACCGAGACTTGAATTTGTACAGGAACAAGCACTTTCAACACAAGAAGTGGCGAAAATTTTTTAAAACTGAAATTTTTTTGAAAAGGTCAGAATCATTTTGCAATGTAAAATAAAATGAGCCATAAGCTAAAACATCCACAAAAAGTAGATAAAACACAATTTTAAACAGAACAACCCAAATATATATAGAAAAGGTGAACACAAATAGAACACAAAAGGTGTGGGCCTCACCCCATCATAAATAAAAGCAATTTGTCCTCAAATACAATTAACAAAATATCCCGAATGTAATTAAACGGAATACAGAGGGAGGTAAAGAAGGGATCCTATTTAAGCAGTCGCTACATCTGTCTAGGCTTCAGTGCCCGGAGTGTTGTTAGTCTTCTTCATGTTCTTATTTTCTTTTCTCTCTACTTTAGCTACTGTAGTGATGTTTACCTCAACCCTGCTATCCAAATCATGCGCTGCTTTGAAGGTATGTATCACATTGATGAACCCTCGAACCCATGAAGGGACAATAGGGTCACTGTGAATCTTCCTACTGGAACTCGCTTCCGTGCTCTCGCTCTTGTCAGTTCTTCTGAAATGTTACGCTCTTATGTGTCTAGGTGGCATGTTTCTTCTTGCAAATTCTGGTCTGGCCATGTCTGCAAAGTCTTTGGGATAATTTTAGAACATATTCGACAACCAAAACAAAGACTTTCCTCTGTAGAAAGACTATATAATCCATTTGGCGTGCCGCCGAATACATTCAGCGAGCCATAGACAATCCGCCGAAGGTCACAGTGTGGAAGGAGTTAGGGGTGCAGACAATAAAGGGCAAGTAAGGTATTATTTACCGATTCACCGAATGCACTTGGCGATCCCGTGCTCCTCATCGAAAGTTACAACAGCCACAACAAATGAAGCATGATAGTAATGGAAAAATGGGGTATATAGGCGATCCGCAGAGTGTTTCGGTGAGCTCGTCACAGCTCGTAGAATCACCTATCGTGCCTACTTTTGACCTAACTTTTCAAAATCGGCCCCACCACTCCCGAAAACACAATTAAGCACAAGCAACACAAATTTAACCAAGACCCATAACATACGAATACCACCCATCACACATTAACTCAACTAGATACATTGGAGAGCAATATTTCACAGTTTAAGCAAGACAATGGAATAACAATCAACACTTAACTAATTCTATCCAATCAGGTAGGTTCAACAGATTTTAACAATGTCAAAAAGTATGTAAATGAGTACAATGCTAAAAAAATAATTACGGGTATTAAGAAGTTAACTTTTTGTGCTGATTGAAATGCTACCGAGAAGCTATGTGGTAATGTAATCCAAGTTCGTGCATAAATCAATGAACCAAAATACTCCAAAAGTGCAAGAAATATACAAACTAGAGTGCATGTGTGAGTTTGGACAGATGAAAAGTGAGGGAAAGTGAATGAAATTGAAACTTTTAAACCTTTGACTTGCAAAAACCGTCCAGTTTTCGCCCACTCTGCGACATTAGTTAAGCTCACCTACTCACTCGGCGGAACGCCGATTGTTTAGTTTATTCATCGAAATTTACAAAACCTCTGGTTTACGGGAGTCCAAATGGTGGTTTGCATCGTGATCGCCGACATGGTCTGCGATTCGCCACTAATTTCCAAAGTTCGCCCAGTTTTACAGACTCTAATGTTGACAATGTCTTGAGTAAAATGGCGAATAAGATCGAATACACCAATCCTTTCGGTGACTCGCCGACTAGATCTATAGCTCGTCAATCTGCACTTTTCGTTCACTCTCAACACTTTCATCTGCATAATCAACACACCATTATTTTATCAAAGCAAAAGAAAGCAATAAATGGTTTTGGGTTGCCTCCCAAATAGCGCCTTAGTTAACGTCGTGGAACGACGCAAGTTCACCTTTAAACCTCATTCTTGGGTTTAACCATGGTATCACTCGACAAACCCCGTGGCTGTCTCGAATTTAAGTGAGATGAGATATGACCCATCTGGGTCTCCAACTGTTTGATTGAAACTGAATGAGAGGAGACGGTCTGGCTAAGGGTAGACACATCTTCTTTCATGCCTTTTAACATTTTGTCTGACCCTTCAAATTTGTTGAGGATGTGCGAGAGCATATCCTCAAACCTACCACCTTTCGAATCCTTTGGCTTCTGGAACTCATGGGGAGGCACGTATCTATCCTTCTCCCCATCCTTCCAATTTGGATTACGGTCCCTCCATTCATGACCCCAGTCCTTCCAACCTTCGTCTCTAGCCCAACCTTGTTTAACACCTTGCCTTGGGTAATTTGAGTGGTTGCCACCGCCTTGGTTAGCTAGAAAATTTACCTCCTCGTTATACAAGGCTTCAAACTTCATCTCCTTAGGATTAGCACCCCTGACCCCACAACATTGACACCACAGGCACCATCCCTCATGATGTTTTTGGATAGAATATCAAGTTGCATCATGATTTTGGCCATGTTCTGGTCACTCTCATTGTCTTTTTCAATCTGCTCCTTGGATAGCTTAAAAGTGAGAGGGGAGATTTGGTCCTCACGAGTGTATTATGCTTTGTTGATGGTTGTCATACGATCTAAAAGTTGGGTTGCTACTACATACGGCTGCTGCATTAAGCCTCCAGGTGAGAGTTGATTAGCTACACTTTTGTTTACCGAATCTAAACTCCAGTAAAAGTATTGAAGTAGCACGTTGTGTGGCAAACCATGTGAAACGACACCAAAAATGCCCGAAAATGTGCTTCGGAAACACCTATAATTGTAATTTCCTTATATCTCAAAATATATGCATGATTTCAGAAATTCGACTACATATTCTTATTCATGGGGTCAAATTGAGTGGGGTATGGGACTAACCCGAATTTTAGAGCAACCGTATCAAAATTCGAAAATCGCAAAAAAATGCGATTTGGAAGGTCAACTGTAAAGGGGCATATCTCTTAGCACACAAGGAACTGGAAAGGCCACAACCTATTAAATTAAAGTTCTTTAAGTTAGCTTTCCAACGCACTTGGTTTCACCTCATTCCGAGTTAGGATGAGGGAGTTATGACCATTTTCGTAAAACTTGTCTGTGCAGATTTGCAATTTTCAGTGGGCTATTTTTTTTTTGAGGCTAACTGTTGGGGACGTTTTTTATAAAAAGGGGATATGTCCCATACTTAGTCATTTTTAACTTCAAAAACACTCTCTAAGCCCTCTCCAAAATTCCACCAAGATCCTCAACCAAATTCAAATATCTCAAGCTCTAATTTCGGATTCAAGACTCAATCTCAAGCTTCAATTCTCCATTCCAATCTTCATCAAGGATTTTCCAAAGTTGGGGTATGTGGGTTTGATTGTGGAAACCTTCCTTTCCACAAGTCCAACCATTTATCCTCTATTACTACTTCAACTTTATGGGTCCTTATGGTTATTTATGAACTCTTGAAGTATGGAATTACTACTACACACCCTATTATGGTCTATTTTGCATATTATCATGAAATGGAATTATTATGTGATGTTTATGGTTTTCATGCTTCCACGATCAAATTATGAAGGTTGATATATATATATGTATGTTGTTGGTGGGCTGATTTATATGGATTTTGGAATTGGTTGGACTTAGCACTCTTGAAATAAATGATTTTATTTACATGAACAGTAGCCCACCATGTGTTTGATAAAATGCCCATTTATAGAATTCTTAGGAAATGGAAGGTCCAATGTACGTCCTATGAGTCGGATGGTTATATAATTACTGAAATGATGATGAAATGGACACATGTATATGATTTTCTCTATATAACTGTTGTGAGTCGACCAAGCCTAGCTCGATGGGTTGTAGGCCCGAGTAACCGTATGAGGGGTTGGTACCTTGGTTGCCTAGTATGGGGGGTAGTAGGCCCGTATAACCATATCGAGGGGTTTATACCTTGGTCCCTAGCTCGGGGGGTGGTAGACCCAGGTAACCACATTGAGGGGTTTGTACCTCTTTCGCCTCTCCAAGGGGGTGGTAGGCCTTGGAAATACTATACTCATGGTAACTCGCCACACATGTACTACGCCTCACTAAATATGATTTTTATGTAAGCATCATTATACATATCATCTCATTAATATGCTATCTATCGGGTATGATTATGCATTTTGCCTATGATGTTCATCTATTGTTGCATTGCATTGCATCCCATATACTTAGTACATTCAAACATACTAATGCATACTCTATGCCTACATGATGTCACCATGTAGTGACCGGAGCACCGCTTGACCATCCTCATCCGCATGGCTAATACGATTTTCTATCGAGGTTATTGGTGAGTCCTCCATTCCGGGGATGTTGCTTATGATCTCTTGCTATGTATAAGACTTTTCCTTTTTAGGTATGTGTTGACTATGAGGGTGAGCCCGGTAGTTTGTCTTGGCCCCCGCTAAGTAACCATGTTTAGAGGTGGTGTTAGACAAGTTCTGTATTATGCTTGAGCTTGACTCATCTATGGTATTTAGGTATCATTCTCTTTTTCTCTTGCTCCTTTAGTCCTGACTTCCCCTTGATTATGCTTATCGCTTATGGTCATTTTAATTGCTTCTGCAACCAAGGATGTGTAATGATATGCTATAAGGCTTGTTTGGGGTTCCTTCGAGTTCCCCATTCGCTGGTCACGTCTAGGCCCTAGGCTTGGGTCGTGACACCATGGGTTGCGCATTGTAACACCAACCTTTTGAACCTTAGCCAAGTTTCGTGTAGAGGCTCTTCTTCTAGACGTTTAAAGCTCTGGATGTTGTCCTGCAGCGATATCATCTTAGAGGGAGGGAAAAATCGCACTTGAAATGCGGTCACCAACTCCTGCCAAGAAGTGATAGATTCACGTGGTAGCTCAGCTAACCAGTTGCAAGCCTTTCCCATGAACGAGAAAGGGAATAGCCTTAACCGTACTGACTCCTGAGAAATGGTTTTGAACGAGAATAGTCCACACACATCTACAAAGTTTCAAAGATGCTCGTGAGGATCCTCATGAGCCAGTTCGCTGAAAAGTCTCTTCAGTTGCAAAAGTTGCAACATGGTGCTCGTTATGTGAAACACTGTATTTCCCTCGGCTGGGGGTAAACGGATGGCTCCAACACCTCCCATGAGATGGGGCCATTGATGTTGGATTCTTGGACATTGTTGAGATTTCCTATGTCATCTTGGTGGCCTACCTGGCTACCATTGCTACCATTAACAAACATGCTTTCTGAAATATTCACACAACAAACAAGCAAAACTAAAAATTAGGTAAGTAAACTACAACTAATAAGAACAAAAAAATTCTACTAATCTAAGAATTCGCAAGTAACACAACTCCGTGGCAGCGGCGCCATTTGATGCTTATCGTGACCAACGACACTACTTCCGATTCAACTGTCTACGATCGTCGATAATATAGTAACACAACCGAGGATTGGGATCGTCCCAAGCGAGTGGTTATGAGAATATATAGAAAAATAAATTTTAGTTCTAACTAGTCGTAGCTAAATATATTAATGATTAAAAACATTATAAATTCAACGGGGAGACACAAAAGTGTCAAATATCGATTTGGGGGTTTTGTCACAAGTAAGCTAAAATTAGCGAAATCAACAAGAAAATCTAACAATGAGAGGGCTATTCTTGGGATGTGGCCGGAATACGAGTTAATCTAAATTATTGGGTACATCTTTTCNTCTTCTAAAGATTCAAATACCTGAAATTTAAGAGTTTTCATCAAATATTAAGATAAAATGAGCATTTAAAATGAGCATTTGAGGACACTATTTCTATTAAAATAAAGCACTAAATGATTCCAATTTGTGGACTCATCAACAGCCTCTCGTAAACATTCTGAAATGATGTTATCTAGTTCTATTGACCCTCTTTCTTTGGCTGCTTCTTTAAAAGTTTGACATTGATGTCCATTAACCGTGACTAAGTTTTCAAATGAAGTGGCCCCTCTTACGTGATTCAATAATAGTCTTTCGTAATATCTTTCTCCTTCTCTAAGATTTGTTGCAATATTGAGTTGATTAATTTAGTATATTCATTTTGTGATATTAAGGAAGATGGACTTTAATTTTAATTGTCTTACCAATATTTATGCGGCCAATGACTATGCACGATTTTCTTTTTGTCCATATTTTTGATTGGGAGTTCCATACATAATGCTCTGGGAATTCTCGATAAAGATAATTGTGAGCCTCAATGTCTATAGAGCACATCCTAAAGTACTCTGTAAGCATAGTTTGGTTTACAAAGTCTGATCCCACGATAGTTTGTAAATTTTTCTTCTTCCAGTATCGCACTACATATTATTTAGTAAGAATTATATAAAGTCTTGTACTTTCTCTATTTCAATATGTTAAAATCTATGTTATTTGTCAAAAATTTGTAAAATACCTACTTGTTTGCCTAGAAGATGTAATTGTAGGTTGATAAGTGCTGGTTGCATTTCGATTAGGTTAAACTCATATATTCTCCACATTGCTTCTAGTGGTGACACCCAATGTTGCATCTTGGAAGCTTCTGATTTCATGAATGAATATTTCCCCGTCATCAGTTTCTATATATATGACACATTTATCGTGGCCTTTATATATATATTTGTAAAGATACTTTATCGCTTTAACTCCTGAGTAGACTTCAACATCAATGTGGTAGTTATATCTCATCAACAAATATGGGTTATAAGGTACAACCCATTGGTTATTCATTTTTATTCCACGGACCTCAGTTGTTTTCCCATCATTTCTTCTTTTGTAAATCAGATATCCATCCTTTCCTTGTATTGTTTTCTCATTGAATGTTCGAGGGTAGTGAAATTTACATTGTCCATCTTTCATACATGGGCTCGTCTTATATTTTTCCCCCAAGGTCCATACATCATATATCTGATAAGTAATGCCCTTAATTCTAGATGTGTGACATTATTAGGGATTTCTGCATTAATGTATCTATCATACCCATTTGCTAATCATATCTTATTACCTTCTTTAAATATTAGAAGTAGTTGTATATGTGGTAAGCCTCTCTTCTGAAATTATACCACAAAAACATGTGCTACAATAGGTCTGAATATTTCTTTCTTGAAAATTTGATCTTTCAAGTCTTGCAATTTAGCTCTAAACACTCTGGTAACCAAATTAGTTTTGTGTTGAGGTAGATCTGGTCTTCCAAACTATTGAACAAAAGCCATCGCATCCATAAGTCGTCGCCTCATATCCCTAGGTCCTCCAATAAACGATCCTGGTAGTAATACCCTTTGTCCTACCTTGTCTCCTCTATATTCACCGGCACTTGCACTATCAACAATACATTATAGTCTCTCCCTTCGATAATTTGATTGCTCGAATCTATAATATTCAAGTCTTGTTGTTTCTATCTTAATGTATATGTCCACAACAAACTGCTGCAACAATCTTCCACATAGTAATAATATGGATTTGTCACATGTTCGTACTTGTAATTTATAATAGCAATACTCCCTACAGGAAACACAACCTTTTGTGTCGCGTCGTACACCTATATGAATTTTTTTACTTATCCATATAAGGTTAGCCGTAGCTATATATTTTAAGTAACTTGTAATATGTTAGCCGACAAAAGATTATTTTTTCTTAGCTATATTTAAAAGTGCTTACCTTGTGCTTCATTGGCCAACATCCCTACATCAGTTGTGTATGATGATCTACCTGTTTTGGTACTTGTAATTGGAGTTGTTTGGCTATTGGTTATTCGATTGCGACATTTCTCTATTCCTTGATGCCAACCTTCTTCTCTTTTAGGCAGTATTATATGATATTGCAACAGATCATAACAGCCATAGTAATGTTTCATGCGATATTTATTTCCCTAGTTCTCGTGTGAAACAATATCTCTTTCAAACGGTATATTTGGATTGTTTTCGTCTACCCAAATTGATGCGACCTAATCCACTAAGGGCTTGTTATAGACACGTTGATCTAATGAAGCATTTGTGGCTATGCGTATTACTAGTTTTTGTAAGTTTGTATGTTCTTTAAGCTGGGAGAAGAATTCTGCATATGGATTCACCTCCATTATATTCTTAAATTAGTCATGACTTCCTCTGATAAAATGGCATCTTGTAGTACCGACATTCTATTGGCTAATTCATGGTTAGTATCATAGAAGTATAGTTGAAAGTATCGTAGTCTGTCATTGTTTGGGATTAAAGATGGTAGATCATGATATATCTGACCTTGTGCCTTGAAACTGTACACTCCTTTCCTAGAAGATGCCAAGTCTTTATCAAGCTTAACTCAAAATGATGTAAAAGCAAAGATGTTATTATACGCATGTATATTTTTTCGAAATAACTTGGCTTCTTCTGAATCAACCACAAATAATTCATAACATTCATCTGCTACTTCATTGGGTGCTAAATTGATATATCCACCAGCGCAACAAAATGGTGGTTGCTCATATTCAAACCTCAAAGCATGGCAGTAGGTGCAATCTTGCTGTTTTTCCAGTTTATGAGTTGATGTTGTTGTAAAGTTTCGATTAGTCACCCCTATAACAAAGACCATAATAATATATAGAAGGACAATGTTATTTTATGGTGCAGTCAGTTTATTTTGTATAGTTGTAAGTGTAGATTTTTGTAGTAAATGTACCTCTGTCGTCGTTCGTCTTTCATATAGCTATAAGTTTCACTGATTTTTTTTGCTTCTTCACATGTGGTTCATGAACGTGGCCATCTTCTATTTGATCAGTTGTTTCCATGTATTTTTCAACCCGTCGCAATTTGTCTGCTTTTTGCGCGTGATCACTGGTGCAAAAATGTTGTGATGATATTATAAATTTTAATCTTCAGTTGGCTTGTTAGATGGTTTTTGGCATTGAAATACCATTATGGTAAACATACCTCTAGTTTTGGCCTTCTCATTCTGTTGAACTTCCATGCTTAATTGAACTGCCTTCAAGGTAATTGTCTCCTGTTTGAAAATTAGGGAATTTGTAAATTAAGTAGTTGATATTGTCACAGTGTGTTCTAGTGTAGTAGGAAGTTAATCATTTAATATGTTAATTATAATATACGGCACAAAATTGGGGGAGGTCCTATAGGTTGTGGAGTTGTCCTAATATATACGTAACGGAAAAGTATGTGTGTAAGATGATAAGGATAGTATCATTAGAATAGCAATGTATCTAAATCCTATATGAAATTATAGAATGCATATTCCCATATCCGGTCTCAATAATAATTGCATCATCAATCCCCACAACCCCAATGGCTTATAATGTTGTATTCCAACTTCTCCAGGCTTCTTGTTGTTTGCTAGCTTATCAGTTAATGCCTTGTTGGTGAGGTTTTTTTCCTTGATCTCAATCCATTAAACAATTGTGGATTTCATAGTAACCATTTGCTCTATTTACCACGGTACATGAAGTAGTAATAATGCCAATAGATTCCTTGAAAACATATGGGTTATCACTTTGAATGATTTTTGGTACGGGAAAACAATTCAATCATATGTATAATCGGGATTAGTAGGGACTCTGGAGTATTACTTTCAAACCGTAGAATTTAGGGATGGAAATATATGTTTTATCCCCATCATACGCTACACAAAAAAAATGTATGATGAAGCGAGTGTTATACTGCCGCCATGGATCAAGGGGCTGCCCTATTTGTATATTTTTCATTTCTATAAGATGAATAATGCAGACGCCATTACTGGGTGTAAGATAATTCGTCGCTTGGTGAATGTGTTTAGGGAATTAAGAGCAACTTACAATTTTTATTACCCACTTTGTGATGTTGTTGTTTTACTGTGAAGTCTAGAGATGGTATTAATATGAAAGAAGAACAGAGGAGCGTGAAAATTGATTCCAAGGATGCTGTGACTAAATGAAAATATGACAATTTCTCAATGTGTTGTTATTCTGTACAGATGGAACAATGGTATGTGATGGGTACAATATTCCGGAAGATACTGAATAACTTGATGAAGGTGCAAATTTTTGAGAGTTATTTTACAGAGATGTTATTGTGTCGTAGTTCCTTTTAGAGGGATTTGACAAAGTGGTTGCAACATTTGAAAAGACAACTTTTGCGGTGTGTCGTGAAATAAGTCAAAAAGTTGTGATGTTTGAGAAAAGGCGTGATTGTTCGCTACTGGTCGTTTGCTCCTGATGGGTCGTAGTATTTTGTGTTGTTATATTTTATTATGGGTTGTGATATTGTAGTGGTTAGGTTTAGTGGGATTCTATAGTTTTAGAGTATTAGTGATTGCTGGAAACATGGAATGTTGTGTAATTTTATTATTCCTAATAGTATGAAATTGTAATTGCTTCTCAGGAATTTAAATTGCCAATAACATCTAATAAGTTTGTGCCACTTTAGTAATTCATGTAGGGAAGTAAAGTATGTTTTTGGTGAATATAATCACTCAATTTAAGGTATAGTGTCAATAAAATCAGTCTATTTAACGAATCTGTTAGTTAAGATCTGGCCTTGAGGGAAGCACAATAAATTCTGCAGTGTCCAAATTGTACCCATATGATAGGAAAATAGCCCTTACTCTAACAACCACTTTTTCGAGAAGGGGAGGAAGTGACAACAGACGTTATTTCTGAGCAAAAACTGAAAATGCATCTTACCATAAGCCATTTCTAATTTCTGTCATTTCTTTACACATTGCTTTGAAATTTTATTCATATAAAAGACAAGGTAATCAAAACCCAAGTTGGGATTAGTTTAATAAGGTATTCTAATCCTACATAATGTAGCTGGGAAAGTTCGTAACTTCTAACATGTGACAGACACCTCTTTTCTATGCAGACAAACTCTGTCCAAACAAAAAGATAAACGATAGTGTTGTCCCAATTGAAATCTGCCGATTAGGTTGTCAATACATGTTTGTTTTAGTGAAAGTGGAATTACTGCAGAGAGAGTAGAAGCAAACAATATGAAGAAGAGTAATAAACTAACCTGACCTTTAGGTATGAATTGTAATCTTATTTCGTGTATTTCAAATTATATTATAATGAATAGGTATTTTGAGATCGGGTTTTTTATTGAACTTAGGTAACATCCAACAGAGGGAATTGAGCACTTATGAGGTGTTAGCGTTTAGAGTTTAGTATAGAATTGCCATCAACCATAGTTTGTAAGTAGTTACAGTTGATGTATATTGTAGAGACCTGATAAATGAAATTGTCATTTGAACTAGATAGAAAACTAACAATTACGCATTCACACATAAGTAGTTAATAAGATACAAACATTGGTTAAGAAGTAAATGCACACATTGTTTAGTTACATAATTCAGAAAGACATCTATTTTTTAACGGTTTTTGGTTTCTTCAGTTTGACTTGGGCTGCTCCAGCTGTCATTTTCTTGGCCCTCTTTCTGTACGTCCTCGCTGATTTGACTTCGTCATCAACAATAATTGGTGCTTGCTCATCAGCTTGATGTATTTCTTCAGCAATTATATTGCGTCTGTGGTATGAGTCATTCATATCAATTCGCACAAGGAATTTGAATTGCTTGTCTTTACTCAACACCAATTTCCGGTAGTAGTAACATTTTTCCCTGTTGATAATATGTAAACAATTGGATATGTTAGTTGGAAAGGTTTCATTAAGATACACAATAGACTATGTAAATATGCCCTTACATTTAGTCGACTCTATAAATTAAGTTCATACCTTTACTGAGGTTGATTCTATGTACTCTTGCACGCTGCAACCTAGTAAATATTTAGCCTCCTCAAATAGAATGACTCACGCACGTCATTCTCCAGCATAAACTTCAAGTCATAAGCAGTACCTTCAAAATAGGGTGCGGTATCTTTTAATATAATGTGGTCTGTAATTAGTAAATATTGAATGGAGTTTTAACAGAGACTAACCTCATTTCATATTCGACATTCTCACTATTGCAATTGGTACAAGCTACAGTCTCTTCTATAAATTTCAGTTTCTTGTGGCACTTTTTGCAAGACGAATACCATGGGTCATCTTTATTCAGTATGTCTTCAATTGTTTCTTTGAACTTGTACATACAGTCCTGCAAATCGCCTATATACCATATAGGAGAATATACATTGAACATAGAAATGAATTTTATTAATGGAGAGTTCATGTATAGGTTAGTATCTACCTGTGAATCGGCCAACAACCCATCCAGAATATGGTCCAACGGTACTTCTATGGCTCTTCTCATTACCTTTGTTGGTGTTATTGTAATATCTTTGTTGTCGGCCTTTATGATTTCACGCCTGTATTTACGATGAGGTTAGTTAATTGTATCCCCCAATTTAAAGTGAGGTCTGTTCGGTGCATAGTATTATCGGGTTTATAGTGATATTATGAAAGTTCACAGCGATGATAGTAGAGGAAATATGTCCTGTTATAGCAATTTTCAATTATACTTGGAAGTTGTGGGAGAGGGGGTAAAGTAACAGTGGTGAACATATTAGTGAATCTTGTAATGTACTAGGCTCGAAGGTCGTTTGCTTTTTGGAACATTGGATTGATCAAGACGTTGCTCACAAGAATAGTAGAGATCCCAAATCGGCCTAGTGCGGCAGGACCATTTAAACATTTAGAAACAACAACTATAGTTAGTTTATAGTTGATAAACACGTACAATACACTGTCAATACCTTTGTAGATTAAGACTCTAACGTCACATAAGGCAAGTATAGGCTTATCATCTTGCAGCTTTTCGAGGAATGCACCGTCATTTCCAGTAAAATCTTCCAATAGAGTAACGATTGTATGCTCCATGCTGGATTATTCGTTAGAAGTGAAAAGTCAATACGTAACGTAATCTCTATATAGATGGTACATTATATAGCATTGCAACTTACAGCTCATTTGTAACACCTATTTCCCGTCTCTTGGAATTTTCATTTTCAATGAAGGGATTCACCGAAACTAAAATGCAAATCAAGTTTGGAAATAGATCATGCCGATTAGTCATAACGATAACGTAATGGGGCAAGAAAATAAGAGCTAAGTCGTGTGAATAGTTACCTAGAATAGCACCATTAGGTAATTTATCATCATGATCCAATGATAAAATGCCATCAGAGAATATGTCTATTGGAACCTCATGCTCAATCTCCTTTATGATTGTACTGTCTGTAAAGGCCAATTTAACTTCTTTATGCACAGAAGATTAGTTGGGTTGACGCGATCTAAGTGCCCGTTCGCAATGTAGTAACTCTTATTTAGCTTCAAGGAGTCCTTCCATGTTTCAATATGCTTATTAAATAGTATTGCTTGAATCTTTGTCCCCTATTATTAAGCAGTGGAGGGGTGGGATAAGTACAACAAAGATGAACCATTGTAAAATAAGGTAAGTGAAAGTGTCAACGTTGTTACCTCTTCGTCAACTAATATTATCGTTATGAAAGTTCCTTCATGCCTTGAATTCTTGTAAGGTATCACGGAACCCCTTCGAATAACTAAGACTCGCATGACCGAATCAACGAAGCTTTTAGGTATCTTGTTTATCGGTACACTCTATTTTGCTAGTTCCATTTCAGCCGCCATCTGGGTTGTATCTCGATGAATGTAGGTACCTGGGGAGATGAGTGCAACAATGTTAACATTGGCCGTTAATGTGTAGGGGTACAATTGATAAGGCGTATGGTAATAGTCTCCAACATTTGGCAGTAATTTAATGCTATAAAGACGTTATCAGTAAGATGTAATGTATATATAAGTATTGTTTTGGGAATTGCCAGGGGAGTTTATGTAAGCAGATGAATGAATGATAGTTCTTCTAGATGTTGCCTGAACGGTATGAAACAAAATTTATGGTGTTTCACTGTAATGAATATGAGTGATTCTTATAGTTGCTTCCTGTAGGGGATGAAACAAAAAGTTATGGTATTTCGGTGTAATGAATGTGAGTAATAGTTGGGGTGAATGTGATTAATAACAGAGGTAACAGTAAGATGTTAAAAACCCAATCTTAAGGTTAGAACTAATGCAACTATAGAAAATTTGGAGTTGCAAATGGCAGGGAATTAGGCAAACAGACTATTGTGAGTGGTATTGTTACAACAACGCCAACGAACAAAGGGAATGAGTGCGCTGTACTCGTAGCAATATTCAAAGTGGGATGTGATGTACATTGTCTACTTTTAGAATGTCGGGAGAAATTGTATGGTACGAAGCAGCGGTCGTGTTAATGGAAGTTGAAAGTAATAACGCAATAACATAGAAAAGGGAATGACTTACAACTTGTTAAATAGCAAAGCAGATTCACGGATGTTGTGCTTCCAAATTTTCTGCGTGCATGAGAAACAAATTAAGTAGTGAAGTAAGAGGATAGATTTATTAAGGCGATATTGTGAAGGAGAGGGGTAGTTGGTGCATACATGTGCGTTAATTGTTAGGTGTTCGATGGGGAGAGTCATCTAAGTTTCTGAGTTATCAAGAGTGGGAAGCGATGGGGTACATCAGTTTGGTAAATTGGGACGGACGTGTTTGTTGAATGTGAAGGAGTTGGAAGTGGTGGCGTTTCAGAATGGTTGTGTATTGGGTTCGAAGGGGTATGTAAAATCTGAAAAGGTGGAAGTGGTGGCTTATGCGAATGGGTGTATGGAAGTGGCAGCTTCTGTGAATGGGTACAAATAGCGCGGGTAGTGAAGGGTGGGTTAAGGGTAAAATAGTAATTCAACATTTAAGTTAGGAGTTGATGCTTTTAAAGTAATATATATATATATATATATATATATATATACACATACAAGCACCAATATGAAAAATAAGCCTACTATCAGATGACATTGTAGTATATGGAAGAGATGAAAATAGGAGAAAGTTGAGGATGATGATGATTTAACTTGATATATAATTATATCAATTAAAATACTTAATAGTGTATCAATGACAGTTCAATAAGCCTTTTTTTCAGTGAAATGTTAATGCTTCTTCTAGCTAGTTTCTATACAATTTTTTTAATACTAAATCATGCAATTTACTCCAACTTTTCTCCTATAAAATAGTATATATAATTAATATTAAATGAATTGGAAATTTTATAACTTTTTAATTTAGTTAAGGAGTAAAATGGTAATTAAACTTTGCATTTTGGAGCTCCCCACTCTTTATATAAAATGATATGATAATATGTGAAGGCTGAAATAATGTACAAGTGAAACTTTTGGTGTGTGTTGAGTTCTGTAATTGAATTGAATCATGTTAAGTGTATTAATTTTATGTTGTTCATGTTAAGTTCAGGTCCAAATTAATAATAAATAATAAATTTATAGTTATTTTTTAAAAAGAACTCTGCTTTTTTTTGTTTTCATTTTTGTTTTTGTTTTAATAAAATGAATTTGACATTTTGTAAGGACTTAAATACAAAATAATATCCGAAAGTTGTTAACTAATGTATAAAAATAAATAAATTTTGTTTTTAATATTGATTACTTGATGCACGTTCAAGATTAAGTCCCAACCTGTCTCTATAAATTGGTCCTCCTTTCACCCCTAAGGTTTTTAGGAAATTCTCCACATTTTTCCTCCGCCGCCGATTGTGGTAACATAAGAATCGGATAAGGAGGTAGAAATCATTTTTCAACTAAAGCTTCCGCTCTCTTTACAATAATGTCTTTAGGTATGTTATGTTTCCATATCTTCATTTAGAATAAACAAATAAGAAAATTCATGTAAACACTACAAAAAATGGATATCCTTCCTTAAAAATTTAGCAGTAGTAATAATAAGAAAAACAAATAGTATTTCCAAAAGTTATGATTCTGCTAGATCCATCTCATAACTGATAATAAATCATGCTTTGTAACACCTCGGAATTTTGAAAAATAAAGAAAAGATATTTTTGGGTTGCAGGTTGTGTCTATGGTTCCCATCTACGGACCGTACAAGCTTTTATAGGCCATAGATGGAAACCGTACAAATAGGAAAAATAAATTTTCAAATAAAGTCCCAATATCACTTTTTATGGTTCACTAGGATGGCATGTAATCCTATGTACGAGCCATAGATAGGTCTCATAAGAAGGTCCCTGACTTAGTGATATTATAAGGTCTAAAATTGGTTAACATGGTTGGTGTCTATGGTTTGTAGGAAGTCCTACGAGCTGTAGACAGGGTCCGTCAAAAGTTGGTTCAAAATAAGGTTCCTCAACTTTTCAACGGTTGACCAGTACGGTACGTAGAAAGTCCTATGGACCGTAGGTCTAAACTGTAGAGAGGGTTCAACATATATTTTTCAAGGGATTTTGGTTATTTTCCCTAATTGTCTTAAATCAAAACCATGTCATTTTGTCTTCTACTCTAAGCCATATATAAGGTTTTTAGGACTTAAAACTACCCATTTCAACCCTATTCTTCTAATTTCCCTAAACCTAGCCAAATTCATCCTCCCCAAATTTCCTCAACCTAAGGAAGAAGAAGAAGAGCTAGGGTTCCATTCAAGTCTCCAATTCATCATCTTTCTTGGGCTTTGTATAGAAAAAGTTATGTGGGTACATGGAATCCATTCTTCCATGGGATCCCCAAATGTTCCAATTTCTAAATCTCAAATTCAATTGTTTGAGTTAAGGTTTCAATTCAATCTTTGTGAGTTTCATCCAATTATTATTGATTATTGTTGATTAATTCTTCTAGTGCATGATATAATTTTAATACATGATATTTTCTTGAAATTACATTGACCCATGCCTAAATCTTGTTTTTCAACTATGAACCTATGATGAACCCATGAATCTATGAACTCTGAATTATTATGATATGCATATTTTTTTATGAAATGATTATAAATGATTTAGGGATGCTCTGAAAGGAAAGTAGCAATGCTATTGTGAAAGGATTTCTCGCTTACTATGATGATTATGATCGTTAAAAGTATTACTCACATATGGATTCACACTGGTGAAAGGTTTTCTCATCCATGTTGAATTATGTTTAAGGAGTTATTGTATGTTTTAATATTAAAAGTATGTTGATTGGTATTGATCATTGCCTTTTCTATGTTATATTGATATTTGACCTTATCAATTCCATTGGAATTTAGACTTAGCACCGTAAGGGATTTGAAGTGGAGTCTCAAATGGGGTAGTCTCTAGTATCAACCTCTAGTCCCAAACTAGGTGTCCTTATAGGGTTGTCTTAAATGACCTATCTAGTGGATACACTTTAGCAAATGATGATATGTACGAGTTCTACCTTGGCAAGCAGATTCCCTTTCTTTCAATATGAGGGATATACCCGATTCCATGATATAGCTCTCATCGTTTTATTGCCGATTAAAGATAATATCCCAAAAAAATGGCTATGTTTCTTCAATGTTTTCTTATGTCCCCTATGCTAATGTATTTGACTATTTTTCATGATTCTCATGTCTTTTCTTCTCTAAGTCCTTCAATGTTAAAAGAATGATCATGCCTACATGTTTTAAGCCATCCATGATATCATGTCTATGTTTATGCATATTTCCCCATACGTAGTACATTCCATGTACTAATGCATACTTATGCCTTGGAATGTGAGGACTCACCAATCTTCGAAGTCAATGAAATTGACTTGCCACGAGTATGGGAGGTAAGAGCATCGAACCCTACATTAGTTGAATATGCTTTAACCATGGAAGAAAAGAGTGAAGAACATGTTTCAGCAATGAGAATGTACTCATAATGTTTGTTAATTGTTCCTCCAACATGCTTATAGAAGTCTCCTACTGTAAAAACAGTACAACAACAAAAACATAGTATGCCTTATTCTTAATTTTCCTCATTTTCTTTTTTGGCTCCTCTTCTGTGACAACAACTTCTGCATTTTCTTTAATTACATCACAATGTATAAGCCATGAAAGTGTTGTTGCTTTACGTTTTTTTTGTCCATTTGCCTTCCTTTTTCTACTTTTTCCTGCTCTTTTCCTCATACCCCGCGTATTTCTCTTCTTACTTGAAATAGAAGAATCCTGATTATCCTCTGATGAAAATGATTCATCTTTAGCATGTTGCTCTTTCTTCAAATGGCGATTTCATTTCCTAGTTCTCCCCATTGAAGAATTATCAAGAGTTGTGTCATCTTCAGTGATATAGCCTCTTATGGGGTTAGCCAAAAACTCTTCTTTAGCCTTTATCAGGTAATTTTGCACCATATTGCAAGTCACTCAAGTTATATGAAGATTTTGAACTCCAAGAACTAGAACTGCTTCTCTGTTTTCTTGATCTTCCTACCATTTTTTCACGGCAGGCAAAATATTGATAGAATCACATAGTATATTTATGAGATGGATGAATAGAAGGACAAGAGATCAAGCAAATAACTTCATTATAGTATAGGTTAGATGTTGTTGTGAACAGTAAGAGGTAGATCGGTAAGGTTGATAGTTGCGTGTGAATTCATCTGACCTATACTATTAACAACTTTCTCGATATGCCGCTTACAGTTCACAACAACATCAGATCTATACTATAATCAAGTTGTTTGCTTGATCCCTTGTCCTTATATTCACCCATCTCATAATTATACTATGTGATTACTATCAATTTCTTGCCCGACGTGAAAAAATGGCAGGAAGATCAAGAAAACAGAGAAGCAGTTCTAGTTCTTGGAGTTCCGAATCTTCATATAACATGAGTGACTTGCAATATGGTGCAAAATTACCTGATAAAAGGTTAAAGAAGAGTTTTTGGCTAACCCCATAAGAGGCTATCTCACTGAAGATGACACAACTCTTGATAATTCTTCAATGCGGAGAAACAGGAAACGAAATCGCCATTCGAAGAAACAGCAACATGCTAAAGATGAACCAATGTAATCAGAGGATAATCAAGATTCTTCTGTTTCAAGTAAGAAGAAAAATACACAGGGTAGGAGGAAAATTGAAGGAAAAAGTAGAAAAAGGAAAGTAAATGGCCTAAAACAGAGTAGAGCAACAATACTTTCATGTCTTTTAGATTGCGATGTAATTCAAGAAAATGCAGAAATTGTTGTAATAGAAGAGGAGACAAGAAAGAAAATTGGGAAAATTAAGAAGAAAGGCATACTATGTTCTTGTTGTTGTACTGTTTATAAAGTAGGAGACTTCTGTAAGAATGCTGGAAGAACAACTAGCAAACATTATGAGTACATTCTCATTGCTGAAACAAGTTGTTCACTCTTATCTTCCATGGTTAAAGATTATTTCACTAATGTAGGGTCCGGTGCTCCTACCTCCCATAGTCATGGCTAGTCAATTTCATTGACTTCGAAGATTGGTGAGTCCTCTTGTTTCAAGGACCGAGATACCTTTACTGCTTTATGTAATCTCCATTTTCAGAATTTGTCTCTAATGTATGGGTTACGTCCCAATTACTTTCATTATGATGTATTTGATGGCTTATTGAGACTTCTGTTAAACTTCCTCTTTGTCAAACTCTTTTGATCTAGAAAATGCTATTATTTGAACTCTTTATCTCTAGTATCTTGTATGATGTATGTTAAGTGGCTTGTGAAGGGCCTCTCGGGGTTCTATAAGACATATTACACCTAGGGTATACTTTGG
>NC_064292.1:28249958-28273419 GCF_019186545.1 Solanum stenotomum
ATACATTTTTAACAAGTTTGTTCTATCATCTTAAATTGCAGTTTAGATATATGTTTGTTGCAGCTAGCTGTTGTGCATTCTTATTTACCAGAAAATGGTAAATAAAATTGTTTTCTGCAAGTTCTACACTAGTAGAGACATAAAAAAATTCAAAATAGCATTGTGTATGAAGACTGGAAATGTAAATGTGCTCTATAAATTGAGACCGAGGGAATAATATCTTTTTCTTTTTCTAATTTTGAAAAATTTATAGGCTGAAATTATTGAGAAAATTGAGGCAGTATAGACTGTTCAAACAATGAAGAAAAAGAAAAGAATTAGAGAAAAGCTTAATCGAGTTTTCATTCTCTTAAACAAAAAATTCATATAAGGAAACCAATAAAATGAAACTTCAATATTATTTCCATCAATGAATATATAAATGAAATATATATTTTAATAAAAATGGATATATTATATATAGTTAAGCGGAAGTTACATTGTTGCTACTAGTACTAGAGATTATAGATAGATTCCCAAAATAGGCTATCTTATTACATGCAGACCATACTACTAGTTAAGTGGATAGAGCTCCAACTTGGTATGCTTTGATGAGGCTTGCTTCTACAGCTTCAGGAGGAGTTAACAAAAAGTGTGCCATTTTGGTCATTATTAGCTTGGAACCTAATCTTCAGAAAACGTTTGCTACTTTTTTGGCTTGGCGAAAGCTATGGCGGACCACTTGACTCGCCAACTTCTTCATAGTTAACCTGCAAATTGCAGTTATACAATTATAAGTTGGTTGAGGATGTTCTAAGTATTCTAAGATGTCAGTCATGTCCGTTTCAATTTCTAAGGGTAGGAGATTATGAGCATCGACCATATTTAGGCTACTCACAAACGCTTCCACCACTATTATGATATTATTGTGCCCGTAGCACCCTTTGTAGTATCCCCCAATCCAGTTACCACAGACATCACTTATGAGACCACAAGTTCGCGTCTACTTTTGTTCTTAGAGAAGGAACCATCAGTGTTTATTTTATATGAACCGTTCAGGGACAGTAACCACTGAATATGAATGGTGGTGGTGGCGATATGGTGAATAAGGGTATGAGTATACTGCATGTGTTCTGTGGTTCTGTTCCTTACTACAAATTTCGATGGAAAGGCCGAATCGTCATTATAGATATTATCATTCATGTTTAACAATATATTCCATAATGCAAATGGAAATCATTCTATCTAGTGGTAAGGGTGGTCAGTGTCTGGTGGTTTCAACCTTTTGAGGGCATGTAATTGTTTACATATTGGGGAGGTAACTGGGAAATATTAATGCCCAAGGCGTACTAGAATTTTTGAGCTATATTACATTGTATGAAGATGTGGGTAATTGATTCGCTATTGAGGTGACATATAGGACATAGAGGGTCAGTATCGATGCCAATGTGGTGAAGCTAAGCGCTAGTTGGGACTCGATCTTGGGAACACAACGACATGAACATTTTTATTTTCGCTAAAGTGTTGAGTTTTAAGATCCAAGAGAACATAAAGTAATTAACCAGGTAAGAAGTGTTTTATTTTTTTCTTCAGAAGCTATTAAGCCAAAGCCACCATTTTCTATAGGGGATTTCACTTTTTCCCAAGAAATGTAATGGAAGCTTTCTCTTGTGGGAAGAAGATCCCCAAATGAAGTCCCGTTGAATTTGGTCAATAGTGTTGCAAGATTTTTTGGGGATGTTAAATTGTTAGTATTAAAATATTTGACGATGCTCATAAACATGCAAGTTGGTCCCACAGTTGATCACGTTTATGAAGTTAGTTGGTGAATAATGGTAAAAGTTGTCACTTCTGACACAGTTTGTGGGAACAAGCAACGAGACAATTGAACTCAACCAATCAGAAAACACTAGGTTGTAATGTTCGAAGGATAATAGATCTTTAGTGACATGAAACAACCTACTCAAAACATTCAAAGAAAACAAAAAGTGTAAACTTTGTCTTTGAAGAACTCAAGCTTTCAGCACGCACCTTAAGGGACCTGATAAAGTTATCAAGTACGTCTTTTGGTTGTTTGTTACGAAATGCTTGAGGTGTGGTAAACTTGTAAGATTTGTTCCAAATGTATAAAGGAACACATTCAGTGTGTGGTAAGTTAACACATGAACATAATTAGAGGTAATTTTGTGGTGTATGATTGAAGTCTATATTAATTAGGGTTAGTTAATATAGTGGGCAATAGATGTATTACTTTGGCTCTTATTGTAATAGGGTTATTATAGGTTGGGAGACTATGAGTTTAATCTTTCTATGTGCATTTGGAGTCTGTATTCACTTGTTGATTGAAAATAGTGAAAACAGTTAAAAAATCTTGTGACATGTTGTTTTTCTCCTTTGAGCTAGGAGGTTTCCACATAAAACGCCATGTTGTGTTTACATTATAGTTTAGTCTCTTCTAATGCATTACCAGTGTATCCTCAACCTTGTCCCTTATTACACAGTGGAATATCACATCTCATAAATTGGTATCAGAGCGGTACTTTATATCTTAATAACGTCTAGAAAGGATCCTGCAATGAAGGCAGCCCCACCAAGCTTAGAAGAAGGACAATCTACTACATGGCTCCCTCGTTTTAATAGACAGTACTACAAGTACAGGAAGACTAGAATGCATAATTATGCTACAAAAGATGGCAATGAACTATGGGATATAACTTTTGATGGACCTCATGTTCCCTCTAAGGATATCAAAGAAGGAGAGATAACTAGGGTGGTTCCTAAAAACAAAAGAGAATATGATGAAGCTAGAAGAAAGAAAATAAGAAAAGAACCATTGGGCCAAGAATATACTGGTTTGTGGAATTGGTGTTCATGAATACAACAGGACCTCAGCATGTGAAACAACCAAGGAGATTTGGGACTGTCTGACTACAACCCATGAAGGAAACATCCAAGTGAAAGAATCAAAGGTGGACATGCTCACTACTCAATATGAAACCTTAAACATTAAAGAAGGAGAGAATATTAATAAGATGAACACCAGTTTCACTTCTATCAGAAATGAGCTCCGATGTCTTGATGAAACTATTCATCCAAGCAAGAAGGTACGTAAAATTCTCTGAGTCCTTCCCAAGTCATGGTAAAGCAAAGTAAATGATATTACTGAAGCTAGGAACCTGAAGAATCTTAGCATAGACGAGCTGATTGAGAATCTTGAAATATACGAACTAAAAAAGCAACACAAAAATTCCAAAAAGGACTGAAGGAAAGGCAAGTTCTTGGAACTAAAACCATCACCAAGTGACATATCAAAAGATTATGAGGAAATGGCCTATCTTACTATCAGATTTCATAAAATACTCAAAAAAAATGTAGGGTTTCTTAGGAAGCGAAACTCTAGTCAATAAGTAAATTCCACTGATTTGGGTCACAAGTTGTAACACCTCGTATTCAAAAAGACCAAATAGCAGCTTTCCAGATGTTGCAGGTGCCAAACCACGCCGGCCACCCACGGACTGTTGATAGGACCACGGACCATAGGTGTGGTCCGTGGATAGCCTGCCTAGCTATGGTCTGAGGGCCAATAAATACGGCTAGACTTATGGACCATAGGTCATACCACGGTTTGTAATCAGGGTCTGTGGTTCGAAGCCCCAAATCAGAGTATCTGATGACCAAATAACAATCCACAAGACGGGCCATGGGTCAGACCACGGTTCATCGATTGGGTCCATTAGTGGTCGCTTGTCACTTAATTTTCAGGGTTAGTTAGGTCTTTTCCTAATTTTAGTTCCTATACTACATCGTTTTGTCAAGAAATCAAAAGGAAAGCTATAAAAATTCTTGTTTTTCCTTTTTGAGAAATTCAAATCTCTATACATTAACTTTCAACCATGGAAACCATGTTAAAGAAGAGTCCTTAGAAAATGTTAACACAATTTTTCTCTGCTAAGATAGAAACAAGATGAATCTCATGATATTCAAGTAGGTTAGTATTACTTTACGTCTTGTTGGAATCTACACCAAAAACAATATATAAATCTACCATATATGATTAAGTGCATATTCTCTTGTGTCATCATTACCTGTATATATAATGAAATAGCAAATTATTGATCATTTGAATGGAAGATTTACAGAACCAACAAACAACAACATACCAAGTGTAATCCCACAAGTGAGTCAGGGAAGGTAGAGTGTACATAAACCTTACCACTAACTTGAGGGGTAGAGAGGCTATTTCTGATACATACTTGGCTTAAAGAAAAACATATAAAACAGATCCAAGAAAGGGAAGATTTAGAAAACTAACAACAACATCATATCTAGTGAAATCCCACAAGTGAGGTATGGTGAGGGGTATAGTGTCTATAGACCTTACCCCACTTTGGGAGGTAGAGAAGTCATTTTTGACTGACCCTCAACTCAAGGAAAAACATATCAAAGTAGATCGAAAAAGGAAAGCTTTACTAAACCATGCAAAAATATCTTAAAGGGAAAGACACGAAAGATCTTACTTTTTGCCTTCAAAGAACTAATCAAATCTCTAAAAATTAACTTTCCTAAACACATAGCATGTTAAAGAAGAGTACCAAAAAATGTCATCACAACTAACAGAACTTGATGATTACAAAGCACCAATCAAAGCAAACTTCTGATTGAATCAATCTACAATTATAAGTTGTATCACCTATGGAAATACGAATTCAACCAAAGAGGAATCACACACATATATATACTTGAAATTATAGATTGATTCCTTTTTGGTTGAATGCTTGTTTTTATAGGTGATACAACTTATAACTGTAGATTGAGTCACTTAGAATATTGCTTTGTCTGTGCTTTGTGATCATCAGATTTTGCTAGTTGTGCTAGCATTTTTTGGTACTCTTCGTTAACATGCTTTGTGTTTAGGAAAGATAATTTTTAGAGATATAATTAGTTATTTGAAGGGAAAAAGCAAGATATTTCATGGCTTTCCCTTTAAAGTTTTTTGTCATGGTTAGGTAAAATTTCCTTTTTCGATTTGATATGCTTTTCTTTGAGTTGACGGTCAATGAGAAATGACCTTTCTGCCTCCCAAGGTAGGGTAAAGGTCTATACACACTCTACCCTCCCCATACCTCACTTGTGAGATTTCGCTGGATATGAAGTTGGTGTTGGTTTTTTAAATCTTCTCTTTCTCGATCCGCTTTATATGTTTTTCCTTGTGTGAACTGTGTATCAGAATTAGTCTTTTTACCTGTCAAGGTAGGGTTAAGTTCTACGTACACTCTACCGTCCCAAGACTAACTTGTGAGATTACACTTGATATGTTGTTGTTTGTTGGTTTTGTAAATCTTCCATTCACATGATCAATAATTTGCTATTTCATGATGTATAAGGGTAATGACGATACAAGAGAATGTGTATTCAATCACAAATGGTGGATTTATATATTGTTTTTGGTGTAGATTCTGAAGAGATGCAAAGTGATACTAACCTACTTGAATATCATGAGATTCTGCTTGTTTCTATCTCAGGAGAGAAAATTGTGTCAACATTTTCTAGGGACTCTTCTTTAACATGGTTTCCGTTGTTGAAAGTTAATGTGTAGAGAATTGAGTGTTTCTCAAAAAGGAAAAACATGAATTTGTATAGCTTTCCTTTTGATTTCTTGTCCAGGATATATTTTGTCTTAGCACTGTCCCTAGTTTTAAGTCGTTAGATTGTGTTGCAGGGGAATATGAGTTTTTCCTTCTATTTTGATAACAAATGTTGGATTGACAAGATTTCTTTCCCATTATGCGGTACAAGGCCATAGATATTTTTTTGTTTGCATCATTAACAAGAACAAAAGTATATACTCCATGATATATTTTGTTCATATCTTGAGATGAATAGTTTTTTTATTTGTACTCTTCTTTCTTATTAAAAAACCTTCAGTTCGATAGAAAAGGTAAAGAATGCAAATGCTCTCATAATATGCTTCGTATCTCTGGGGACTTCTCTGGTAGTATACTACATGTATCTTCATGCTTGTTCCTTTTACTAGTCCCTTATTACTTTTCTTAGTATCCATAACTGATTTGAAAGAATGTATGTTGCCGCAATTGTTTTTTATTACTAAGTGTTAGAGGTTACAAAAAATCTTATTTTAGATGCCCGATGTTTATGGTAGTTTTTGGTCATATATTGACACTCCTCCGTTTTCTTAATCCTCTTGATGAGCTTACCTTTTTCATGTTAAAGCTTTCCTTGTTGATCCAAAAGAAATTGAACATCGATCGGACATGCAATAACCCCTTTTGGACTAAGGAGGAGGATAAATTTTTTGAGAATACTCTTGCAACCAAAGAGGATAACAAGAACCAATTGCAGGAAATGACCAAAGCATTTCCTCGGAGAATGGTGAAATGCAAAACAAGAATTCAAAATAATATGTAGAATGGTGAAATGGGGCTTCTTGGACAAAATAGGAACACATGTCAGTTTGCAGTACAATTCTTGAGGACGGCATTAATAATCTGAATTGATGTTCATTTCATTTCTTGTAATGGATTGCATGTCTTACATTTTACTAAAATGGAATTTCAAAATTTCTTATTTCTCAATGACCACGTTGGTGTGCTTCTAAACATCTCATATATTATTATATTTCTAGGTGGATAGAGTACATCTTCATAGGTGTATTTGGTCTTGACTGCATCACCAATATAATACAAAGTATTAATTCCAACTTCTGAGTTCTACAATATTTTCCAATTAAATATGTAGGTTTTTACTTTTTTTAATTGTCAATAGCTAGGCTTGCTTTCAAGAGAATCGGATGAGTATTTGTAGGACCAAATATTTGTAAGATCACAATTTTGAAATGGATGAGTATTTGTAAGACCAAAACATTGTCTTCTTCAACTTTCTCACAGGCTCCATCTTTGATCTTAACCCATCTCCCAAATTACTCTTCTCTACTGCTCACCGACCAACATTGCACTTTCACAGAGCCAAAACCCAGAACAATTCGCTTTCATTTAACCCCATCTCACCCGCCAATTGTTCGATACAATTCCTCAACCAACAACTGTCCTTTGGAACACAATTATCATTGGGTTTATTTTTAATAGCATGCTCCATGAAGCAATTTCATTCTATTCTCAATTGAAACATGTGGTTTCATCCGTATGTGATCAGTATACTTATTCCTATGTTATCAAGGCTTGCATGGAGACCAAACAGATTCTTTTAGGTAATGTTGTTCATTGAAATATTATGCGTTCTGGGATTCATCCTAGTAGGATTATTAGTAATTCTTTCTTGAATATGTACTCTGCTACTTGTCTTACATTGGACAATGGTTCTGATTGTGATTTAGTTGAAAGGGTGTTTAGAACTATGCATAAAAGAAATGTTGTTGCGTGGAATACTATGTTTTCATGGTATGTGAAAAGGAAGAGGTTTTCGGAAGCAGTGAGGTGTTATGAGATTAGGCATTAAGCCAATTGTGGTTAGTTTTACTAATGTTCTACCGATCAATACAATATAATTACTCATACCGAAACTTACAAAGTCATCTTTTTGACGATCGAAGAAATTTATGTATCAGAAATAGGGGATGTTAAAGTTACTGATGTTCTTTATGGATTGCTTGTGAAATTGGGTAATGCATATGTAAATGATATGTTTGTTGTTAGTGCTGCCATTCTGAGCTTGGCTGCATTGATTTGGCGACCATAATATTTGAGAATACTTGTGAAATAAATACAGAGACCTGGAACTCTATGATTTGCCGGTACATTTAGAACAATTTTCCTTTTAAAGTAGTTGATCTCTTTCTTGAAGATGTAGAAACAGAGGATGTTGGTACTACTGATGATGTGACATTTGTATTTGCTCCTATGGAAACTTCACAGTTGCAGATGCAGGGATTCACAGGTTATTTCACTTAATGCTATGATAGCCACATATTCTAGGTGTAACCATGTTGGCAATTCATTTAATGTTTTTAATGGCATGAAGGAAGAGATATAGTGTCATGGAACACCATGGTGTCTGCTTTGGTACAAAACGAACTGGATAATGAGGATTTGATGCTTGTATATGAGATGAAGAAGCTATGGGTTGCAATTGATGATATAACAATTACCATCCTACTTTTTGCGGCATCAAATCTTAGGGATAGGGAAATTGGTAAACAGACCCATGCTTATCTTCTAAGGCACAATATTCAATTTGAAGGGATGGAGAGTAACCTGATAGACATGTATGCCAAATCTAATATGATTAGAGAAGAACAAGCAATATTCCAGTGGAATGCTATGATTAGTGGAAACACACAAAATGGATTAATTGAACAATCCTTTATTGTCTTCAAGGAGATGCTTGAGTAGGATGTGAAGCCAAATGATGTGACCTTAGCTTCAATCTTCCCATCATGCAGCCAGTCAGGAAGTATAGCAATAGGAAAGCAACTACATTGTTTTGCAATTCACAATTTGTTTGAGAACAATGTTTATGTTGTTTCTGCTTTGGTAGACATGTATTCAAAATCAAGAATCATTGATTATGCTGAAAGTGTTTTCTAAAATATCCTAAGAAGAACTCTGTAACATATACAAATATGAGTTTGGGGTACGGCCTTCATGGGATGGGTAGGAAAGCTATAATACTGTTCTACTCTTTGCGGAAGAGTAGTTTAGAACCAGTTATTGTTACCTTTGTAGCAGTCCTGTCTACTTGCAACTACACCGGATTCGTTAATTCAGGCCTTCAAATATTTGAGCTGATGGGTGAAGAATATGGGATTCAACCGTCAGCAGAGCACTATGCTTGTGTGGTTGACATGTTAGGAAGAGTTGGACGGTTGGATGAAGCTCACAATTCTGCTAAAAAGTTGGGTGTTGAGGGTAATGTCTTGGGAATATGGGGATCACTCTTTGAAGCCTGCAGACTGCATATAAATTTTTAATTGCAGAAAATTGTTTCCAGTAAGCTGCTTGAATTAGAGGGGAGTGATGGAATTTCTGGTTATCATGTTTTGCTTTTAAATATATATATATGCAGAGGAAGGAAACTAGCAGTTTGTAGATAACGTTAGAAAAGGAATGCGAAAAATGGGATTTTCAAAGGTGGTTGGATGTAGTTGGATTGATAGTTCTAGATATTCACATTGTTTTGTATCTAAAGATAAAAAGCATCCTCAGTATTGCATGATCTACGATATGTTGGGATGTTTAACCATTAATATGAAGGATAGCGTGGATCTATGGGATAGAAGAATAAAAATCTATTAGTTCTCCCGCTATGTTGTTGTTCTCCAACTATGTACCTTTGTATTCATGACGTTTTTGGATAGAATTTTGCTAGAGTTAATATAATCGTAGTTTATCAATGACCAGCTGTCTTTGGAATTCGAGGTAATTTAGTTGTGTTATAGCTTTTTTTAGTTTACTTTTTTCTTCTAAATTATGTTTTTTTAGTTTGTAAAGATACTCAGAAATAGGATATTCAGTTAGTGAAATGTATCCATATTTTATTTTTGGTAACTGTAATTTATTATTACCAGATTTGCAATATGTAAAATGTTGGAAACTCTGGATGTGGATAACTTCCACACTCAGAGTCCAGCTAATTCAAAAGATCCTTCCTGTAGTACCTATTCTAAGGATACATGTTAATCTTGTGCATAAAACCTATAAACCTATGTGTCATACTAGCTCTACAATGTATGCTTTGGATGATTACTCTAGTGATCATCTCCGTGTTCCTCTCCTTGTTTTGAAAAATCATGTAGTTCCTTTCTTGCCAAATGTAGTAGATTGCTGAAACTAAGGTCATTCTGTAGATCTTTGCTTGTACAGTTTTGCTTGAAGCATGTTCTACAGCCCATGTCAGTTCCTCAGTCCATCCATTACTAACTTTATTAATTGATAGCCAATTCAGGAGCTTTTGCCACAACATTCTTGAGATTATATAGTTAAAGAATAAATGTTGATGAGTATCATTTGCTTCCTTGCAAAGTAGACATAAGATATCATTTGTGATCCCCCATTTTTCCAGTCTATCTCTGGTGTATAATCTTCTATTTATAGCCAAGTACAATGCAAAGATCCATTTAGGACTTCCCTGATTGTTGCAAGTCATTCTCCTCCAGGGAACCTTGATATAATCACCCCTTAGCTTCTTATGCATTGCTTTGTCACTAAAATCATTTGTCTCCATGTTTTCTGCAATTTGCAAACCCTTCTCTTCAAGCCAATGTCCTGCCTGTATAATTTTCCTCACTATCCAAGAAGCCTGGTTTGCTCTTACTTTCCATGGTTTTCTACCTCTGAGGTAAAAGGTATGAACTCATACAATCCATAGTTTATCTTTCTTCTAGTTTAGATCCCACAAGTGCTTTAGTATAGCTGTTTTATTCCACATGTAGATATCAGTAACATTAAGTCCTCCTGCTACTTTTGTCCAACAGAGTGTGTCCCATGCAATGAGTGCCTTCTCTCGCCATTCCATAGAAACCTTTTACACATTGTTTCAACTCTTTTCAGTACTTGTTTTGGTAGCAAAAAGATTTGTGTCCAGAAAGCTTGCATAGATGTTAGCACACTATTTACCAATTTCAACCTCCCTGCATATGACAAGAATTTGACAGTCCATTTCTGCCCATTAACTTGTCTATTAATGGTTGGCATTGCCCTACTGACAGTTTCCTTGACCTCAAAGGTACTCCAAGGTATCTAAAAGGAAGTAAGCCCTTTACAAAACATGTATGTTGTAGAATTAATTGCTACATCCTAGGAACTTTTGAGGGACCAGCATACCAGCTAATACCTCCTCCAGAAAATGCCACTCCAAAGAGTCATGGGCCTTCTGCATATCTATCTTGAACATACATCTTGGTGAGATCCCTTTTGTACCATACCCTTTTACCAGTTCATGGCTAAGAAGAACATTATCAGTCAGCATTCTACCAGGTACAAAAGCAGTCTGTCCTAGATCAACTAGATAATTCATCACACTATGAAGTCTATTTGTGAGCATCTTTGAAATGATCTTTTACAAAGTAGTGCAGCAAGAAATATGCCTGTTTTGTTTTATGGAGGTGGGATGTTTCACCTTTGGAATTAGTGTGACAGAGGTTGTATTTATATGGGCATACATCTCAGTAGTTTGGAAAAATTGTAGAACATCTATTGTTACCTCCTCCCCTATGCTTGGACAAGCTTTTTCGAAGCTGTAAGAGTTGAAACCATCCACTCTTGGTGCTTTTGAATCCCCGATGCTCATAAGTGTTGCCTTCACATCAGTTTCCTTGAATGGTTGAATGAGGAGCAATTGTTGTTCCCTTGTAAGTATTGGTCCATATTTTAGCATTTCAGGTTGTGTACCTTGCATGTGGTTGTTACATTATTCTAACAACTTTTTATAAAAACCCACAGCCTCCTTGGTAATATATGTTGCTTCCCTAATAACAGTGCTATCCTCTGTTGTTAGCATGGTCATCTGATTCTGAGCGTTCCTACCTTTCATACTAGCAAAGAAATAAGCAGTGTTATCATCCCCCAGTTTGAGCCATTGTACTCTGGACTTCTGCTTATATATATTCTCCTCAATCATACTCCACTATGCCAATTTTCCTCTCAGTGCTTTCTCCTCATCAATACTGCCTTGTGGAATTGGACATGCTTTCATACTCCTTTGTTTCTCTATGAGCTCTCTTCTGATTTATTGCACTTTCTCAGAAACACCCATAAACTCTCTTTTGTTTAATTGTTGCATCTCTTTCCTTACCCTTTTTAGATTTCAACATACTCATTTCATGCCTCAACCTAATATTTGCCAGCTATATTTTACCTTGCTCCTAAATTCTGGATGCTGTCGTACACAATTATAGAATCTGAAAAAGGTCTCTTTCTTGTATCCCTTTGTTCCTCTATTATCAAGCCTATAAGAGAATTATCTGAAAACAAATGTTCCATAGCAATGACATGTTGTGTTTCCATTTTGTTCACCCATTCATCATTAACTATAGCTTTTTCTATTCTGCTATAGACATGCCCATTAGTCTATGTGAAATTCCTTCCTCCTATCTGCAGTTCGACTAGATTAGACTCAGTCACACATTCTTTGAAATCTCTTGTTTCTGCATCTTGAACTTGGCTTCCAACTATTCGATCTTCCTGTGCTAGTATAGAGTTAAAAATCCCCCATAATCAACCATGGCTCATTAATTTGACTACTCATCTAATGAATTGTTGTCCATAATGGAATTTTGGCACTTATAGTATGAAGTCCATACACAACAGTAAATTGAAACAATGTATTATTTATATCTACCAAACCATGTATATATTGTTCTTCATCAGCCAACTTTGTGAAGCTTATTTTCTTGGAATTCTAGATCACCAATAACCTTCCTCTTACATTTGTGTTGGCATTTGTGCACCACTCCCAGCCTGGTAAACTTTTATTAATAATAAGTTTTTCTCTATCTTGCTTTACTCTATGTTCACATATTACTATTAAACTCACTTTATTCCTTCTAGCAAACAATCTCAGCTCCTTATGTTTAATCTCCTCGTTAAATCCCCTGACATTCCATGTGACTATCATCAGTGTGATGTTTGTATAGATGTCATCTCCATTCCTCCACTTACTTCTCCACTCATTTGTCCTTCCTCGTAGATCAATACCCTTGGTTCAGGGTCCTGCCCTGCTCTTGTATCTTGACTGTTCCTAGATTCTCTTCTGATAGAAGTTCTATGTCTAACAGTCTGCCATTTTCCTTATCCCTGTGATGTTTCATCCTTCTCATTGACCGATTTCTACTGCTGCTTATCCTCAACCTAGATTTTTCCAATGCCTTGTTCCTTGTTTGTGGTGGGTATCTATTCTTTCCTCTGTCCTTGTCCCTGCCCTTTCTTCTGAACCTGTATAGTTGCAGTTGGTTTGTCCACACATGACTGCCCCACTTGTAGACATTTCTGGCAAAACATTAGCTTCCATTCATACCAAACTTTCTGCTCCACTATTCTTCCTTTTGGGTACTGTATTTTAATCACCTTTGCCAGGGGTCTAGTTACATCTACTTACACTAAAATTCTGGCAAAAGAGATTCTACTGGTTTGAGTTGTACATTAATCTGCATACAAGGGATTCCCCAAACTACTACTATTTTACTCAAGACAACTGAATTCCAACAATTAAGAGGCAGATTTGGAAGCTTAACCTATAGTGGAATGGTAGTAAGAATCTCCTCCTTGAAATTGAACTCTGGAACCCATGGTTTTATTATGACAGGCCTTCTCAATAAGTGATGGGGCCCTGAGCACAACACCATATCCCTCTCTTCCGCATTTGCAAATTTCACAACAAAGTAACCATCTATATGATATAACTTTATAGTTTGTTGGTGAAGGTTCCTTGTCCCATTATAAATCGCTCCATGGCTCCAATAGATGGAATTGTTCCTACCAAATATACTACTATTGATGGAGCCCATTTCTCATAGTCTTGTGCTACATCTTCAAGTAATATTTCCACTACTTTCTCCCAATCCACAATCATCGGTGGTATGTATTTTAGATTCATACCTCTAGTCGCCAATCGATTGGTAGCAAATAGATTCGCTCATGGATTCTTAACATCTTCTCCATTCAGTTCTAGCTTCCTCTGCGTATTTTTTGGTTTACCCTGAGTTACAGTTCCATTGCTTCCAAGCAAGATCTTTTGTAACCCAAACCCAGTTTCTCTTTGTTTTGACAGCTCTGGACATTGATCATCTACTATTGTTTTCCCGTTCCCCTTGCTTGCAGCAGTCATCAGAATTTGTGGTGGTTCGTCTTCGTCAGTTGTTACCCACCTAGTTGTCTGTGCCATTGTAGTGCTACTAGCAATGCCATGGCTTATCTCCTCCTCGTGAATTCTTTGCGTTGCTCTTTGTGGTCATCCTCTCACCATTTTCCAGCAAGGTGCAAGTTAGTGCACACTAACGTGCGCCAAGAGAGGAAAAGAGAAAGAACATAATTTTTGAGAGAGAAAAAAAATTTCCCTCTGCATATTTCTTTACTAATAAAGAGCAATCAAGAATATCCATTTTACCTTTTTGGTGGGAAAGGAAGAGTCCTAGGTAGCAAAAGAAGGTTCTTATCCAAGATGACAGTTTCTATCAAGATGTTAGATTGATTGAAGAACATTAAAATTAGGTGACCAGTTCTTTCCTTTGAATAACTTATACTTGTTCTGCAGATCAACTTTTAAACTATTGTATTAAGGATATTTAATATAGTGTTTGCAAGTTCATGAGTGTTTTTATATTGGAGCCAAATGGCATTAGTAACACCTGTTAAGGTTGGTCCGGATAACTATTAGTATGTTCGCTAAGGTTGGTTCAGCTAATTATAGTATGTGAATACCAATGGAACTGGCATAAATGGAGTTTTTCATTTCTGAAAATTGTTCTGAAGCTTCAACATAGAGAAGATAATCTCTGAAATTCTCTTTATTAGGCTGTCGGCTTAAATTATTGGACATTGACAAACAAAAGCTTTCTATAAATTAGGTCTAGTTCTAGTGATTAGTAGGGGGTTTTATTGAGAAAATATGCATATAGACTTTGCCCAACCAATTAAGTTTCGAGTCCATATTATCTTTACTTGGCTAATTAGGTTCCACATGCTTGCTTACAAGTTGCTTGTGTCAATTTAATGTGAATTATTGCCCTTTAGTTTTCACAAAAGACAAAGGGTGTAACAACATCTTATTTTGGAGTTTTTGTCTTTTTGGATAAGGTAAATAATTTTACTAAGAGTTAATGGTCAAAAAAACATCCAAACTATCACTTTTTGCGAGTTTCATACCTCAACTATCATTGTTCACTTTGCCTACCTAAACTATCATCCTTGTTGTATTAAAACTCACCTTGGTGCTGGGTGGTTCATTTGTGAACCTGCAGAGTATAGAATGGTTGTTTATTATTTGAAGATAATATGCTTAAGTGAGTGAGAAACTGATAAAGTCATATGGAACATTGATTTTGCTAGATCCTAGCATTCGTAATTTATAAATCTCTTAAGATTATCAAAAGGGGTTCTATCAACTTTCATAAGATGCACATTGTGAACTAGTAGAGTACTACAGGGTTTGGCTGCCAATTTTCCAGTTTCTATGAGTAGATCAAGAATATACTTTCTCATAGATAAAAAACTTTCCGTCATGCTTCTATTTACTTCTATTTCCAAAATATATTTCAACTCGCCAAAGTCCTTCGTATGAAACCTAGTAGGCAAGAAAGACTTAAAGGGAAGAGATCCCCTCACAATAAGAAGGATAGTTCTAGTTGCAGATAGTCGATAGAAAACAAAGTGATCACATATGCTCATTTTCAGCCCACACGTCTGAACTACCTCACTAGACTTGTCAAACCAATCTCAGGGACTCTGGTTGAAGAAATACAAGGACTTCTTCAAATGACAGACTTTATCTACTTCCCTTAAGCAATAAAATCGAATGGTTGCTTGATATACAGTTCCTCTTAAAGATCACCATAAAGGATTGCATTCTTGATATCTAACTAGTGTAAGGGCCAATTCTCATAAACAGTAAGAGAAATGAACAAATAGTTATAAATGAGGTTGGAAACCAGAGAAAAGGTGCCAGAATAGTACCCCATAAGTCTGAGCGTATTCTTTAACCACAAGCCTGGCCTTAAGTCTTGCCAAGGAACCATCAAGATTAGCTTTAACTTTGAACACACACTTACATCCTACTGGTTTATCCCCGTTGATTCCACCAAATTTCATATGTGATTTTCCTCTAATGCATGTGTTTCCTCAAGCATCACATTTGACCATCTAGGATGATTCAAAGCCTCCTTCACAGTTTTGTGTATTGAAACAGAGGCTAGAGAATAAATCAAGGATCTAGATGTGGAAGATAAGCGATAATAGGAAACAAAGTTAGTAATGAAATATGTGGATTTGCAAACCTGTCTACCTTTACGAAACGCAATAGGGAGGTCAAAATTTTCTAATGGATCAAGTATAGAAGGATTTGATGATAAAGGAACTGGTGCAATACATATATTATCGACCTCTCATCTCCTTGAATAAACTTTAACAATTGGAGGTTTTGCTGGAACATGTGTTGAAGGTGTAATAGTTGTGTGGTACTCAATAGAGTAACTGGGAGATGGAATAATAACATCATCTGAATGCATAACATGAGTACCATGATAAATTAACCACTCATCCTCCACCCCCTGACTTGTAAAACTAGGAGGGGTATAGAAGAATGGTGTAGATTTTGAAAATATCACATCATTTTACTCCAAATAGTTGTCAAGTTTAGTAGAATAACATTGATACCCATTATAAAGACAAGAATAACCCAAGAAAACACATTTCAATGCCTTAGGGTCCAACTTAGTAATATATGGAAGTACCACTCGGACATAACACTTACTTCCAAATACCTTTGGTTACATCAAAATGACTTGTTTAGAAAAAGAACGATGTAAGGCATATTAGAAACAAGCACTGTGGATGACATGCAGCTAATTAGAAAACAAGTCATAGAGAGTGTATCAACCCAATTATTTTAGGAATTGAAACATAACTACTCGAGCTGTCTCAAATAGATGCATATTCTTACTTTCAACAACTCCATTTTGAAAAGGTGTATCAACACATCACGACTGATGGAGAATATTGTGTAGTCTTAGTAGGATTGAAACAAGTCTGACATGTATTCTTTAGCATTATCATTCCTTAAAATACACATCATAGCATTGAATTGAGTTTTGATTTCAACAAAAAGGCACAAAAGTGAGTAAACATTTCAGAGCGACTTTTCATGAAATAAATTCAAATCATTCAATAGAAATTATCCACAAAAGTGACAAAATACTTATGTCCACTTTTGGAACCGAAGGGACATGGTCCCTAAACATTAGAATGAATTAGCTCAAAGCTTACTCAATCTATTTATTAACCTATGGACGTAACGTGTTGCGATGATGTTTTGCAAATTGGCATGATTCACATTTCAAAGAAGAACATTTTGAAACCGGGGACAGAGCTTCTTTAACAAAAGTAAAGAATGATTTCCCAATCGACAATGTGCTTCAAATAAAGCCATGACACTTGTGCAGACAATGAATCAAGACATATTTATTAAGGATGTATGGATCATAATATATATATATATATATATATATATCCTTTACCAATAAGCTTATGTGTGGCAAGATCATGAAACATGCATAATAGGGAAAGAATGAAATAGAACAATTAAGGTCTATAAAAAGTTTACTCACATAAATCAAATTGAAAGCCAACTTCAGCATTTTTTTGAAATAAAGGTAATTTTGTATTCAAAAAAATAATTATCATCCAAGATATGATGAATTGGAAATTTACATCTCATAGTGTGATGGGCACACCCCTATGAGGGTAACTAAATTACAAGTTTCCTAAGAAATCAACTACTTCTACCACCTCCCCCACCAAATCTTGTTTACATCAAAGAAATAGAAGACTAATACAATTTGTTCATCCTTTGAAAAGTAAATTTTTGCCCTTTAAAACACCTAGTATTTCTTTCCTTACATATGGACCAATAGCTACATGTTGGGAAGAGCTTCCACCATTCTTCCTTTTTCCCTCTGCTTCCAACTCTTCAGAAGGTCCAAAGTAGTCTTCGACATCACCTTTTAACCCCTCAAATGCATAAAAGATATTCACAAATTGGTAGCTATTTGGCAATGTATGAGCTGATGGTTGTTAAATTCAGCTTCCTGTTCACACATAAAGCACCTTGAACAAATTGGCATGCCTCCTTTCTATAGGGCCTCATAAGTAAGACATGTTTTCCTGATTAGTAGCCAAACAAAACATGAGAATTCAATGGACATTTCACCATCAATAGCATTTTCTAGGGTCGTCTATCAGTCAATGGGAAATTATAGTTCATCTCTCAATATCATGATTTCACTATATAGACCCTTTTGTTGTGTATTTTCCATATTGGCTTATCAAACCTATAAGAAGTACCTAGGAAATCATTCAGAACCTCTAATAGTTTTGCAACCTCCTCCATTTCACAATTATTCAATGCTCTTCTATAAGTAGATTACAACCCTGTTGACTCCAGACTTGTTCCATAGTGTCATTGTTCTGCATACTCAATGTATATTAAAGAGGGAATAGGTTTCTCAAAGTGTCTTCCTCTATCTATATTTGATTCCAAAACTCTGTCTTCCGTCCATCCCCAACACTACTACATATGTTGTTTTTGAAATGTGGCCATAGTCTTCTAATGGTCTTCAAAACACTGCATCCAAATGTGCCCATGACCTCTTCAGTTGTCCATCGGCTAAATAAACCATACTTTCCTGATACAAATCTCTTCTATAAGGCTCTATATTCTATACAGAATCTCCATAGCCGCTTTTAGAGTAAACTACTTTTTTGGAGACTTAGGTCCTTCAATCCTAGCCTTCTTGAATTTTGCTATGTGTGAGAGTATCCCATTTCACCAAGTTGTAGCCTTTCTTTCCTTGTTGCATTACCAAAGAAAAGATCTCCTGAGCCTATTTATTTTCTTCTAAATGTTCTTGGGGATTAGAAATAAAATCATCATATAAGTAGGTGATTCATCTAATAGGGTCACCCTACCACCCAGGGACAAATACCAGCTTCTTCACTGCGCTTGTTTCTTCCCACATCTCTCCAACAACACATTGCACACTTCCAGCTCTTTTTTCTTAGCACCCAAAGGTAGTTCCAAATATTTTGTTGGTTGTACATTTACCTAGCAACTCAATGTCTCAGCTAGCCTAAGAAAATTGTTAACTTGGTTGATAGGGATGAGATGGATCTTCAACCATGTGACATGGAAGCTTTAAAAGCTCTGCTAAATAGTGAGTATAGCTCTTGTGTGTCTAATTGGTGCATCATTTGCCTCACAGAATATAAGAGCATCATCAATATAGAATAAGTGTGTGATATCGAGCACCTTCCCTTTATTAGAAAGTACACTAAATCCTCTCCCACCCATTAGTCTTTGCCTTCTGGAACATTTGATTCAACCCCTCCATGGCTATTTAGAAGAGAAATAGGGACATAGGATATCCCTGTCTAAGACCTCTATGTGATTGGAAGAAGCCTTCAATGTTTCCTTAAATGAGGAGGGAAAACTTCACACTTGAAATGCAGTTATTAATCCAACCAATCAACTTTCTACGAAATCCTTGTCCTTTAGATTTTTTAGAAGGAAATTCCAATTTATATGATCATAGGCTTTCTCAATTTCTAGCTTGCATAGAATCCTAGGTTTCTTCTGGTTTACGCTGGATTTGACCAATTCATTAACCAACAATGTTGCATCTATTATTTGCCTACATCTCAAAAAAGCCATTTGGTTTTCATCAACAAATTTCACTATTAGTGTCTTCATTCTCTCGGTTAGCAACTTGGAGATTATTTTATAGACTACTCCTACCAAACTGATAGGTCTGAAGTTGTTTATCTCAATTGCATCAGGTTTCTTTGGGATTAAAACTATGAATGTAACATTAAATGATTTCTCAAACACACTCCTCTAATGGAAATTATGTGTACTCAACATTCAGTCCTCTTTCAAATTATCCCAACATTTCTTATAAATATCCATAGTGAAGTCATCAGGGTCAGGTTCATTGTCCCCATCACACTGGTTGATGATCAGTAGCACTTCCACTTCTATAAATGGTCTTTGTAACCATTCATTTTCTTCTATAGAGACCATTGGACATCCTACAAATAAAAAGGGGGTCTCTAGGATTGAAGTTTTTGAGTAGTGTCTGGCATTTAATAAAGCAGCCTCGGCTCGCCTTGTGCTACATTTAGGAAAAAAAATTAATAAATAGAAAGTAATAGAAAGTAGAATTCCTGAGCCTGACAGAAAGTAATTTGTTGTTTTATGTAGGCAAGTCTTCAAATCCCACAATGTTAAGGGTTGAGCCGTCAACTACCATTACTTGAGAGAGTGCTTTGTGTGATCAAAAGGTAGAAAATATATTAGGATTACGTGTTATGTAATTTGTAGTACATGAATCAATCACCCAGTTATTCAAAGAGGAGATCGAATATGCTTTTCTCGAATCAACAAGGGTAGTAACTAAAGTGAATTCTTTAAGTGATTCTGAATAGTAAGAGGACTGTGCAAACTCATCTGCCGAAACCGAAATTGTCCTACCCTCATCATTTATATATATATTTTCTCCTTTCTAGTTGTTTGAGTTATAGTTTCCAACTCCAAAAACCCAAAATTTCAATTTAGGAGAAACAAACAAACACAAATAATACCAACAGATACAATCCAATACTGAAAAGGCAATTTGTTATTATCAAGACATGCAAAATTTTATGGGATTAAGTCCATAAAAAAATTGAACAATGTTATAAATTGAAGACATATTGAACCAAGTCAATATTTTGGGTTAATAAAGATGGATTACTTATTTAAGTCAAGATTGCTAGACTTATATCAAATATAACTACATTGGACTAGGTTGGGGTTCTACAAAATGGTCCAACCATATGTTTTAAGCGCAAGGGTCTATTAGGATTACTCGAAGGCTACCTTAAAACAGAAGCTTTTATGAAGACCATATACATCTATGACATATATGAAGATGTACTCTATCCACCTAGAAATATAATAATATATGAGATGTTTAGAAGCACACCAATGTGATCATTGAGAAATAAGAAATTTTGCAATTCCAATTTAGTGAAACTGTAAGTCGTGCAATCAAATAAAAGAAATGATATACACATCAATTTGAATTATTAATGTCGTCCTCAAGAACTGTACTGGACACTGACCCGTATTCCTGTTATTTCCAAGAAGCCCCTTTTCGCCATTCTACATCTATAAAAAATGATATAAACATGAATTCAAATTATTAATTCTAGTTTTGCATTTCAGGATAATTAGGTAATGTGGCATATCTAGAGTAGATGACACTGATATCTTCAATTAATACATTACAATAATCCTTAATATCATCAGTCGATTTCCCAGGAAGTGCTTTTGCCATTTCCTCCAATAGATTATTGTTATCCTTGTTGATAGTAAGAGTATTCTCAAAGATTTAATTCTTCTCCTTAGTCTAGAAGAAGTTGTTGCATGTTCGATCAATGTTCAACTTCTTTTAGATCTACAAGGAAAGCTCAAACATGAAAAAGGTAAGATCTTCAAAAGGATTCAGAAAACGGATGAGTGTCAATATATGACCAGTCGCTATCACTAATATCGGACATCTAAAATAAGATTTTTTGGAACCCTTGAAACTTAGAAATCAGAACAATCGCAGCAAGACACATTTTTTTAAATTTCCACGCTTTTTTACATTTCAGTTCAGATACGTTGCTCGACTTGCGCCTTTGCACGCTCGACCGCTCCCCCATCCCGCCTGGCCCATTCTAGCGGGGAATAACCTCAATCCGTAGAAGCTGCATCCTCAAGGGCTGAGTGATTATGCCAGTGATCAAGATATCAACCACATAAATAGGTAGTAAAATGGTTATGGACCCACGATGACGAAAGGTAAGTGATGCATCGGACTTAGAAAATCTTAGGCCAAACTAAATGTTGATCAGTGAAGACAAGAAAGCTTTTAAGTGTAGACGACTACTTGTACTTGAAATTCCATTCCTTTATCCGGTGGGAGGGTTTAGAGCCAGTTAAGCCAATAGCATATCTAGCAAAAGCTTCAGTAACACCAGCTACATCAGTAGATCATTGATTAGCATACCTCCTCTGAATAGTCTACGTGGACCCTAGTTTCTATTACTATTAATTCGAATTAATCCAGTAATGCATACAGCCTTTACTCTCTTAAAGAGCAGGAGGTTTAGCGTCAACTCATTCAATGAATGTTCTTTCATTCACCACACGGATGAATCCTACTCTGTATTTTCCAGCGGACAGTCATTTGTCTAAAGAGAATAGACGTATAGCAGCTCTCTCTCATAACAGAATGAAAGCAAGCAAGAACGAAATGAGCGCTTACCCTATCGACCGAAGCTACTATCCTAAAATCAGAAACTCCTAAATTAAAGAACTACAGGAAAGGTAATATACTGAGCTAGCCTCCCGTTATGCACCAATGTTTGAAGAGGACCGTTAACCTTTACCAAAAGAAAGAAGAGCTATTGGTCAGTTTCCTATAGTTGACCGATAGAGCTCGACCGATTGAGACAGGGCAGATGCGACCGATGGAAGGGATCTAATTTGAAGAAGGAAGTCATTTGTGGACTGATTCCGACCCTTTACCAGAAGACAAGAGATTCGCGGTATGGCTTCAGAAGAGGTATTCATTATACAGATATCGTTTAACGAATTGCCCGATTGCCGATTCACTGCGCCTACCTATCTTCAATCACCCAGGAATGTTCACTTGGCCGCCTACCAATGATGCCTTTCACTTTCAGACAGTTCCTCGCGCATGAAAGGACTTCACTTATAAAGTCAAGATAAGAAAGGATGGTCTACGATCAGGGAATGCCTTTTTTGTTAAAGAGAATTGGCCGCAGAGAGAGCGCCTATCTCTCATAAGAGAAGGAGAGCCACTTTTTTTTAGAGTATATTAATGAGTAGGACTTAAATTCCAAGCGCTCCTAGCTCAGAAACCACACACAGACAAACACATGGAGGCCCATAAAACCCAACAATAATAGACTAACAAATATACGTGACATACACTTCCTGTGTGAAGTTTTCATCTTAATGAATCAAAGCTCTTTGTAAAATGCTACTTTTCTTTCTGCAACAAGTAAGAGTACTTTTTCTTATCATACACCCTTATGAATGAATGAATCAAAAAAATTAGACTCCTAAACTGGCCCCCCTCCTCTGTTTCTTCAAAGACAGAGGTACACATCACAGGAAAAAACCCCAAAAACAGAAAGAGAAAGAAGTAAGTCAAAAAATAGGAAATACTGCTAGATGGCTACCAGATTAGCAGCAAAGTACGCTTTTAGTTCCTTTTGGCACAACAAAACAAGGTAGTAATACGGGAGAAGGTGGTCCAGTAATCTTCTCCAGCAGGGTGGCCATAGTGAGATAGAGTGGTGAAACTGGGTTCCGAATAAAAAAAAACAGAGCGAGCGGGGAAGGCAAAAGCTATGACATTGGAATCCGCTTCAAGGTAAGCCCCACTCCACTGAATTGGAGAATTCCAGAACACGTATCAGAGAGTGCTCCAATGGCAGTGGGGCACAATTGAGATAATTTCGACGATTAGAAAAGAAAAAGAAGAAGGTTAGTGTTCAATGAGCTCGAGATAGCTGCCTGATGAGAGGAAGGGACGCCGGGTACAGTCTTTCTTTGGTTCCAGCCCCCCGGTTACACCAAAGCACACCAGTCAACACTGTACTATAGCGCTTACACCTGTGAGTTGGCAAAATAATATCGTATGTTAATAAAAGACCTGAGTTGGCGAAATAATAAAAAAAAAAAA
>NC_064292.1:28273857-28310696 GCF_019186545.1 Solanum stenotomum
GCGGACAGAGACCTAAATTTCCATTAGATTCATTCCTAAGCTTGCTTTGTTGCAGCAAGATGATCAGTCCGAGAGTGCTGGAGAGAAGAGAAAGCGGTAAAAACCTCTCTTATTCGGTCACCGAGAAGTCGGACGACTCTTCAGTAACCCAGGGTGATCCGACCCCTTCGACGCTTTTTTCGCTGTATACCCCCTCCATCCTTCGGAGGTGGAAGAAAGGGTACTCACATTTTAATACATAGTAGGGCCCCAGAACGCTAAAAGGTGGGGGAACAAGAGTTGTCACGATAGAAAAGAGAAAAAAAGAAATGACTATAAGGAACCAACGGCTCTCTCTTCTTAAACAACCTATATCCTCCACACTTAATCAGCATTTGATAGATTATCCAACCCCGAGCAATCTTAGTTATTGGTGGGGGTTCGGTTCGTTAGCGGGTATTTGTTTAGTCATTCAGATAGTGACTGGCGTTTTTTTAGCTATGCATTACACACCTCATGTGGATCTAGCTTTCAACAGCGTAGAACACATTATGAGAGATGTTGAAGGGGGCTGGTTGCTCCGTTATATGCATGCTAATGGGGCAAGTATGTTTTTCATTGTGGTTCACCTGCATATTTTTCGTGGTCTATATCATGCCAGTTATAGCAGTCCTAGGGAATTTGTTCGGTGTCTCGGAGTTGTAATCTTCCTATTAATGATTGTGACAGCTTTTATAGGATATGTCCTACCTTGGGGTCAGATGAGCTTTTGGGGAGCTACAGTAATCACAAGCTTAGCTAGCGCCATACCTGTAGTAGGAGATACCATAGTGACTTGGCTTTGGGGTGGGTTCTCCGTGGACAATGCCACCTTAAATCGTTTTTTTAGTCTTCATCATTTACTCCCCTTTATTTTAGTAGGCGCCAGTCTTCTTCATCTGGCCGCATTGCATCAATATGGATCCAATAATCCATTGGGTGTACATTCAGAGATGGATAAAATTGCTTCTTACCCTTATTTTTATGTAAAGGATCTTGTAGGTTGGGTAGCTTTTGCTATCTTTTTTTCCATTTGGATTTTTTATGCTCCTAATGTTTTGGGGCATCCCGACAATTATATACCTGCTAATCCGATGTCCACCCCGCCTCATATTGTGCCAGAATGGTATTTCCTACCGATCCATGCCATTCTTCGTAGTATACCTGACAAATCGGGAGGTGTAGCCGCAATAGCACCAGTTTTTATATGTCTGTTGGCTTTACCCTTTTTTAAAAGTATGTATGTACGTAGTTCAAGTTTTCGCCCGATTCACCAAGGAATATTTTGGTTGCTTTTGGCGGATTGCTTACTACTAGGTTGGATCGGATGTCAACCTGTGGAGGCACCCTTTGTTACTATTGGACAAATTTCTCCTTTAGTTTTCTTCTTGTTCTTTGCCATAACGCCCATTCTGGGACGAGTTGGAAGAGGAATTCCTAATTCTTACACGGATGAGACTGATCACACCTGATTAGTGAGAAATTCTTACACCAATCATTTACGAGTGGGTATTACACCAAGAATTTACAAGCGGATCGAGGAATGAAGGGAGAGGAATTTGAATAGAAAGAAAGAGACGTATTTCGAATTAGAGTAAGGGCACGCTAAGACATTCCTTTTCGTGCTTTCGATCTGCTTACTTTGAATAAAGAGAAAAAAAAAAAAGAATAGATAGGCGGAAAGGCTTTACACAAGACCACAGAGCGAGAGAGAGAGCCTTCGCTTACCTGCTTAACCGTACCCTCCTATCGTACCTATATAGCCTTTCCTTCAGTTATATCCAGTTTCAGTTCTGCTTCCAACTACCGATGGGAGAAGGCTTGGACGTATAGCAAGATTAAATAAGAGGTATTGCATACGGGAATGATATATGAAATAAAAGGTTGGAAACAGAGCTGGAGATGAGTGCTAGCCAATGGTTAAGACTTCAGAAAGCACCTTAGCAATTACCAGTAATGCCCCTATCGACCTCAGTCTTGTTTTTTGCTAGCTTGAGTTCATAACTTTACTATTTATCATTAAACGTAGAATATCCCGACTTCGCTAGCCAGAACGAAATGGACATATGAGCGATCGATTACGAGAGCTCGACCGATCAGACCAGGAAGAAGAGAAAGAAAGGTCAATCTCCTAAAGGCCTTCGCAGAGCTGAGCTTTAGGGGGTAATACTTTTTGTGGTCTTGCACATGGAAAAGTCAAGTATTCTACGCAGGCTTGATTTACCGGAATTTTTGCTTCAAAGAATGCTTTCAAGCTAGGAATTTAAGCACGGATAGCTTTATTTGACAATTAGCTGGAAGTCGGGTATGCCTATTCAACATAAACTAAGGCGCTGGGTAGATCGTAGATTGCCGGGTATGAATTCGATTCTAAGTCGGAGAATGCCCATAGTTATGGATACTAAGAAAAGTAATGAGTGACCAGTAGAAGGAACAAACATGAATATTTATGTGGTATACTACCACAGAAGTCCCTAGAGATACGAAGCTATTATTCAAACATTTGCATTCTTTACCTTTTCTACCAGACGAAAGGCAATATAATAAGAAAGATGAGTAAAAAAAGAAAACTATTTGTCTCAAGATAAGAAAAATTCATATCATTGAGTATATATTTTTGTTCTTGTTAGTGATGCAAAAAAAAAAATCTTTTGCCTTGTACCACATTACGGGAAATAAATCTTGTCAATCTAACATATGTTATTAAAAGAAAAGAAAAAACCAAGATTCCATGTAACACAATCTAACCACTTAAAACTAGGGAATGTTCTAAGACAAAATATATCAAAGCTATAAATACTCTTGTTTTTCCTTTTTGAGAAACTGAAACCTCAACACATTAACTTTCAACAATGGAAACAATGTTAAAGAAGAGTCCCTAGAACATGTTGACACAATTTTTCTTTCCTGAGATAAAAACAAGATGAATCTCATGATATTCAAGTAGGTAAATATCACTTTGCATCTCTTCAGAATCTACACAAAAAACAATATATAAATCTACCATTTGTAATTTAGTGCACATTCTCTTGCGTTGTCATAACCTTTATACATCAAATAACAATCTATTGATCATTTGAATGGAAAATTTACATAACCAGCAAAAACAACAACATACCAAGTGTAATCCCATAAGTGAGTCAAGGAGGATAGAGTGTACATAGACCTTAACCCTACCTTGAGAGGTAGAGAGGCAATTTCTGATACACACTTGGCTCAAAGAAACACATATAAAGTAGATTCGAGAAAGGGAAGATTTACAAAACCAACAACAAAATCATATCTAGTGAAATCTCACAAGTGAGGTATGGGGAGGGTAGAGAGGTCATTTCTGACTGACCCTCAACTCAAGGAAAATCATATCAAAGCATATCGAAAAAGGAAAGTTTTACCGAACCATGACAAAAATCTTAAAGGGAAAGACATGAAAGATCTTACTTTTTCCCTTCAAAGAACTAATTATATCTCTAAAAATTAACTTTCGTAAGTACAAAGCATATTAAAGAAGAGTATCAAAAAACGTCAGCACAACTAGCAGAACTTGATGATCAGAAAGCATCAATCAAAGCAAACTTCTGAGTGAATCAATCTACAGTTATACGTTGTATGACCTATGGAAACAAGCATTCAACGAAAAAGTAATCACACACATATATATACTTATAATTGTAGATTGATTACTTTTGGTTGAATGCTTGTTTTTATAGGTGATACAACTTATAACTGTAGATTGATTTACTCAGAAGTTTGCTTTGACTGTGCTCTGTGATCATCAGGTTTTCTAGTTGTGTTGATGATTTTTGATACTCTTATTTAACATGCTTTGTGTTTAGGAATGTTAATTTTAGAGATATGATTAGTTTTTTGAAGGGAAAGAGCAGGATCTTTCATGGCTTTCCCTTTAAGATTTTTTGTCAGGGTTATGTAAAACTTTTTCTGTTTTGATCTACTTTGATATGCTTTTCCTTGAGTTGAGGGTCAATGAGAAATGACTACTCTGCCTCCCAAGGTAGAATAAAGGTCTATAGACACTCTACCCTCCCCGTACCTCACTTGTGGGATTTCACAAAATATGATATTGTTGTTGGTTTTGTAAATATTCTCCTTCTCGGTCCGCTTTATATGTTTTTCCTTGAGCCAAGTGTATATCAAAAATAGTATCTCTACCTCTCAAGGTAGGGGTAAGGTCTACGTACCCTCTGTCGTCCCTAAACTATTTTGTGGGATTACACTTGGTATGTTGTTGTTTGTTGGTTCTGTAACTCTTTCATTCAAATGATCAATAATTTGGTATTTCATAATGTATAAAGGTGATGACGAAACCAAAGAATGTGAAGTCAATCACAAATGGTCGATTTATATTTTTTTTTTTGTGTAGATTCTAAAGAGATGCAAAGTGATACTTACCTACTTGAATATCATAAGATTCATCTTTTTTCTATCCCAGGAGAGAAAAATTGTGTCAACATTTTCAAGGGACTCTTCTTTAACATGGTTTTCGTTGTTGGAAGTGAATGTGTAGAGCTTTGAGTGTTTCTCAAAAAGGAAATAGAAGAATTTGTATAGCTTTCCTTTTGATTTCTTGTCGAGGATATATTTAGTATTAGCACAGTCCCTAGTGTTAAGTGGTTAGATTGTGTTACACGGGAATTTGGGTTTTTCCTTTTCTTTTGATAACAAATGTTGGATTGATAGGATTTCTTTCCCATTATGTGGTACAAGGCTATAGATCTTTTTTTTTTTTTTGCATCACTAAGAAAAAAAAATTATATACTCAATGATATAATTATTTCTTATCTTGAGACCGATAGTTTTTTTCTTTGTACTCTTCTTTCTTATTATGAAACCTTTCGTCCGATAAAAAAGGTAAAGAATGCAAATGCTCTCATAATATGATGTGGACTTCTGTGGTAGTATACCACATGTATCTTCATGTTTGTTTCTTTTACTAGTCACTCATTACTTTTCTTAGTATCCATAACTTATTTAAAAGAATGTGTCTTGCCGCTATTGTTTTTGATTAGTAAGTGTCAAAGGTTACAAAATATCTTATTTTAGATTCCCGATATTTATGGTAGTTTTTGGTCATATATTGACGCTCCTTTTTTTTCTGAATCCTCTTGAAGAGCTTACATTTTTCATGTTTGAGCTTTCCTTGTAGATCTAAAAGAAAATGAACACTGATCGGACATGCAATAACTCCTTCTGGACAAAGGAGGAGGATAAAATCTTTGGGAATACTCTTGCGACCAAGGAGGATAACAACAATCTATTGGAGGAAATGACAAAAGCACTTCCTGGGAAATCGACTGATGATATTAAGGATCACTATAATATCTTAATTGAAGATATCAATGCCATAGAGTCTGGATATATCCCATTACCTAATTATCCTGAAATGCAAAAGCAGAATTCAAAAGCACATGTAGAATGGTGAGAAGGGGTATCTTGGACAAAACAAAAACACAAGTCAGTTTCCAGTACAGTTCTTGGCGACGACATTAATAATCTGAATTGATGTTTATATCATTTCTTGTAATTGATTGCACGGCATATTACATTTTTACTAAATTGGAATTCCAAAATTTCTTACTTCTCAATGACCACGTTGGTGTGCTTCAGAACATCTCATATATTATTATACTAGGTAAATGACCCCTGCTTCGCGCGGTGGTGAATTACCTTATGCTAATAGCATTCAATGATATACGTGTTTCATCCAAAAAATAGTTTGTTTTGTTTTATACCTAAATTAAGTTAGAACACAATTTTCAAAAGTTTCCCAATCAAAATAATGGAATTCGAATTCACATAAGCGGGCTTAACACTTGGGAAAAAATAATCATCTACAAGATAGGCTAGTATCACACTTTTTCGTCTGTGCCAAAAAAGTGAACATGATCAAATGTGAATGTGTTTTTACTAAGCCTGGCTAAATTGTGTGCCTACAATTATCTCAAAGTTTATCAAGAAAAATAATCAATAGTCTTAGTATATCAAATCTTGAAGGTTGAACTACATAAGATCTTTGAATGATGTTGGATCCATAATGTATTATATGTTGGCATGCTATATTTCCTTCATTTTGAAACCTTCCATGAGAAGTGAGGAAAGTTTAGTTGCCAAATGAATGTTTAACGACTATAGCAACATTATTTTCGTAATTTCCTAAGGAAGTTCCAAACAAATTGAGTCATTTTCATTTTTTTTTTTGTTAGTTCGAAGGAAAAAAATGTTATTGCTGTCTCAAAAACAATGGAGAACAATGGAGTAATGTGCTAAGAACAAACTTGTATTTAATTTTGTAGCAAATAACTGCAACTTGAGAGAACCACAATAGGACATTAAGATATCCTAAGTATCTCTTCCGCAACCTAGGTACAAAGTAAATTAGGTTCATATCTGCCTATCGATCTAATCCAGCGAAAAGTAAAAATTGTAATTTTAAAGTTACCATTTTTGTTGAATCGGTTATTCCTTAAGGTTTCCAACTAAATAGTTGAATCAGTTATTCCTTAGGATTGACAACTAAATAAGTTTGTATTAAAGCGAAGTAGAAAGATGCATAAGTAATTGACACACTCCAGATCAAAATTTTAAAGTTACTGTAACAAACTAAGAGCCAAGAATATAACCCCTCATCCTTTCATACATGTGGACACCAGAGAGAGAATACCAATTTGAATAAAATACTATGTTTCTTCGTCAATCTAATGTGAAACTATCAAATCAGTCACAAATAGAAGTGAGAGTGATTTAACTTCGTTCATGACAAGTAGAAAATAAAACTTTGAGAAATTTCAGTACAGGAAGTACATAATTCACAACTTATTCCAAAATAGAAATTTCATTTATGCTTGATTTATGATGTATGACGTGAAGATATTATAAAAAAATTTCTCCTCAAAGGAAACATATTAATACTGCAATTTCTTGATGATAGAACACATCAATAAATAAAGTACAATAAGTAAACAAAGAGTAGTCTTCAAAACTTACAATGGCTCAATCAATTGAGAGAAGAAATCTGAATCTTCTTTTCTTCTTTCGATGCCATAACAGGATCTCTAAACTCCAGCGAGAATACAATATAAACATCCATATCAGAAAGGGATTATAAACAACTCTTTATGGAAAGAGTACTAAATAAAAGAATTATACCTGAAAATTTATGTGAGACTAAAACATTATGTCCTTGACTCCTTGTGCAGACAGGAGGGATAAAAAAAAAAGAGTTTTTTTGGAGGTTTTTTTTTCTCTGGTGAGAGGCAACAAAACTTTGTTTTTGTCTATCTTCTTTCTGGAGAATCACCTATTTTTGTGATTGTTAGAGTGGGTAAAAGTCCTACATTAGTTGGGGAATGGGCTGGTGGTCTCCTTATATGGACTTGGGCAATCCTCCCCTCATGAGCTAGCTTTTGGAGTTGAGTTAGGCTCAAGTGCCATATCTTTACAGGGATATAAGTTTCTGGGATAGAATTGTGGAGACTTTCATCTCCATTGAGTCTCCAACATTCAAATTTCAATAAAGAAAGATGAATAATGGACTTCAAGTCGGTCAGTATACATTCAAAATAAATTAGATTCAGTCACTCAAATTATATTCAAACTGAATGAGTCATTAAAATTGCAAACATGTTTCATAGAACATAATGTTATAATGGGTGAGATCAGAATTTGTACCTGATTATTTCCCCCCAAAAGTAGTGCATCATGTAAGGGATGTCTTCTAGATTTTTTAACTGCTCATACGAAAGCCTTAAGTTACATTTCAAGACACAAAAAAATTAATTGAATCTCAAAGAGAGACACATTAACCAAAATACATTAATTTTATAGCTACAACGAACCTAAATTTAATCAGATTTCAAATCTGGAGGAAATTTGAAAGAGCACATATTAGTGCTTGTACAATATTATACAAAGAGATTCTACTTTATACATCACTATACACCTTTTTATACATAACTATATACCTTTTTTTTCTCAAAAGAAGAACAGTTAAGCGAACAATTTACTTGACGAACTCAACTTCTTCATACACGCCGAAACATACACACAAAAAGGATAAAAAAAAAAGATGCCAATAGCAAAGAACAAAATAAGCAGAATATAGAAAAATGAGGATGAAATGTTGAATTACTTTAATTATGAATTGTATAGAAGAGAAACCAGGATCTGGTGGTTGATTAACAATCTCGCCGTAGTCAAATCCCATTGGTAAACAATTTCTGCAAAAGCCTTATTGATTTCTACATTCGCAACATTGATGGGTTAGAAATTAAGAAAAGATACGCATAGCCGTGAAACAAAAGTGAACCCGGACTGAATTATGAATATCCAACAAACACAAAAAGGGTTTTTTTAAGAGCAGTAACAACCCTCATGCAAGAAAGAGTATAGAAGAGAACCTTGGAATATGTATGACAATGCATCAAATAATATCTGTATGAATCTACGGATGAACTAAATCACAACAGTAATTGGACTCTGGTTCAAGATTTGTTCATGCTGAATGCTCTGTGCAGAATCTAGTCCAGACTTGAGATGAGCAATCGCGGATGTAGTGCATAGCAGTGAAGGCCAAGTGTTGTTTTTATTTTTCAGATGCTATGGAAAGTCGGAAACGGTGTTATTTTTGTGGAAAGAGTTCAAAAGTTGATTCAAAGGTTGCCGTGGAGAAAGTTGGGATTTGTTTTTCGTAGAAAAAGGCAGGAAGGAAATGGATATTGGTGAGGAGGAAAATAGAGATGCAATAATAACATGAACAGTGTGCTTGTTCATTAACATTCGCAGCATAGTCTAATCCCATTGGTATAAAGTTTTTGCAAAGTGATTGTTGATTTACATATTGACAACAGGGGTGGGTTAGAAATTAAGGAGCATATTCATGGCGGTGAAACAAAAGTGAATTTCGTATAAATTATGGGTGTTGTTCAAACATCAAGGGTTATGTGAGAATAATGACAATACAACCCAAATGAAAGAAAGAGTATGGAAGAGAACCTTGGAATTTGTATGAAATTGAAGCAAATAATTTCGGTTGTATTATGTAAAACAATAACAATAAAGCCTGCGTGTAATAAAGAGTAGAGAAGAGAACAATGGAGTATGTACAAAAGTGATTTGAATAATCTAATGTTAAGAGCAGCGTACCTGGAGTAAGAGCCGGTAACTGTTGGATGGTGGGGGTGCTGTTCCATTGTGGTGAAGGCAGCGGAGGAGAAAACTAGCGCACAGAAGAATTAATGAAGGGAATGGGAGGTTATGTGGAGTAAGGGATGCTTATACCATGTGAAGGAGGAGGGTTTAATAGAGGCGTTATTTGAAAGAGCGAAGGGGCGGTAGTGAAGAGTTACAGTGGTTGGGAAGGGAAACATCTGAATATATGGGAAGGGGTATTTGTGGAATTTTTTAAAATGAAAGTGAATGCTGGTTTATGGTGTTACCACATCACCGAATTGAGGTTTTCCTTTATATATATGTATGATTTCTAAGTGGATAGAGTATATCTTCATATATGTCATAGGTGTATTTGGTCTTAACTGCATCACTAATATAATACATAATATTAATTCCAACTTCTGAGTTCCACAATATTTTCTGATCAAATTAATACAAATCATTAATTCCAACTTCTGAGTTCCACAGTATTTTCTGATCATATTTGTAGGCTTTTACTTATTTTAATTGTCAATGGCTAGGCTTGGTTTCATGAGAAGTAGATTGACTCAAATTCTTCATATACATCAAACAATTCATGAAACTATAACCACTCCACTTGTTGATTGCAGGTTAAGTCTCCTCGGATGAGGCTCTATATCTAAAATGTCAACTTTGCCTGGGGTATATGTAACGACTCGGAAAATGATAGGTTAAGCAAGAGCCTATGACTTTGTGTTGACTTTATAATGAGGTTCTATGAGGGGTTTTTATGTAATTTCATTTTAATTGTGTTACATCCGACAATTTAAAATGAATATGAAGTAGCTTGAAATTGGAAGTACACTTTTGGAAAAAGTTCAGAACCTGGAAATTTGGTTAAGTGTGGGAAATCAGTGAGTTTTTGGCCAACTTTGAGCAGTCATAGCTCCTAGCTCAGGATGATCCAGGAGTAGTTCCAGTTATGTTTGGAAAGCCCTTGGAACGATCTTTCCAACGCCACCGATTTTGCTCGATTCCGAGTTTGTATGAGCGAGTTATGCCCTTTGAAAGTTGGGCAGTGAACAAGGAGTCCGTCCGGAAATTTAAGGGCATTTTGGTCTTTTCACAAATATTTTCTTTTGAGGTTATATTATTTTGTTAGGCTGATTGTGGATCATTTTTGTTCCATTTTAAAAGAGTAAGAGTTAGGGTCCTTGAGTGAAGAAGAGAAGAAGAGGGGAAGAAGAAGAAGAAGAAGTTGGAGCTAGGATTGAAGATTTTGAGTTCCTTCTTCTTCAATTCTCGTGGGTTTTCAACTTAGAGGTATGGGGATTCTTTATCCTTGATTATNAAGGAGTTATTCTATGTTTTAATATTAAAAGTATGTTGATTGGTATTGATCATTGTCTTTTCTATGTTATATTGATATTTGACCTTATCTATTCCATTGGAATTCAGACTTAGCACCGTGAGGGATTTGAAGTGGAGGCTCAAATGGGGTATTCTCTAGTATCAACCTCTAGTCCCAAACTACGTGTCCTTATAGGGTTGTCTTAAATGACCTATCTAGTGGATACACTTTAGCAAATGATGATATGTACGAGTTCTACCTTGGCAAGCAGATTCCCTTTCTTTCAATATGAGGGAAATACCCGATTCCATGATATAGCTCTCATCATTTTATTGCCGAATAAAGCTAATATCCCAAAAAAATGACTATGTTTCTTCAAAGTTTTCTTATGTCCCTTATGCTAATGTATTTGACTATATTTCATGATTCTCATGTCTTTTCTTCTCTAAGTCCTTCCATGTACTAATGCATACTTATGCCTTGGAATGTGAGGACTCACCAATCTTCGAAGTCAATGAAATTGACTTGCCACGAGTATGGGAGGTAGGAGCATCGAACCCTACATTAGTTGAATAAGCTTTAACCATGGAAGAAAAGAGTGAAGAACATGTTTCAGCAATGAGAATGTACTCATAATGTTTGTTAATTGTTCCTCCAACATGCTTATAGAAATCTCCTACTGTAAAAACAGTACAACAACAAAAACATAGTATGCCTTATTCTTAATTTTCCTCATTTTCTTTTTTGGCTGCTCTTCTATGACAACAACTTCTGCATTTTCTTTAATTACATCACAATCTACAAGCCATGAAAGTATTGTTGCTTTACGCTGTTTTTGTCCATTTGCCTTCCTTTTTCTACTTTTTCCTGCTCTTTTCCTCATACCCCGCGTATTTCTCTTCTTACTTGAAATAGAAGAATCCTGATTATCCTCTGATGAAAATGATTCATCTTTAGCATGTTTCTCTTTCTTCAAATGGCGATTTCATTTCCTGGTTCTCCCCATTGAAGAATTATCAAGAGTTGTGTCATCTTCAGTGATATAGCCTCTTATGGGGTTAACCAAAAACTCTTCTTTAGACTTTATCAGGTAATTTTGCACCATATTGCAAGTCACTCAAGTTATATGAAGATTCTGAACTCCAAGAACTAGAACTGCTTCTCTGTTTTCTTGATCTTCCTACCATTTTTTCACAGCAGGCAAAATATTGATAGAATTACATAGTATATTTATGAGATGGATGAATAGAAGGACAGGAGATCAAGCAAATAACTTCATTATAGTATAGGTCAGATGTTGTTGTGAATAGTAAGAGGCAGATCGGGAAGGTTGATAGTTGCGTGTGAATTCATTTGACCTATACTATGAACAACTTTCTCGATCTGCCGCTTACAGTTCACAGCAACATCAGATCTATACTATAATCAAGTTGTTTGCTTGATCCCTCGTCCATATATTCATCCATCTCATAATTATACTATGTGATTACTATCAATTTCTTGCCCGACGTGAAAAAATTGCAGGAAGATCAAGAAAACAGAGAAGCAGTTCTAGTTCTTGGAGTTCCGAATCTTCATATAACATGAGTAACTTGCAATATGGTGCAAAATTACCTGATAAAAGGCTAAAGAAGAGTTTATGGCTAACCCCATAAGAGGCTATCTCACTGAAGACGACACAACTCTTAATAATTCTTCAATGGGGAGAAGCAGGAAACGAAATCGCCATTCGAAGAAAGAGCAACATGCTAAAGATGAACCAATTTAATCAGAGGATAATCAAGATTCTTCTGCTTCAAGTAAGAAGAAAAATACACAGGGTAGGAGGGAAAGAGAAGGAAAAAGTAGAAAAAGGAAAGTAAATGGCCTAAAACAGAGTAGAGCAACAATACTTTCATGTCTTTTAGATTGTGATGTAATTCAAGAAAATGCAGAAATTGTTGTAATAGAAGAGGAGACAAGAAAGAAAATTGGGAAAAGTAAGAAGAAAGGCATACTATGTTCTTGTTGTTGTACAGTTTATAAAGTAGGAGACTTCTGTAAGCATGCTGGAAGAACAACTAGCAAACATTATGAGTACATTCTCATTGCTGAAACAAGTTCTTCACTCTTATCTTCCATGGTTAAAGATTATTTCACTAATGTAGGGTCCGATGCTCCTACCTCCCATACTAATGGCTAGTCAATTTCATTGACTTCGAAGATTGGTGAGTCCTCTTGTTTCAAGGACCGATATACCTTTACTGCTTTATGTAATCTCCATTTTCTGAATTTGTCTCTGATGTATGGGTTACGACCCAATTACTTTCTTTATGATGTATTTGATGGCTTATTGAGACTTATGTTAAACTTCCTCTTTGTCAAACTCTTTTGATCTAGAAAATGCTATTATTTGAACTCTTTATCTCTATTATCTTGTATGATGTATGTTAAGTGGCTTGTGAAGGGCCTCTCGGGGTTCTATAAGACATATTACACCTAGGATATACTTTGGATCGTTACAACTTTATCATATAAAAATTGATTTTTCTTATAATTAGTGTCAAATAATGTTATTTTGACGGTTCAACATTATCATAAGAATTCAATTCATACTCATGATGAAAAAAGGTTCAAAACCATGGATATAGCATTAATGTTTAGGTTTTTGAATGATTTCTAAATCTGTCAAGTATGAACAAATTGTTTCTGTATAGGATTAAGAGTTTAGAAATCACCTATGTGAGTGTTAAGTGTAAGCTGCTTCAGGGATAAGGAGGTTTTCAAGACTAAGGCAATCTCAACCTTGAGAACCATAAACGATTAAGGGTTACTTGTGTGACTTGTATTGTCTAGGTATACAACAAAGTTTTACAGTTCAAATATACCGCATCTACCGATAGATCAAGTGCATCCGATATGAGTTCACCACGGAAAGTTCAAAGGGAAACCTACTTATCAACATGCAATTAACATTTGTTGGTATCACACATTTGTCCATATGCCTTTTTGTTATAGTCATTCCCCATTCATGTTAGGAATTGCTTAGTTTTAAAAAGTGTGAATAAGAAATGAAGTTTATTTTTAAAAGACCGTGATTTTTCTGATAAGGCACAATAAACACTTGTTCATACTATTCTTTTATTTATAATTATAGGGGTTTCTTTTCATTTTTCGACTACAATTTTTCTGNGATAGATCAAGTGTATCCGGTATGAGTTCACTATGGAAAGTTCAAAGGGAAACCTACTTATCAACATGCAATTAACATTTGTTGGTATCACACATTTGTCCATATGCCTTTTTTTTTATAGTCATTCCCCATTCATGTTGGGAATTGGTTAGTTTTAAAAAGTGTGAATGGGAAATGAAGTTTATTTTTAAAAGACTGTGATTTTTCTGATAAGGCACAATAAACACTTGTTCATACTATTCTTTTATTTATAATTATAGGGGTTTCTTTTTATTTTTCGACTACAATTTTTCTGATTTTTCACTCTTTTTCTTCTTCATAAAAACTCAAATGAGATTTGCATTTGTTGAGTGAGTAGTTCACAGTTCAGCGAAATTTGAGGTATCAGTATTGTGCTGAAGTAAATCGTTCTATCCTGGGGGATACATTCCATAACTTCGAGTGCTTGAGGGAAATAATTTTCTTAAAGACACATTGTAAATTTAGTAGACTTGACTTTTCATTTTTATTTTTGTCTATATTTTATTATTTCCTTAATAGTGTTTAATTTTCATATTACATTGAGTACAAATTTGAGCCTAATAACAGGGAAAAGAAGAAAGAGAGAAAATCAAGACGAAAATGAGGAAGAAATGATAAAAGGTATTTTCAATGTCTTTCTCTCACCTTATGTGTTTCTATCACAGGATATATAGTCTTTCATATTCATAATTCAAAGGAAGAATGAGAGAAATATTGTGAAATATTGAAGACTAGGCTAACATAACAAACATTAAACATAACATTAACTTATGATTCATTGCATCTGCATGATGTACCTTATCTTCTACTGTAATTGATTTAGTAGGTGATGAGAAATTGTATCATATGTTAGATTGAGGTTTAAGTTTCGCATCGTATTAGTTGTGTCAGATATTTTGATACACATATATAATTTTTTTCTTATACGTAGATACAATTGACACTTAATTTTTTAAACTAATAATGCTTAATTTTTTTTGCACTCCATTATATTGTATCACCCTAAACTAAATATACAGATATAATAAGTATCATTTTTTGTGATAAGTGTTTGAAATAGTATAACCCGTAAAATTAATATACAAATACATTTACTAGAAAAGGGGATCGTATTATATCTAGGTTTAAGTGGTGCATTTTTTTCTTCACAATTTAGGGGATCATATTGGATTTACTATAGGAATGAATAAAAAAGTCATGCCAATTGTATTTTTTTTAATTGTTTTAGTTGATATATATATATATATATATATATATATATATATATATATATATATGTATATATATATTATCCCCATGTTGATAATCTTTCTGAAACACTGAAATTTCAAAGCAAACTATTGAGGAAGACTAGTTTAAGTGACGACTTTTGGATCAGTCGTACTAGTGCATATGAGATGGAGAGAAGCCATTCGGTTTGTTATGATTGAATTAAAAATTGCCTGGATCTGATCTACATTTTTGCAATCTAATGAGGAAACAATGGTGTGAAAATAACATACCACAGATGCATGCTTCAGTTGGAGAACCCAAATTAATGTATGTTTCTCACATTTTTGGATGTGTAAGCATGAATTAGTCTAATTCCTTTGACACAATTTGTTTTTTAAATTAGTAATATTGTGTTTCTTCTTTTATCTATTGCAAACTAAATTGTATTAAATACATTTTTAACAAGTTTGTTCTATCATCTTAAATTGCAGTTTAGATATATGTTTGTTGCAGCTAGCTGTTGTGCATTCTTATTTACCAGAAAATGGTAAATAAAATTGTTTTCTGCAAGTTCTACACTAGTAGAGACATAAAAAAATTCAAAATAGCATTGTGTATGAAGACTGGAAATGTAAATGTGCTCTATAAATTGAGACCGAGGGAATAATATCTTTTTCTTTTTCTAATTTTGAAAAATTTATGGGCTGAAATTATTGAGAAAATTGAGGCAGTATAGACTGTTCAAACAATGAAGAAAAAGAAAAGAATTAGAGAAAAGCTTAATCGAGTTTTCATTCTCTTAAACAAAAAATTCATATAAGGAAACCAATAAAATGAAACTTCAATATTATTTCCATCAATGAATATATAAATGAAATATATATTTTAATAAAAATGGATATATTATATATAGTTAAGCGGAAGTTACATTGTTGCTACTAGTACTAGAGATTATAGATAGATTCCCAAAATAGGCTATCTTATTACATGCAGACCATACTACTAGTTAAGTGGATAGAGCTCCAACTTGGTATGCTTTGATGAGGCTTGCTTCTACAGCTTCAGGAGGAGTTAACAAAAAGTGTGCCATTTTGGTCATTATTAGCTTGGAACCTAATCTTCAGAAAACGTTTGCTACTTTTTTGGCTTGGCGAAAGCTATGGCGGACCACTTGACTCGCCAACTTCTTCATAGTTAACCTGCAAATTGCAGTTATACAATTATAAGTTGGTTAAGGATGTTCTAAGTATTCTAAGATGTCAGTCATGTCCGTTTCAGTTTCTAAGGGTAGGAGATTATGAGCATCGACCATATTTAGGCCAGTGACAAACGCTTCCACCACTATCATGATATTATTGTGCCCGTAGCACCCTTTGTAGAATCCCCAAATCCAGTTACCACAGACATCACTTATGAGACCACAAGTTCGCGTCTAGTTTTGTTCTTAGAGAAGGAACCATCAGTGTTTATTTTATATGAACCGTTCAGGGGCAGTAACCACTGAATATGAATGGTGGTGGTGGCGATATGGTGAATAAGGGTATGAGTATGTTGCATGTGTTCTGTGGTTCTGTTCCTTACTACAAATTCCGATGGAAAGGCCGAATCGTCATTATGGATATTATCATTCATGTTTAACAATATATTCCATAATGCAAAGGGAAATTAATCTATCTAGTGGTAAGGGTGATCAGTGTCTGGTGGTTTCAACCTTTTGAGGGCATGTAATTGTTGTCATATTGGGGAGGTAACTGGGAAATATTAATGCCCAAGGCGTACTAGAATTTTTCAGCTATATTACATTATATGAAGATGTGGGTAATTGATTCGCTATTGAGGTGACATATAGGACATGGAGGGTCAGCATCGATGCCAATGTGGTGAAGGTAAGCGCTAGTTGGGACTCGATCTTGGGAACACAACCACATGAACATATTTATTTTCGCTAAAGTGTTGAGTTTTAAGATCCAAGAGAACATAAAGTAATTAACCAGGTAAGAAGTGTTTTATTTTTTTCTTCAGAAGCTATTAAGCCAAGGCCACCATTTACTATAGGGGATTTCACTTTTTCCCAAGAAATGTAATGGATGCTTTCTCTTGTGGGAAGAAGATCCCCAAATGAAGTCCCGTTGAATTTGATCAATAGTGTTGCAAGATTTTTTGGGGATGTTAAATTGTTAGTATTAGAATATTTGACGATGCTCACAAACATGCAAGTTGGTCCCACAGTTGATCACGTTTATGAAGTCAGTTGGTGAATAATGGTAAAAGTTGTCACTTCTGACACAGTTTGTAGGCACAATCAACGAGACAATTGTATCAACCAATCAGAAAACACTAGGTTGTAATGTTCGAAGGATAATATATCTTTAGTGACATGAAACAACCTACTCAAAACATTCAAAGAAAACAAAAAGTGTAAACTTTGTCTTTGAAGAACTCAAGCTTTCAGCACACACCTCAAGGGACCTGATAGAGTTATCAAGTACGTCTTTTGATTGTTTGTTACGAAATGCTTGAGGTGTGGTAAACTTGTAATATTTGTTCCAAATGTATAAAGGAACACATTCAGTGTGTGGCAAGTTAACACATGAACATAATTAGAGGTAATTTTGTGTTGTGTGATTGAAGTCTATATTAATTAGAGTTAGTTAATATAGTGGGCAATAGATGTATTACTTTAGCTCTTATTGTAATAGGGTTATTATAGGTTGGGAGACTATGAGTTTAATCTTTTTATGTGCATTTGGAGTCTGTATTCACTTGTTGATTGAAAATAGTGAAAACAGTTAAAAAATCTTGTGACATGTTGTTTTTCTCCTTTGAGCTAGGAGGTTTCCACGTAAAACTCCATGTTGTGTTTACATTATAGTTTAGTCTCTTCTATTGCATTACCAGTGTATCCTCAACCTTGTCCCTTATTACACAGTGGAATATCACATCTCATAAATTGGTATCAGAGCGGTACTTTATATCTTAATAACATCTAGAAAGGATCCTGCAATGAAGGCAGCCCCACCAAGCTTAGAAGAAGGACAATCTACTACATGGCTCCCTCGTTTTAATAGACAGTACTACAGGTAGAGGAAGACTAGAATGCATAATTATACTACAAAAGATGGCAATGAACTATGGGACATAACTTTTGATGGACCTCATGTTCCCACTAAGGATATCAAAGAAGGAGAGATAACTAGGGTGGTTCCTAAAAACAAAAGAGAATATGATGAAGCTAGAAGAAAGAAAATAAGAAAAGAACCATTAGGCCAAGAATATACTGGTTTGTGGAATTGGTGTTCATGAATACAACAGGACCTCAGCATGAGAAACAACCAAGGAGATCTAGGACTGTCTGAATACAACCCATGAAGGAAACATCCAAGTGAAAGAATCAAAGGTGGACATGCTCACTACTCAATATGAAACCTTAAACATGAAAGAATGAGAGAATATTAATAAGATGAACACCAGTTTCACTTCTATCAACATTGAGCTCCGATGTCTTGATGAAACTATTCATCCAAGAAAGAAGGTTCGTAAAATTCTCCGAGTCCTTCCCAAGTCATGGTAAAGCAAAGTAAATGATATTACTGAAGCTAGGAACCTAAAGACTCTTACCATAGACGAGCTGATTGAGAATCTTGAAATATACGAACAAAAAAAGCAACACAAAAAATCCAAAAAGGACTGAAGGAAAGGCAAGTTCTTGGAACTAAAACCATCACCAAGTGACCTATCAAAAGATTATGAGGAAATGGCCTATCTTACTATCATATTTCAGAAAATACTCAAAAAGCATGTAGGGTTTCTTAGGAAGCGAAACTATAGTTAATAATTAAATTCCACTGATTTGGGTCAGAAGTTGTACCACCTCGTATTAAAAAGACCAAATAGTAGCTTTCCAGATGTTGCAGGTGCCAAACCACGCCGGCCACCCACCGACTGTCGATAGGACCATGGACCATAGGTGTGTACTGTGGATAGCCTGCTTAGCTATGCTCTGAGGGCCAATAAATACGACTAGACCAATGGACCATAGGTCATACCACGGTTTGTTATCAGGGTCTGTGGTTCGAAGCCCCAAATCAGAGTATCTGATGACCAAAGAACAATCCACCAGGACGGGCCGTGGGTCAGACCACGGTCCGTCAACTGGGTCCATTAGTGGTCGCTTGTCACTTAATTTTCAGGGTTAGTTGGGTCTTTTCCTAATTTTAGTTCCTATACTACATCATTTTGTCAAGAAATCAAAAGGAAAGCTATAAAAATTCTTGTTTTTCCTTTTTGAGAAATTCAAATCTCTATACATTAACTTTCAACCATGGAAACCATGTTAAAGAAGAGTCCTTAGAAAATGTTAACACAATTTTTCTCTGCTAAGATAGAAACAAGATGAATCTCATGATATTCAAGTAGGTTAGTATTACTTTACGTCTCGTCGGAATCTACACCAAAAACAATATATAAATTTACCATATATGATTAAGTGCATATTCTCTAGTGTCATCATTACCTCTATACATAATGAAATAGCAAATTATTGATAATTTGAATGGAAGATTTACAGAACCAACAAACAACAACATACCAAGTGTAATCCCACAAGTGAGTCAGGGAAGGTATAGTGTACATAGACCTTACCACTAACTTGAGGGGTAGAGAGGCTATTTCTGATACACACTTGGCTTAAAGAAAAACATATAAAAACAGATCCAAGAAAGGGAAGATTTAGAAAACTAACAATAACATCATATCTAGTGAAATCCAACAAGTGAGGTATGGCGAGGGGTATAGTATCTATAGACCTTACCCTACTTTGGGAGGTAGAGAAGTCATTTTTGACTGACCCTCAACTCAAGGAAAAATATATCAAAGTAGATCGAAAAAGGAAAGCTTTACTAAACCATGCCAAAATATCTTAAAGGGAAAGACATGAAAGATCTCACTTTATGCTTTAAAAGAACTAATCAAATCTCTAAAAATTAACTTTCCTAAACACATAGCATGTTAAAGAAGAGTACCAAAAAATGTCATCACAACTAACAGAACTTGATGATTACAAAGCACCAATCAAAGCAAACTTCTGATTGAATCAATCTACAATTATAAGTTGTATCACCTATGGAAATAAGAATTCAACCAAAGAGGAATCACACACATATATATACTTGAAATGACAGATTGATTCCTTTTTGGTTGAATGCTTGTTTTTATAGGTGATACAACTTATGACTGTAGATTGAGTCACTTAGAATATTGCTTTGTTTGTGCTTTGTGATCATCAGATTTTGCTAGTTGTGCTAGCATTTTTTGGTACTCTTCGTTAACATGCTTTGTGTTTAGGAAAGATAATTTTTAGAGATATAATTAGTTATTTGAAGGGAAAAAGTAAGATCTTTCATGGCTTTCCCTTTAAAGTTTTTTGTCATGGTTAGGTAAAATTTCCTTTTTCGATTTGATATGCTTTTCTTTGAGTTGACGGTCAATGAGAAATGACCTCTTTGCCTCCCAAGGTAGGGTAAAGGTCTATACACACTCTACCCTCCCCATACATCACTTGTGGGATTTCGCTAGATATGAAGTTGTTGTTGGTTTTTTAAATTTTCTCTTTCTCGATCCGCTTTATATGTTTTCCCTTGAGCGAAGTGTATATCAGAATTAATCTTTTAACCTGTCAAGGTAGGGGTAAGTTCTACGTACACTCTACCGTCCCTAGACTAACTTGTGAGATTACACTTGGTATGTTGTTGTTTGTTGGTTTTGTAAATCTTCCATTCACATGATCAATAATTTGCTATTTCATGATGTATAAAGGTAATGACGACACAAGAGAATGTGTATTCAATCACAAATGGTTGATTTATATATATTTTTTGGTGTAGATTCTGAAGAGATGCAAAGTGATATTGACCTACTTGAATATCATGAGATTCTGCTTGTTTCTATCTTAGGAGAGAAAATTGTGTCAACATTTTCTAGGGACTCTTCTTTAACATGGTTTTCGTTGTTGAAAGTTAATGTTTAGAGAATTGACTGTTTCTCAAAAAGGAAAAACATGAATTTGTATAGCTTTCCTTTTGATTTCTTGTCCAGGATATATTTTGTCTTAGCACAGTCCCTAGTTTTAAGTCGTTAGATTGTGTTGCAAGGGAATATGAGTTTTTCCTTCTATTTTGATAACAAATGTTGGATTGACAAGATTTCTTTCCCATTATGTGGTACAAGGCCATAGATGTTTTTTTGTTTGCATCATTAACAAGAACAAAAGTATATACTCCATGATATATTTTGTTCATATCTTGAGATGAATTTTTTTTTATTTTGTACTCTTCTTTCTTATTAAAAAGCCTTCAGTTCGATAGGAAAGGTAAAGAATGCAAATGTTCTCATAATATGCTTCGTATCTCTGGGGACTTCTCTGGTAGTATACTACATGTATCTTCATGCTTATTCCTTTTACTAGTCCCTTATTACTTTTCTTAGTATCCATAACTGATTTAAAAGAATGTGTGTTGCCGCAATTGTTTTTTATTACTAAGTGTTAGAGGTTACAAAAAATCTTATTTTAGATGCCCGATATTTATGGTAGTTTTTGGTCATATATTGACAATCCTCCGTTTTCTTAATCCTCTTGATGAGCTAACCTTTTTCATGTTAAAGCTTTCCTTGTTGATCCAAAAGAAATTGAACATCGATTGGACATGCAATAACCCCTTTTGGACTAAGGAGGAGGATAATTTTTTGAGAATACTCTTGCAACCAAAGAGCATAACAACAACTAATTGCAGGAAATGACCAAAGCACTTCCTCGGAGAATGGTGAAATGCAAAACCAGAATTCAAAATAATATGTAGAATGGTGAAATGGGGCTTCTTGGACAAAATAGGAACATATGTCAGTTTGCAGTACAATTCTTGAGGACGGCATTAATAATCTGAATTGATGTTCATTTCATTTCTTGTAATTGATTGCATGTCTTACATTTTACTAAAATGGAATTTCAAAATTTCTTATTTCTCAATGACCACGTTGGTGTGCTTCTAAACATCTCATATATTATTATATTTCTAGGTGGATAGAGTACATCTTCATAGGTGTATTTGGTCTTAACTGCATCACCAATATAATACAAAGTATTAATTCCAACTTCTGAGTTCTACAATATTTTCCGATTAAATATGTAGGTTTTTACTTTTTTTAACTGTCAATAGCTAGGCTTGCTTTCATGAGAATCAGATGAGTATTTGTAAGACCAAATATTTGTAAGATCACAATTTTGAAATGGATGAGTATTTGTAATACCAAAACATTGTCTTCTTCAACTTTCTCACAGGCTCCATCTTTTATCTTAACCCATCTCCCAAATTACTCTTCTTTACTCCTCACCGACCAACATTGCACTTTCACAGAGCCAAAACCCAGAACAATTCGCTTTCTTTTAACCCCATCTCACCCGCCAACTGTTCGATACAATTCCTCAACCAACAACTGTCCTTTGGAACACAATTATCATTGGGTTTATTTGTAATAGTATGCTCCATGAAGTAATTTCATTCTATTCTGGATTGAAACATGTGGTTTCATCCGTATGTGATCAGTATACTTATTCCTATGTTATCAAGGCTTGCATGGAGACCAAACAAATTCTTTTAGGTAATGTTGTTCATTGAAATATTATGCGTTCTGGGATTCGTCCTAGTAGGATTGTTAGTAATTCTTTCTTGAATATGTACTCTGCTACTTGTCTTACATTGGACAATGGTTCTGATTGTGATTTAGTTGAAAGGGTGTTTAGAACTATGCATAAAAGAAATGTTGTTGCGTGGAATACTATGTTTTCATGGTATGTGAAAAGGAAGAGGTTTTCCGAAGCAGTGAGGTGTTATGAGATTAGGCATTAAGCCAATTGTAGTTAGTTTTACTAATGTTCTACCGATCAATACAATATAATTACTCATACCGAAACTTACAAAGTCATCTTTTTGACGATCGAAGAAATTTCTGTATCAGAAATAGGGGATGTTAGAGTTGCTGATGTTCTTTATGGATTGCTTGTGAAATTGGGTAATGCATATGTAAATGACATGTTTGTTGTTAGTGCTGCCATTCTGAGCTTGGCTGCATTGATTTGGCAACCATAATATTTAAGAATACTTGTGAAATAAATACAAAGATCTGGAACTCTATGATTCACCGGTACATTTAGAACAATTTTCCTTTTAAAGTAGTTGATCTCTTTCTTGAAGATGTAGAAGCAGAGGATGTTGGTACTACTGATGATGTGACATTTGTATCTGCTCTTATGGAAACTTCACAGTTGCAGATGCAGGGATTCACAGGTTATTTCACTTAATGCTATGATAGCCACATATTCTAGGTGTAACTGTCACGCCGTGAGCTACCCCCGAGACGCGGACACGGGACCTAGGACCACAAGTGATCCCAAGCTAACCCTGCTGGCATGATCACGAGCATACTAAAGATAATAAACTGATGCGGAAGCTGAATCATAAATAAACTGAAGAGATGGGGAATACCCATATACTATAACTGAATATATCAAATCTGAGAGTTTAATACAAAAGAAATATCAAACTCAAAACACTAAACTGAATCTAACTATGTCTGAAATAAGCCTCTAAAGTGATTAGAAATGTTGGGACATGCCCCAACTAGATCTAGCAAAACTGAAACTAAAGACTAAAAGAAGTAAGGATAAACATGTCACTAGTCTTCGAAGAATGAGGACTCACCACTGATGCTGCTGAAATGAAGATCGGGAATCGATCTAAGCGTGATCTGGGTGCTGAGAACCTGAACCTACATCACGAGAAGATGTAGCGCACGTATGCGTCAGTACTTGAAAGGTACTGAGCTTGCAGGATATAGTAAAGCTGAAATAACATATAACTGAACAAACCAATGAAGCAATGAAATAATCTGAACATGATATAGATACTGAAAATACTGAATACTGAGTTAACTGATCCAATGACCAAATTTATAACATGCTGAGACTGAATACTGACTGTGCTGAAATATGGTCAATGCAATAGAGTCTGACTGAACTGTGGGAGCTACTAATAACCGACATAAAACCACCTGAGCTAAATGTGGAGTCCGATGTATACACCCCATTGAGAGGACCCAATATACCCTGCCAGGGGTATAGAGGCATGCTGGCGTGATCACTAAACTGATGTTGCCCATATAGGGGACTTACACCTACGTGGCTCGTAGTTCTGGGACTATATGGGTACGCTGAAACCCTAGTCCAACTCGGTATTGCTACTCCCAATGAATTAAGAAGTTAACTGGTTATGACTGAATTTCTGTAAATACTGGATAGCTCGAAAATGAACATGCAAACTGAGAATGCAACAATTAATCTGATAATGATGCATTCATAAACTGAGGCATGTATAAATGAATACTGAAATATCTGACCTAGCATGTGTAATTCAAGAACTAAAGAAATACATAGCTAGGGTTCTGAAATTCATGCGATAAACTGAGCAATAACATGATAATCTGATTTGGAACATTTAAATAACTAACTCATGATGATCTGTTCAAATTCTAGAAACCCTAGGTCTGTTCATAATCATGGAATCAAGAATCTGACTGAATTCTAGGGACCTAATGGGCGAAAGGAACCCACTAGTGAAATCCCACATACCTGATGACGAATTCCACGGAGAGATCTTTCGATTTCGGGGCTGGAACTGAAGAAACCTCGCTGCGTTCTTGAACTAGGGTTCTTGACCTTTTCCTCCTTTCTTGCTTCTAATTTTCTAAGTTTGATCAATGATTTTGACCAAAGTAACTTCTAGTTATGTTTCTAGGCTTAAACTGATTAAAACCTCATGATTTAGGGTTTAAACGACGTATCTTAAGGGTTAAATGAAATAGGAAAAGACCAAAAGACCCCTGAATTAACTGTTGTCGGAGTGACTGACGGAATGGGCCTACGGTCCATCAATCAATCGACGGTTCGTCGATTGGGTCCGTAGGTCGAGTCTGCCCTACAGGGCTTCACTGAAACATGCATAACTTTTTATTCTGGGGATAGGATACTTATTCTTGATTGTAACTTTGTTCAACTGCCTATAGTCAATACACATTTTGAGAGAACCATTTTTCTTCTTCACGAACAATACTGGTATACCCCATGGCGAAATATTGGGTCTGATGAAGCCCTTATCTAGAAGGTCTTTGAACTGCTCTTTCAATTCCTTAATCTCAGCTGGAGCCATTCTGTAAGGAGGAATAGAGATAGGCTGGGTATCTGGAAGGAGATCAATTCCAAAGTTGATTTCCCTGTCAGGAGGAACTCCGGGAAGATCTTCTGGAAACACTTCTGGAAACTCATTGACTACAGGAACTGACTCAAGAGTTGGGGATTCAGAACTAGAATCCTTAACCCGAACTAGATGATAGAGATAACACTTATAGATGAACTTTCTGGCTTTAAGGTAAGAAATGAATCGACCCCTAGGAGCTAAGCTACTACCCTTCCATTCTAAGATTGGTTCGTCTGGAAACTGAAAACGAACAATCCTAGTTCTACAATCAACTGAGGCATAACATGAATGTAACCAATCCATGCCTAGAATGACATCAAAGTCTACCATTTCTAACTCTTTAAGATCTGTTGAGGTGACTTTTTGAGATACTGTGAGAGGGCAATTTCTATATACCCGTCTAGCTATAACTGGGTCACCGACTGGAGTAGAGACTGAGAAGGGTTCTGAGAGAGTTTCTGGACTGACATCTAAGATTACTGCTATAAAGGGATTCGTAAAAGATAAAGTACCCCCCCTGAATCTTTCCTCTGAGTGTACCATATGTGTGCCTCATCCTTAAGCTGGTACGATGCCAACTCAACCCTACCATTATCAGTCACTTGCATCACTCCAAAGATTTTCTTAACCTCATCAATAAAGTTCTGTGGGTCTTCACCAACTTGCGACCTTAAAAACTCAGAAGGATTCATCCTTACAAAATTTAGAGCCCTATCTGCCAATGATCCACCATTTTTATTAGTAGGAACTGGAACTTGCTGATTGTTCTCGTTCGTCATACTTGAGCCAAGCTTTATGAGGAGGCATGATCTTAAGTGCATAACGATGGATTAGAAAGGATATCATACCAACGCACGATAAGAATATCAAGAAAGTGAAGTTTTCCTAAAACACTTCATAGCCTCCCTCTCATTAGATGTGGTGCACTTCACACCCATGAAAAGGACTCTACTTAGTGCGGCTTTTCAGACATCCTAGGACTCTTCATCCTAATGCTTTGATACCAAGTTTGTCACGGCCCGAGCTACCGCTGAGACGCGGACACGTGACCTAGGACCACAAGTGATCCCAAGCTAACCTTGCTGGCATTATCATGAGCTTACTAAAGATAATAAACTGATGCGGAAGCTGAATCATAAATAAACTGAAAAGATGGGGAATGCCCATATACTATAAATTAATATATCAAATCTGAGGGTTTAATACAAAAGAAATATCAAACTCAAAACAATAAACTGAATCTAACTATGTCTGAAATAAGCTTCTAAACTGACTAGAAATGTTGGGACATGTCCCAACTATATCTAGCAAAACTGAAACTAAACACTAAAAGCAGTAAGGATAACCATGTCACTAGTCCTCGAAGAATGAGGACTCACTACTGATGCTGCTGAACTAAAGATCGGGAACAGATCTAAGCGTGATCTGGGTGCTGAAAACCTGAACCTACATCACGAGAAGATGTAGCGCACGTATGCGTCAGTACTTGAAAGGTACTGAGCATGCAGGATAGAGTAAAGCTGAAATAACATATAACTGAACAAAGCAATGAAATTATCTGAACATGATATAGATACTGAAAATACTGAATACTGAGTTAACTGATGAAATGACCAAATTTATAACATGCTTAGACTGAATACTGACTGTACTGAAATATGGTCAATGCAATAGAGTCTCACTGAACTATGGGAGCTACTAATAATCGACATAAAACCACATGAGCTAAATGTGGAGTCCGATGTATACGCCCCATCGAGAGGACCCAATATACCGTGCCAGAAGTATAGAGGCATGCTGGCGTGATCACTAAACTGATGTTGCCCACATAAGGGACTTACACCTACGTGGCTCGTAGTTCTGGGACTATATGGGTAAGCTGAAACCCTAGTCCAACTCGGTATTATGCTACTCCCAATGAATTCAGTAGTTAACTGGCTATGACTGAATTTCTGTAAATACTGGATTGCTCGAAACTCAACGTGCAAACTGAGAATGCAATAATTAATCTGATAATGATGCATTCAAAAACTGAGGCATGTATAACTGAATACTGAAATAATTGACCTAGCATGTGTAATTCAAGAACTAAAGAAATACATAGCTAGGGTTCTGAAATTCATGCGATAAACTGAGCAATAACATGATAATCTGATTTGGAACATTTAAATAACTAACTCATGATGATCTGTTCAAATTCTAGAGACCCTAGGTCTGTTCATAATCAATGAATCAAGAATCTGACTGAATTCTAGGGACCTAATGGGCGAAAGGAACCCACTAGTGAAATCCCACATACCTGGTGACGAATTCCACGGAGAAATCTTTCGAATTTGGGGCTGGAACTGAAGAAACCTCGCTGCGTTCTTGAACTAGGGTTCTTGACATTTTTCTCTTCTCTTGCTTCTAATTTTCTAAGTTTGATTAATGATTTTGACTAAGGTAAGTTCTAGTTATGTTTCTAGGCTTAAACTGATTAAAACCTCATGATTTAGGGTCTAAACGACGTATCTTAAGGGTTAAATGAAATAGGAAAAGAACAAAAGACCCCTGAATTAACTGCTGTTTGGGTGACTGACGGAATGGGTCTACGGTCCGTCAATCAATCGACGGTCCGTCGATTGGGTCCGTAGGTCGAGTCTGCCCGACAGGGCTTCACTGAAACAGGCATAACTTTTTACTCCGAGGTCGGAATTTAGCAAACTTGGTGGCGTTGGAAAGATAATTCAATTATCTATCTTATCATAGGTCATGGTACATATAATCCATTTTGTGCTAAGAGTTATAACCATCTGAAGTTGACCCATCAATATTTTTCAGCTAACTGGCTGCTAATCCTTACCTATGGTCAGACCTACGGATCGTGGATCGATTGATGGTCCGTACTGGTCAACCGTAGTTTGTGTCAGAGGCTGGGTAAGGGAAGTCTCGATCCACAGACATAGACTACGGACTGTGGTCTGATCTACGGACCGTGGGTCTGTCCGTGAGTCGGGACTTAGCCAAATTTTCTGACTGAGTTCTGGGGAAGTGTTCTGTCACGAACCACGGACCTGTAGGACGAATCGTGAGTCCATCTACGGCCCGTGGATGGTGTCCGTGAGTGCCACCTGTAACACCAGAAATCTGAAATCTCTATTTTTGGATACGGGGTGTTACATTATCTCCCCCTTGGGACCATTCGTCCTCGAATGAAGACTAATCTAGCTGAAATAGAGGGAGAGGGCTGCAATCCGTACCACTAAACACTGAGAACTGAATTTCTAACTGAACTGAGTTCCAAGAACATGCAAATACGCTGAAAATGCAAGTACAAACTGAAGGAACATGATTCTAAGACTGAATTTTCGCATGAATGACTGAAAAAATGAAGAGGAACTATTACCTCAAGCTGGAATGGAATCGGAAGGAAATAGGTGAGGATACTTGGACTTCATGGCTGCTTCTACTTCCCAAGTAGCTCCCTCTACGGACTGACTCCTCCACAAAACCTTGACTGAAGCGACTTATTTATTACTCAACCTCCTAACCTGACGATCAAGAATCTCAACTGGTACATCCTCATATGAAAGGCTATCTTTCACAGCCACACTCTCTAATGGTACTATGGATGTTGGATCACCCACACACTACTTCAAAAGAGATATGTGAAAGACTGGATGCACTGCTGCTAAATCTGCCGGCAACTCTAACTCATAAGACACTTTACCAATCAATTCCAAGATCCGGTAAGGGCCTACATATCTGGGACTAAGCTTTCCTTTCTTGCCAAATCTCATCACTCCCTTCATGGGTGACACTTTCAGGAAAACCCAATCATCCACTTGGAACTCTAGTTCCCTTCTTCTCACATCTGCATAAGACTTCTGCGACTCTGAGCAGTCTTAAGTCTATCTCTAATGAGTTGTACTTTCTCCATAGCATCAAGGACCGAATCTGGCCCTATCAAGGCTGCTTCACCTACTTCAAACCAACAAACTGGAGATCTACATCTACGCCCATACAATGCCTCATAAGGGGACATCTGAATGCTGGAATGGTAGCTATTGTTGTAGGCGAACTCTATTAGAGGAAAGTCATCATCCCAACTACCCTTGAATTCGATCACACAAGCTCTCAACATGTCCTCTAAGGTCTGAATGGTACGCTCTGCCTGACCATCCGTCTGTGGATAAAATGTTGTGCTAAGATTAACCTGAGTACCAAGACCTTTCTCAAATGACTTTCAGAAATGAGATGTAAACTGAGAACCTCTATCTGAGATGATAGACAAAGGAACTCCATGCAACCTCACAATCTCATTAATGTAAAGCTTGGCGTAATCCTCCGCCGAATCTGTAGTCTTGACCACCAAAAAGCGAGAAGACTTAGTAACCCAATCAACAATCACCCAAATGGAGTCATGTTGTCTACGAGTACGAGGTAAACCTGTGATGAAGTCCATGTTGATCACTTCCTACTTCCAAGTAGGTATGTCAATCTCTTGAGTCATACCTCCTAGTTTCTGATGTTCTACCTTTACTTGCTGGCAATTGGGACACCTAGCCTCAAAGTCTGCTATATGTCTTTTCATACCATTCCACTAATAGACTTCCCGTAGATCACGGTACATCTTAGTAGCGCCTGGATGAATAGAATATCTAGAATTGTGGGTTTCTCTGAGAATATGCTGTCTCAATTCACCCACATCAAGAACACACAATCTACCTTGATAGCGAAGTACACCATCTCCCCCTTGGGAGAAAACCTCCATCATCTGATTGTGGACTGCACCCTTAAGTTCAAGCAAGATTGGATCACTATCTTGCATTTCCTTAACCTCTACTACCAAAGAAGATTCTGCCCCATTCTGAACCATTACACCACCATTTGATATGCTCATAAGACGAACTCCTAGGCGAGCAAGTCTGTGAACATCCTTTGCTAGCTCTCTCCTTTCTTCCTCAACATGTGATACACTACCCATTGATAATCTGCTAAGAGCATCTGCTACTACATTCGCCTTACCTGGATGGTAATGCACACTCATATCATAATCTTTGAGGAACTCAAGCCACCTTCTTTGGCGAAGATTCAACTCTTTCTAGGTGAATACATACTGAAGGCTCTTATGGTTTGTGAACAAATCTACATGAACACCATATAAGTAGTGTCTCCAAATCTTGAGTGCAAACACCACTGCTACAAGCTCGAGGTCACGAGTTGGATAATTCTTCTCATGTACCTTAAGTTGTCTAGAAACATAAGCTATAACCTTACCTCGCTGCATCAACACACAACCTAGGCCGACCCTGGATGCATCACAATAGATCACATAACTATCTGAACCCTCTGGTAGAGTCAATCTGTCTTCTGGGAATCTACGCGAATTCCTTCACTAGACACAATATGCCCAAGGAAGGCAACTGATTGTAACCAAAACTCACACTTGTTAAATTGCAAATAACTGGCAATCTTTGAGAGTTTGTAGAAAAACTCTCAAATGACTCGCATGTTCTTCTTTATTCCTAGAAGAAATGAGGATATCATCAATAAAGATGATATAGAACAAGTCCAAGTACTGCTTGAACACTCTGTTCATCAAATACATGAAAGTTGCAGGAGCATTGGTTAGTCCAAATAACATAACTATAAATTCGTAATGACCATACCGAGTTCTGAAGGCTGTCTTCGAAATGTCACTATCTCTGACTCTAAGCTGATGATAACCTGATCTGAGGTCTATCTTTGAGAAATGACTAGCACCCTAAAGTTGGTCAAACAAGTTATCAATTCTGGGTATAGGATACTTATTCTTGATTGTAACTTTGTTCAACTGCCTATAGTCAATACACATTTTGAGAGAACCATTTTTCTTCTTCACGAACAACACTGGTACACCCCATGGCGAAATATTGGGTCTGATGAAGCCCTTATCTAGAAGGTCTTTGAACTGCTCTTTCAATTCCTTAATCTCAACTGGAGCCATTCTGTAAGGAGGAATAGAGATAGGCTGGGTATCTGGAAGGAGATCAATCCCAAAGTCGATTTCCCTGTCAGGAGGAACTCTGGGAAGATCTTCTGGAAACACTTCTGGAAACTCATTGACTACAGCAACTGACTCAAGAGTTGGGGATTCAGAACTAGAATACTTAACCCGAACTAGATGATAGAGATAACACTTAGAGATGAACTTTCTGGCCTTAAGGTAAGAAATGAATCGACCCCTAGACGCTAAGCTACTACCCTTCCATTCTAAGATTAGTTCGTCTGGAAACTGAAAACGAACAATCCTATTTCTACAATCAACTGAGGCATAACATGAATGTAACCAATCCATGCCTAGAATGACATCAAAGTCTATCATTTCTAACTGTATAAGATCTGTTGAGGTGACTTTCTGAAAGACTATGACAGGGCAATTTCTGTATACCCGTCTAGCTATAACTGGGTCACCGACTGGAGTAGAGACTGAGAAGGGTTCTGAGAGAGTTTCTGGACTGACATCTAAGATTATTGCTATAAAGGGATTCATCAAAGATAAAGTACCCCCCCTGAATCTTTCCTCTGAGTGTACCATATGTGTGCTGTCATCGTTAAGATGGTAGGATGCCAACTCAACCCTACCATTATCAGTCACTTGCATCACTCCAAAGATTTTCTTAACCTCATCAATGAAGTTCTGTGGGTCTTCACCAACTTGTGACCTTAAAAACTCAGGAGGATTCATCCTTACAAAATTTAGAACCCTATCTGCCAGTGATCCACCATTTTTATTAGTAGGAACTGGAACTTGCTGATTGTTCTCGTTCATCATACCTGAGCCAAAAGCTGAATTGGTATTTCGAAACTCTCCCTTTGAAATTTCCTGATCTGGGACTAGAGGAACTGCGTTAGTATTCTTTACCTAAGCTCTATAAGGAGGCATGATCTTAAGTGCATAACGAATTAGAAAGGAGATCATACCAACGCACGATAAGAATATCGAGAAAGTGAAGTTTTCCTAAAACACTTCATAGCCTCCCTCTCATTAGATGTGGTGCACTTCACACCTATGAAAAAGACTCTACTTAATGCGGCTTTTCAGACATCCTAGGACTCTTAATCCTAATGCTTTGATGCCAAGTTTGTCACGCCCCGAACTACCGCTGAGACGAGGACATGGGACCTAGGACCACAAGTGATCCCAAGCTAACCCAGCTGGCATTATCATGAGTTTACTAAAGATAATAAACTGATGCGGAAGCTAAATCATAAATAAACTGAAAAGATGGGGAATGCCCGTATACTATAACTGAATATATCAAATCTGAGGGTTTAATACAAAAGAAATATCAAACTCAAAACACTAAACTGAATCTAACTATGTCTGAAATAAGCCTCTAAACTGACTAGAAATGTTGGGACATGTCCCAACTAGATCTAGCAAAACTGAAACTAAACACTAAAAGTAGTAAGGATAAACATGTCACTAGTCCTCGAAGAAAGAGGAGTCACTACTGATGCTACTGAACTAAAGATCGGGAATAGATCTAAGCGTGATCTGGGTGTTGAGAACCTGAACCTACATCACGAGAAGATGTAGCGCACGTATGCGTCAGTACTTGAAAGGTACTTAGCATGCAGGATAGAGTAAAGCTGAAATAACATATAACTGAACAAAGCAATGAAGCAATGAAATTATCTGAACATGATATAGATACTGAAAATACTGAATACTGAGTTAACTGATGAAATGACCAAATTTATAACATGCTTAGACTGAATACTGACTGTACTGAAATATGGTCAATGCAATAGAGTCTCACTGAACTATGGGAGGTACTAATAATCGACATAAAACCACATGAGCTAAATGTGGAGTCCGATGTATACGCCCCATCGAGAGGACCCAATATACCATGCCAGAAGTATAGAGGCATGATGGCGTGATCACTAAACTGATGTTGCCCAGAGAAGGGACTTACACCTACGTGGCTCGTAGTTCTAGGACTATATGGGTACGCTGAAACCCTAGTCCAACTCGGTTTTATGCTACTCCCAATGAATTCTGTAGTTAACTGGTTATGACTGAATTTCTATAAATACTGGATACCTCGAAATTGAACATGCAAACTGAGAATGCAACAATTAATCTGATAATGATGCATTCATAAACTGAGGCATGTATAACTGAATACTGAAATAATTGACCTAGCATGTGTAATTCAAGAACTAAAGAAATACATAGCTAGGGTTCTGAAATTCATGCGATAAACTGAGCAATAACATGATAATCTGATTTGGAATATTTGAATAACTAACTCATAATGATCTGTTGAAATTCTAGAAACTCTAGGTCTGTTCATAATCATGGAATCAAGAATCTGACTGAATTCTAGGGACCTAATGGGCGAAAGGAACCCACTAGTCAAATCCCACATACCTGGTGACGAATTCCACGGAGCTATCTTTCGATTTCGGCGCTAGAACTGATGAAACCTCGATGCGTTCTTAAACTAGGGTTCTTGACCTTTTCCTCCTCTCTTGCTTCTAATTTTCTAAGTTTGATTGATGAATAGAATATCTGGAATTGTGGGCTTCTGCGAGAATATGCTGTCTCAATTCACCCACATCAGGAACACACAATCTACCTTGATAGCGAAGTACACCATCTCCCCCTTGGGAGAAAATCTCCACTCTCTGATTGTGGATTGCACGCTTAAGTTCAAGCAAAATTGGATCACTATCTTGCATTTCCTTAACCTCTACTACCAAAGAAGATTCGGCCTCATTCTGAACCGTTACACCACCATCTGATATGCTCATAAGACGAACTCCTAGGCGAGCAAGTCTGTGAACATCCTTTGCTAGCTCTCTCCTTTCGTCCTCAACATATGATACACTACCCATGGATAATCTGCTAAGAGCATCTGCTACTACATTCGCCTAACCCGGATGGTAATGCACACTCATATCATAATCTTTGAGGAACTCAAGCCACCTTCTCTAGCGAAGATTCAACTCTTTCTGGGTGAATACATACTGAAGGCTCTTATGGTCTGTGAACAAATCTACATGAACACCATACAAGTAGTGTCTCCAAATCTTGAGTGCAAACATCACTGCTGCAAGCTCGAGGTCATGAGTTGGATAATTCTTCTCATGTACCTTAAGTTGTCTGGAAGCATTAGCTATAACCTTACCTCGCTGCATCAACACACAACCTAGGCCGACCCTGGATGCATCACAATAGATCACATAACCATCTGAACCCTCTGGTAGAGTCAAGACAAGAGCTGTAGTCAACCTAGTTTTTAAGTTATGCAAAGCTTTTCTTACAATCATCTGACCATTGGAACTTAACCTTTTTTCTGAGTTAACTTAGTCAATGGAGAGGCTATGGATGAAAATCCTTCCACAAACCATTTGTAATAGCCTGCTAGACCCAAGAAACTTCTGATATCTGTAGCAGATATAGGTCTGGGCCATTGTTTCACTGCTTCTTTCTTCTGGGAATCTACTCGAATTCCTTCACTAGACACAATATGCCCAATGAAGGCAACTGATTGTAACCAAAACTCACATTTGTTAAATTTTGCAAATAACTGGCGATCTTCGAGAGTTTGTAGAACAACTCTCAAATGACTCGCATGCTCTTCCTCATTCCTAGAATAGAAGAGGATATCATCAATAAAGATGATAACGAACAAGTCCAAGTACTGGTTGAACACTCTGTTCATCAAATCCATGAAAGTTGTAGTAGCATTGGTTAGTCCAAATGCCATAACTATAAATTTGTCATGACCATACCGAGTTCTGAAGGCTGTCTTCGGAATGTCACTATCTCTGACTCTAAGCTGATAATAACCTGATCTGAGGTCTATCTTTGAGAAATGACTAGCACCCTGAAGTTGGTCAAACAAGTCATCAATCCTGGGGATAGGATACTTATTCTTGATTGCGACTTTGTTCAACTGCCTATAGTCAATACACATTTTAAGAGAACCACTTTTCTTCTTCACGAACAACATTAGTGCACCCCACGGCGAAATAGTGGGTCTGATCAAGCCCTTATCTAGAAGGTTTTTCAACTGCTCTTTCAATTCCTTAAGCTCAGCTGAAGCAATTCTGTAAGGAGGAATAGAGATAGGGCGGGTATCTGGAAGGAGATCAATTCCAAAGTCAATTTCCCTATCAGGAGGAACTCCGCGAAAATCTTCTTGAAACACTTCTGGAAACTCATTGACTACAGGAACTGACTCGAGAGTTGGGGATTCGGAACTAGAATCCTTAACCAGAACTAGATGATAGAGATAACACTTAGAGATGAACTTTATGGCCTTAAGGTAAGAAATGAATCGACCCATAGGAGCTAAGCTACTACCCTTCCATTCTAAGATTGGTTCATCTGGAAACTGAAAAGGAACAATCCTAGTTCTACAATCAACTGAGGCATAACATGAATGTAACCAATCCATGCCTAGAATGACATCAAAGTCTACCATTTCTAACTCTACAAGATCTGTTGAGGTGACTTTTTGAGAGACTGTGACAGGGCAATTTCTGTATACCTGTCTAGCTATAACTGGGTCACCGACTGGAGTAGAGACTGAGAAGGGTTCTGATAGAGTTTCTGGACTGACATCTAAGATTATTGCTATAAAGGGATTCATCAAAGATAAAGTACCCCCCCTGAATCTTTCTACTGAGTGTACCATATGTGTGCAACATCCTTAAGCTGGTAGGATGCCAACTCAACCCTACCATTATCAGTCACTTGCATCACTCCAAATATTTTCTTAACCTCATCAATGAAGTTCTGCGGGTCTTCACCAACTTGCGACCTTAAAAACTCAGGAGGATTCATCCTTACAAAATTTAGAACCCTATCAACCAATGATCCACCATTTTTATTAATAGGAACTGGAACTTCCTGATTGTTCTCGTTCGTCATACCTGAGTCAAAAGCTGAATTGGTATTTCAAAACTCTGTATTTGAAATTTCCTGATCTGGGACTAGAGGAACTGCGTTAGCATTCCTTGCCTAAGCTCTATGAGGTGGCGTGATCTTACGCGCATAGCGATGGATTCGAAAGGAGATCATACCAACGCACGATAAGAATATCAAGAAAGTGAAGTTTTGCTAAAAACAATTCATAGTCTCCCTCTCATTAGATGTGTTGCACTTCACACCCATGAAAATGACTCTACTTAATGCGGCTTTTCAGACATCCTAGGACTCTTAAACCTAAAGCTTTGATACCAAGTTTGTCATGCCCCAAGCTACCCCCGAGACGTGGATACAGGACCTAGGACCACAAGTGATCACAAGCTAACCCTGCTGGCATGATCATGAGCATACTAAATATAATAAACTGATACATAAGTTGAATCATAAATAAACTGAAGAGATGGGGAATACCTATAAACTATAACTGAATATATCAAATCTGAGAGTTTAATACAAAAGAAATATCAAACTCAAAACACTAAACTGAATCTAACTATGTCTGAAGTAAGCCTCTAAACTGACTAGAAATGTTGGGACATGCCCCAACTAGATCTAGCAAAACTGAAACTAAACACTAAAAGCAGTAAGGATAAACATGTCACTAGTCCTCGAAGAATGAGGAGTCACTACTGATGCTACTGAACT